>NC_067418.1:1622500-1982500 GCF_009764475.1 Pristis pectinata
GGTTTAGTGGGCATTCCAGGTAGATGTCTGGCATCATGTTTGGCACAGATATTGTGGGCCGAAGGGCCTGTTCCTGTGCTGTACTGTTCTGTGTTCTATGTTTTATGCCAAATGGCCAATTGCTCAGGCTGGAAGAGGTGAACTCAGGAGAAGGGTCATTCTTGGGACTGGGATGAGATCACAGAATCACCTACAAGCTTGACTACACCTGTGCAAACTCCTACCTATTTACACCCTTCTTCAATGAATTCTCTCCCTTCATTGGAATTCACTTGGATCTTTCATGACCCCCACTGCAACACTGCGTTACACTTCCTGCAAGGAGGTGGCCAGACGTGTGCACAATTCTCACTGGCCTAACCAATGCCTTTTATAAATCTGTACCTTGGACTGCTGAGTAACAGTCAGAGCCAGGATTCCCTTTGTCAATTTGCCACCATTTCCCACAACCCTCCCGTAGGTGAACATCCACAGCTCTAAATCTCCCTCATCCTCTTCCTAATCTCCTTAGAACGTTCTACTTCACAGCTGGATGTCTGACCCCTCTCTGTCCCCTGATTCAACTGTCCCTCTACATCTGCTCACCATCCCAACTCCAGCTAAGCTGTCCACTCACCCATGTTCCTTCTCACGTGCTGCCATATCTTCTTAGTTTCCATCGACTATATGCATATCCAGGCCAACTGGTTTCATATTTCAGGGGAATGTTAACCACATTTGTTCTTCTGGAATTACTGACAAATTATGGGCGTGTAACTAACTCTTTAGAAATCCAACCATGTTCCATACCTCAAAAATCAAAGCATCTTTGGAAATCAGCAGGTTTTGAGCCTCATGAATCTGTTTCTGAAAAACAAGAACACAAACCTAAAGAGAGAACTCATCACATAAAATACCAGGCTGTATTGGAAGTGACCCACTGTTCCTGGCTCCAAAGGAGACAACTCGGCCATTGCCCCAGTACCACACTGCCATGTGTCACTGGGGTTAACTTGGTGCACGTCATTTGTTTTCCCTAACTTCCAACCACTTCATTTTGGTTGGAGAAACAAACCCAGCTGCTGTAGCTTAGGTCACGAATTCTGTTTATACTGTACTTCATAGAGAATCTACTTAAATAGATAGCGGTACATCTGCTCCTGATTCCAACACATTTGCTAATACAGCAGTGTAAATACCTGTGGTGACACAGTACTCTTGATTTATTGGGCAGATTTTGGCCTGAACCATTATTGATATGGATACACCATAGAAAGAATCATATCTGGATGCATCATGGCTTGGTATGGCAACTGCTCTGCCCATAACTGCAAGAAACTGCAGAGAGTTGTGGACACAGCCCAGCGCATCACAGAAACCACCCTCCCCTCCATGGACTCTGTCTATACCTCTCGCTGCCTTGGTAAAACAGCCAACATAATCAAAGACCCCACCCACCCCGGACATTCTCTCTTCTCCCCCCTCACATCAGACAGAAACTACAAAAGCCTGAAAGCATGTACCACCAGGCTCAAGAACAGCTTCTATCCCACTGTTATAAGACTATTGAACGGTTTCCTAGTACAATAAGATGGACTCTTGACCTCACAATCTACCTCTTTATGGCCTTGCACCTTATTGTCTGCCTGCACTGCACTTTCTCTGTAACTGTAACACTTTATTCTGCATTCTGTTATTGTTTTCCCTTGTCCTACCTCAATGCACTGATGTGATGAAATGATCTGTATGGATGGCATGCAGAACAAAGTTTTTCACTGTGCCTCGGTACAGGTGACAATAATAAACCAATTTACCAATTTTGTTGAACAAGCAATAAATTGCATTCGAAGAAACTCCAAGCTGAGATGTGACACAGGTTGGGATATTGAGTGAATCCAACAGTTTTTCTTTCCTAGATATTATGCGTCAACGTCAGATCAAGGCTTGTTAGGTTAACCTGACATCGTTCTCCCAATTCATTTAAGGGAGTCACAAAACATGAATGCATGGAGAATAAAATGGGATTAGTGTAGAACTGGAATACGTGGGTGGTTGATGGTCTGCGCACACGTGTTGGTTTATTATTGTCACTTGTACCGAGGTACAGTGAAAAACTTGTCTTGCATACCGATCGCACATATCAATTCATTACACAGTGCAGTTATATTGAGTTAGTACAGAGTGCATTGATGTAGTACAGGTAAAAACAATAACAGTACAGAGTAAAGTGTCACAGCTACAGAGAAAGTGCAGTGCAATAAGGTGCAAGGTCACAACAAGGTAGATCGTGAGGTCAGAGTCCATCTCATTGTATAAGGGAACCGTTCAATAGTCTTATCACAGTGCTGGGCTATGCTCACAACTCTCTGCAGTTTCTTGCGGTCCTGGGCAGAGCAGTTGCCTTACCAAGCCGTGATACATCCTGATAAGATGCTTTCTATGGTGCATCGGTAAAAGTTGGTGAGAGTCAAAGGGGACAAACCAAATTTCTTTAGCCTCCTGAGGAAGTAGAGGCGCTGGTGAGCTTTCTTGGCCGTGGCATCTACGTGATTTGACCAGGACAGGCTGTTGGTGATGTTCACTCCCTGGAACTTGAAGCTCTCAACCCTCTCGACCTCAGCACCATTGATATAGACAGGTGCATGTACACCACCCCCTTTCCTGAAGTCAATGACCAGCTCTTTTGTTTTGTTGACATTGAGGGAAAGGTTGTTGTCATGACACCATTCCATTAAGCTCTCTATCTCTTTCCTGTACTCTGACTCATCGCTGTTTGAGATACAGCCTACAACAGTGGTATCATCTGCAAACTTATAGATGGAGTTAGAGCAGAATCTGGCCACACAGTCATGAGTGTATAGGGAGTAGAGTAGAGGGCTGAGGACGCAGCCTTGTGGGGCACCAGTGTTGAGAATAGTTTAGCAACACTATGACCACTTTGATCACTTTGCACCAAGATGGATTTTCTTTGTTCTAATTGTTTCTTTCTTGTAAAACTTGTCTAATTTATGTTTTTCTTGTGAATGCTACTTATCTGATGCTGTGTCTGTGATGCTGCGTCTGTGATGCTGCTGCAAGCAAGTTTTTCATTGTACCTGTGCACACATGGACTTGTGCATCTGACAATAAACTCGACTTTGACTTTAACACCTCTAAAACAACAAGTTTGGAATTGGTTTTGAAGAATTTCTGAAGTGGTTCCATGCTGAGTTTTTTTATTTATTCTAGGACATGGGACATTAACTGTCTCTCCAGCCCAGGAAGGTTGGTGGAGTTGCCCTCATGAACCGCTACAGTTTTCTGGTAAGTTTCATGGTTACAAGTCATTCTATCTTATCCCTGAGCAGTTTTCTACATTTGATTAACATACAAAGCAGATCTTCCTTCAACATTAATATTTGTATATATCCTAGCCAATCATCTTCAGACTTCGGATTCAGATATAAACCTTCCAGCTGTGAGAGGCCACTGGAAACACATAGATCAGCGATACTGTCCTGAGAAAGTTTGTGTTTATGATATTTCATCAAACAAAACTGAGGTCAAAGGACAAACTGAGGGATGGTCACACTGTGGGAGGGGTAGTACCGAGGGAGGGTATGTAGGGGAAAAAGCAGAGCAGTGATAGGTGGACAAAAGAGGGGAGGCGGGGTGGGCACAGGGAGGTGATAGGTAGATGCAGGTAAGAGATAGTGATGGGCAGGTGCGCAGGAAGAGGGGAGAGCAGATCCACTGGGGTATGAGTCACAGGTAAGGAGAGAAAGGGGATAAAAAAACACCCCGCCTCCCCTCTTTTGTCCACCTATCACTGTTCTGCTTTTCCCTCCTATATATTGGGCTTCCCTTTTTCCTATCTTCAGTCCTGAAGAAGGAATCTGACTCAAACTGTTGACCACCTGCTTTTCTCCACGGATGCTGCCTGGCCTGCTGAGTTCCTCCAGCGTCATCGTGTTTTTCATCTAGATTCCAGCATCTGCAGATCTGTGGATCCGTGGAGAAAAGCAGGCAGTCAACGTTTTGGGTCAGGACCCTTTGTTTCTTGAATCCCTCATACCACTCCCACTCTGATCTCTCGGTCTGGGACCTCTGGCACTGTTACAATAAGGCCCAAAGCAAGCCTGAGGAACATTATCTCACCTTCCAGCTGGCCACATTGCAGCCTCCAGGACTCAACATCCAATTGTCCAACTGTAGGTAATCCACTTCCTCTGTCTGCTTGATAACCCTCCACTTCTGTTGTAGGTCACCTCTCTGTGATATTAGCTCAGTTTTGCTCTCTCCAATAGTATAGCCAGACTTGCTGGGCACGACCCTCTGCCCTGCCATTAGCAACACATAACACAGATAAAGTGGTGTAATCACCTCTCTACCTGCCCCATTGACCCCTGTAACCAGGTCTCACCCTATCAGAGATCTTCCTTTATCCTATCATCTGTTCTCTCCCTTCTCTGTAACTTAAAACTAACTTGTTTTTCTCTCTTTTCCAATTCTGATGAAGGGCTGTGACCTGTAACGTTAGCTGTCTCTCTCTCTACAGATACTGCCCGACCTGCTGAGTGTTTCCAGTACTTTCTGCCTTGTTTCAGATTTCCAGAATCAACAGTTGTTTTTTATTTCATTTTAACACATTAATATTAACAAATACTTACAGTCAGGTCAGCTTTCTGGGTCAGCAGTTCATCTATCTGATACTTCAGCTGTCGTTTGTCCCTCTCCATCTTTTCGATCTACAGAACAAACAAAACATTCTGTAAAACACAAAGTGACACTGTTATACTGAAGCCAAACACAAGCTCAAGGAACAACACCTCAGCTTCCATCAGAGCAAACTGCAGACTGCAAGACTCAATGTTAAATTCTCCAACTTTAAATAACTCACTCTTTTATTCTGTCTGTATGAGAACTGGCCACTTTTACCTGCCGTCATTTTTCTCTTTGGTCTGCCTTTCTGGGCATGTCCCAGTAGGCACACTATGCAACGTTCAAGGCGAGCTGGCTGATTAGATTGGCTTGGTGATAGGAGGCAGGGAGTGGCAGTGGAAGGAGGCTTTTCTGACTGGAAGTCTGTGACCAGTGGTGTACCGCGGGGATTGATGCTGGAACCCTGGAGAATAGCAAATGTTGTTCCTCTGCTTAGGGAGAGCAGTAGCGACAAACCAGGAAATTATCAGCTGGTGAGCCTTGCATCAGAAGTAGGGAAATTATTGGAGAAGATTGTTAGGGACAGGATCTACTCACATCTGGGATAGGGATGGTCAGCATGGCTTTGTGCGGGGCGACTGAAATTTTTAGGGAGGTGACAGAGATGGTGAGGGAGGAGGTGTAGGGGCTGGTGTGACACAGCACAGTTGCAGGGATAAGTGCGGGGAGGGTGATCGATGGGGAGGGACGAGCAGACAAGGGGGTCGCAGTGCAGACAGGGAACCCTGTCCCTGTTATGTCGATGGGGGGTGGGGGGGGGGGATGGGGTGAGGGCAGACGTACAGGAAATAGTGGAGATGTGGGTGAGGGCTACATTGACGGTGGTGAAGCAGAAACTTCCCGGCACTTATCCCTACAACCGCACCAAGTGCTACGCCTGTCCCTACACCTCCTCCCTCACCACCATTCAGGGTCCCAGACAGTCCTTCCAGGTGAGGCAGCCCTTCACCTGTGAGTCCGAGGGTGACATTTATTGCATCCGGTGCTCCCGGTGCAGCCTCCTGTACATTGGGGAGACCCGACGCAGATTGGGTGACCGCTTCGTCGAGCACCTTCGCTCCGTCCGCCGCAACAGCCAGGACCTCCCGGTGGCCGCCCACCTCAATTCCACATCCCACTCCCACACTGATGTGTCTGTCCACGGCCTCCTCTGCTGCCACGTTGAGGCCAGGCACAGGTTGGAGGAGCAACACCTCGTATTCCGCCTTGGGGGTCTCCAACCTGACGGCATCAGCATCGACTTCTCTAACTCCCGGTAACCCCTCCCCTCTGTTTTCCATTCTCTCCCCCCCCCCCCCGCTTTTGTTTGCACTTTCTCTGTGGCCCCTTCACCCCATTCCCCTCCCCCACCACCTGCCCACCTCTTCCCTTCATTCCATGGCCCACTGCCCCCTCCTCTCAGATTCCTTCTTCTTCAGCCCTTTGCCTCTTCCACTTATCACCTTCTCACATCTCCCCCTCCCCCACCCACCCCTCTCACCTGGACTCACCTGTCCCCTACCCGCGAGTGTCCTCCCCCTCCCCCCACCTTCTTATTCTGGCTTCTGCCCTCTTCCTTTCCAGTCCTGATGAAGGGTCTTGGCCCGAAACGTCGACTGTTTATTTCCCTCCACGGATGCTGCCTGACCTGCTGAGTCCCTCCAACACCTTGTGTGTGTTGCTGCAGATTCCAGCATCTGCGGTCTCTCCTGTGTCCCAGTGTTGGCAATATCACAGGGTGGCCTTCATAAACTCCGTCAATGCACAAAGTAACTGCACCTACCTTTCCAGATGCTGACCACAGCTGTGTAAGCAGAGCCTCGTTCTCCTTCCTCTACAAAAATAAACTAAGTTTCAGTTGTATTTCAGAGCAAGTAAACTTCAACCATTTCTTAGATAATGGAATAAGTCCATGTTTGGTTCTAGCAAGACCGAAACATATCCAGTAGCAAATAATATTCTCAGTATGTAAGTTCTAGTCAATGGCAATCTCCATCAGGAAGGTCTGGAAAGACTAACCTTGACATTCAATGGCATTACCAGTGCTAAGGTCTCCATATTCTCACCAATTTTTATAGATGCATCACTGAAAGCATCCTATCTGGATGCATCACAGCTTGGTACGGCAACTGCTCTGCCCAGGACCGCAAGAAACTGCAGAAAGTTGTGGACACAGCCCAGCGCATCACAGACACCAGTCTTCCCTCCATGGACTCCGTCTACACCTCGCTGCTATGGAAAAGCAGTCAGCATAACCAAATACCCCTCCCACCCCAGACATTTTCTCTTCTCTCCTCTTCCATCAGGCAGAAGATACAAAGGCCTGAAAGCACGTACCACCAGGCTCAAGGACAGCTGCTATCCCGCTGTTATAAGACTATTGAATGGTCCCCTAGTACGATAAGATGGACTCTTGACTTCACAATCCACCTCGTTATGGCCTTGCACCTTATTGTCCACCTGCACTGCACTTTCTCTGTTACTGTAACACTTTATTCTGCTTTCTGCTACTGGTTTCCCTTGTACTGTCTCAATGTACTGGTATGATGAAGTGATCTGTATGGATGGCATGCAACACAAAGTTTTTCACTGTACCTCGGTACATGTGACAATAATAAACTGATTTATTTATTTAATACCCTCTGGCAGAAGAAATTTCTCCTCATCTCATTCCTAAGTGGCCTCCCCTGTGTCCTTCAACCGTGACCCTGGGTTCTGGCCTTCCCCACCGTTGGGGCATCCTTCCCACATCTACTCTGTCCCATCAGGGTTTTATAAGTCTCAGTAAGGTCCCCCCTCATTCTTCCAAACTCTAGCGAACACCAGCACAGTCATCCCATCCTCTCTTCATACACCAGTCCTGATGTCCCAGGGAACAGTCCGCTGAACCTTCACTGCACTCCCGCCACAGCAAGGATATCCTTCCTCGGACAAGGGGACCAAGACTGCACGCTATAGTCAAGGTGTGGTTGCACCCAGGGATAGAGTCACAGAGCAATACAGCACGCATACAGGCCCTTCCAATTTTCAGCCTAGGGGACACCACTGACCAGAAGCTCATCTAGATCAGTACTACAAATATTGTGGCCACAGGGAAGCCTGAGGCTGGACATCCTATATTCCTTGGAGCTTAGAAGAATGAGAGGTGACCTTATTCAAACATATGGGATCCTAAGGGGACTTGACAGGGTAAGTACTGAGATGTTCTCCCTAGTGGGAGAGTCACAAACAAAGGGACATAGCAGCAAGATGAGGAGCAAACTGAGATGTGTGGAAATTTCTTGTGTCAGAGAGGGGTGAATCTCTGGAATTCTCTGCCCCCGGGGAATAGATTTAAGGTGGAGATAGGTAAATGTTTGAAAGATCAAAAAATTGCAGGTGATGGGGAACTGGTACAGAAGAAGAGGTTAGGTCAGTGTAGATCAGCCACGGTCATGTTGAATGGTGGGATAGACTTGAGGGGCCAAGGGGCCTCCTCCTGCTCCTGTTGTCTTGAGTTGTGACTCACTTCCTGACACACCAAGGCCTTTCCACCATCTGCAAGGTACAAATCAGGATAGTGGGTGAATGCAGCTCCAAAGACATTCAAGAAGCTCAACACCGTCCTTCACCTCTCGTTGTCTTGGTGAAGCAGCCAGCATAATCAAAGACCCCACCCACCCGGGACATTCTCTCTTCTCTCCTCTTCCATCGGGCAGAAGATACAGGAGCCTGAGGGCACATCCCACCAGGCTCAAGGACAGCTTCTACCCCATTGTGATAAGACTATTGAACGGTTCCCTTATACAATGAGATGGATTCTGACCTCACAATCACCTGAACTGCACTTTCTCTGTAGCTGTGACACTTTACTCTGTACTGTTATTGTTTTTACCTGTACTACATCAATGCATTCTGTACTAACCCAATGTAACTGCACTGTGTAATGAATTGACCTGTACGATCGGTTTGCAAGACAAGTTTATCACTGTACCTCGGTACAAGTGACAATAATAAACCAATACCAAAACAGGACAAAGCAGCCTGCTCAGTCGGTTCCTAATCCTCAATCCTAAACGCTCCTTCTCTCCACCACCAGCCACAGTGCTCGCAGAGGGTACCATCTACAAAATGCACCACAGTTACTTCAACACAACCTCCCAAACCCGTGACTGCAAACACCAGGATGAGTGTTTGAGAGGTTCTGTTGAAGTAACTGCAGTGCATTTTGTTTGGAAAGACAAGGGCAACAGGCTACTGGGAACACAACTTCCTGCAGGTTCCCCTCCAAGTCACACATTTGGAAATATATCACCAGTCCATCATCACTGGGTCTAAATCCACAGCACCGAAGGAGGCCATTCAGCCCATCAAGTCCATAACAGCTTCCTGTTGGAGAAATCTAGCTATTCCCACTCCCGTGCCCTCTCCCCACAGCCTTGGGGTTGTTGTGTGATGGAACAAGTTGGACCAATGAGCAGTAATGGGTCTCCAGCACTGAAGCTTCCTGGGCACTGATGGAAATCTCATTCCATCCAGACTGCTGGCCTGCAGAGACACCACCGCACCAGTTCACAGTACCTCAACAGCTACCTGCGGAAAATCATACCCTTCAAATGGCTACAAATCTATTGACAGGGTGACATGGAAGAGAAGCCATTGCACTGCTGTTTCAGACTAACAAAGGCACTTTTCACATGACAATTATATGATGAGCAATGGCCGTTCTGTGGAGAGAGCTGGGAGGTTGGCAGGGGGTCTCAGAGCAGAGAACAAGGCAAAAGAGGTAGAAGCAGGAGTAGGCCATTCAGCCCCTCATGCCCGCTCTGCCATTCAATAAGATTATGGCTGATCTTTTACCTCAGTGCTTCCTTCCTGCACTAACCTCTTTGTACAACTACTACAGTTGTAGACTCAGCCAGCTCCATCACGGGCACAACCCTCCCCACCATCGAGGGCATCTTTAAGAGGCGGTGCCTCAAGAAGGCAGCCTCCACCTCTGAGGACACTCACCACTCGGGACATGCCCTCTCCTCATTACTACCATCGGGGAGGAGGTACAGGAGCCTGAAGACCCACACTCAATGATTCAGGAACAGCTTCTTCCCCTCCGCCATCAGATTTCTGAACAGTCCATGAACACTATTCCTTTTTTGCACTATTTATTTTGTGATTTACAGTAATTTTATATCTTTGCACTGTACTGCTGCCGCAAAACAACAACTTTCACATCATATAAGTCAGTGATAATAAAGCTGATTCTGATTCACCACAGACACAACCTGCTTAATCTCTCTTCCTAGGACAAAATTCTTCATTCTAGGAATTAATTTTCTGAGAATTTGTTGCATTCCCTCTCTTGCAGAGACTTCCCTCGTTAGTTAGGGAGACCAGACCTGTACACAATATTTTAGGTGCAGTCTCACCAGGGCTCTATATAGCTGCAGTAAGACATCTTTCCCCTTGCAATCACTTGCTGTACCTACACGTCAACTTACAGTGTACAAAGACACCCAGACTCTTCCTAACACCTTGTGTCTCACCGTTGAAAAAAAAGGTTATGGGGAGACGATAGAGTTGCAGAAAATCCTGAGAGCTGTTTTAATGGCATAAATAAGAAGAAATCGTTTCCCAAGGCAGGAGTTTTGGTGACCAGAAAGGAGATTCTTGTTTAATTACACAGCCAGTTGCTGCATCCTGTAACGTTCTGTCTACAAGAAATTGGATCAACATCTAAAAACAGAAACATTTACAGGGCTGTAGCAGAAGAACAAAGGAGCAGAGCTAAACAGAGAGATCGTCCAAAGAGCAAAACACAAGGACAATGGGCCAAATGGCCTCCTACAGTGCTATGTTTCTATGTGGTTAGAAATAGATGCAAATGATAAGCCTTGAATTTCGAGGAGCGGAGCTGACGACATAGTGATGCTCTTTTTTCATCGAGAAATATCAGTCCAGTTTTTTTTCCTCTCTTGAATTTTTTTAGTTTGTTTCGAATTTATTATAATTCTTTTGATTTGGGGGTTCTCTTTTTTTATTATACAATAAACCTTTTTCTTTCCCTTTTTGATTTTTTTTTGTATTATATTCGCTTACTAAGAGACCATGAGGTCTAGCTTATATTTTTTATTCTTTATGATTATATATGTCATGACTTGTCCTCCCGATCTCTTTGTATCACATGTATAATCATTGATGTTATACATTAATCTGTATTAATTTGAAAATTAATAAAAAGATTGAAAAAGAGAAATAGATGGAAAAGTATTTAGTATCGTTACCAATTACTTGTAATTTCGATTCAGAACAGTATCTCCATCTCAAAAATATGCTAGATTCAAACCCCCAAAAGAATCAAGCAAGCAATTTTATATCTTGTAGCCAAAATTTTGTCTTTTTTTACTGTGATATGTCAATAACTGAACAATTTCTGGAAGTGCGTGTGTCCATACCAGCTCTTTGCATTGTGTCCCCAGTTGATGAGCTCTCTCCCATGCATCTCTTCCCGCACTCCTTGCATCTTCCAACTCGTCCACCATGGAGTGCATGCTGCGAATTGTTCTTTGAGAACTGAAAACAACAACACACAACTTCACCCTCCTCACAGAGCAAACAGTCTTAAACCCTTCGTTTTTTGCCACTGTAAGCCAGAGGTCAACGTTTGGGGTAAAGATCACTTGAGTCTCAAGAGCATTTGAGAGCCCTTGTGCATGTTTCAGCCTTGGGTTAGTGTCATAGAGTCATACAGCTCAGAAACAGGCCCCTCGGCCCTACTCGTCCATGCCAACTGTGTTGGCCAGTGAGCTGATCCCATCTGCCCACATATGGCCCCACAGTCCTCTAAACCTCTCCTATCCATGGACTTATCTAGATGGCTTTTAAATGTTGCTAATGTGCCCTCCTCAACCACTATTTCTGGCAGCTCGTTCCAAATATGCACCACCCTTTGTGTGAAGAAGCTGCCCCGATGTCCCTTTTAAATCTCTCCCCTCTGATCTTAAACCTATGCCCTCTTGTTTTTAGCACCTCCCCCCTGGGAAAAAGACTATGTGCTTTCACCCTGTCTATGGCCCTCATGATCTTATACACCTCTATCAGGTCACCCCTCAATCTCCTACGTTCCAGGGAATAAAGTCCCAATCTATGCAACCTCTTGGTCAGAGTGGGAGTGGGACTGAGAATTAAAGGGACAGGTGACTTAGGAATGAACAGAGGAGTTCTATAAAACAGTCACTCAATCGACATTTAGCCTCTCCAATGTAGACGAGGCCACACTGTGAGCACCAAATGCAGTACATAGGGTTGGAAGAAGTGCAAGTGAATCACTGCTTCACCTGGGGGGATGTTTGTGTCCCTGGATGCTGGGCAGGTTCAGGTGTGGCACTTCCTGTGGGTTCGTGGGAGGGTGCTGTGAGAAGGCGAGTGGGTGTCATGACTCATGGAGGGAATGGCCCCCCCCCCCCTTGGCACACCAGGAGGGGAGGAGATGTGTCTGGTGGTGGCATCAATTTGGTGGAAAGTATGGGGACTGATCCCTTAATGTGGAGGCTGGTGGGGTGGAAGATGAGGACCGGGGGAACGGATGTGCAGGAAATGGAACCGATGCAGGGATAGTCCATGATCTGTGGTGGATCTTGGTTACGGAAAAAGGGAAGACATCTCAGAGCACCGGTGTGGAAAGTTTCATTATCAGAACAGCAACCTAGTCCCATCTTTTGCATAGTGTTCTGTGGGCAGCCCGCAAGCATCACCACGCTTCCAGCGCCAACATAGCATGCCCACAACTTCCTAACCCGTACGTCTTTGGAATGTGGGAGGAAACCCACGCAGAGACGGGGAGAACGTACAAACTCCTTACAGTCAGTGGTCATTATTGAACCCGGGTCGCTGGTACTGTAATAGCGTTACGCTAACCACTACACTATTTAACGCTAACCGCCTGCCCTATTTAAAATGATTGGATAGAGTAACTAGGGATAAATTATTTCCCAGGTGGGGGAGAGCAGGGTGATAGATGTATAACTAAAAACAGGTCATTCAGGGGGTGATGTCAAGAAGCACTTCCTCACACAGGGAGGTGGGGGAGACAATACCCTGGAACTCTCTCCAGAAAGTCCCTGTCCAGGCAATTGAGCACGAAGTCCAGGTTGACAACCCAATGTTGAGGAAGAACCACACTGTGGGAGGGGTGGTACTGAGGGAGGGTTGCACTGTGGGAGGGGCAGTACTGAGGACTGAGGGAACATCACTATGTTCTAGAGTCAGTAATGAACAGCAGCATCCTGTCCAAGGGACAGTACTGATGGAATGCCACACTTGGGAGAACACAGCACTATTGGAGGGGCAGTGCTTAGAAAGAGCTGCATTGTTGATTGGTGCCACCATGACAGAGTGTTTCACCTGAGTTCTGGCAGCCTCCTCAGGGGAATGCAAGATATCCCATGGCATTATCTCGAAGAAAATCAGGGGAATTCTCCCTGGTGTTGGCATGCTAGACAAATATTTTGCACCCTTCAAAATCATAGTACATGTAGTATTAGACCAACAGTCACCATATCACTGCTTTGGGATCTTGCTGTGCGCACAGTTTGGATGCTACCTTTGCTGGACTGCGTGACAGAGCTTCAACTTCTCTCCATTGGTTGTAAACTGCTTAGCAACATCGTGAGGTTGCAGAAAGTGTCTTTCTGTCTTTTGTTACTCCCAACCTAAAGCAGTTGCAGAATAGAAAGAATGCCCTCGAGGTACCTCATCAGTTGGTTCTTCACTTTTGTCAGTTCCTTTGTCAACTGCAAGTTCGTCTCGTCCGACACCTCCAAGGCTTTTTGGAGGCTGGCGTTCTGTTCTCGCAACTTCTCATTTGCATATTTTAGATCCGCAATGTTGTTGATTAATTCACTGGCCTCTCTTTAAAGAAAAGCAGAAAAATAGATGCATCTTTAATCTACTGGAGACTAGCTTAAGTAGCACTTGGTGTTAGTTGGAGGAAGTTGTTTCTGTTAAGGTTCAAACAGCTGACAGATTGGGTCCATGCTTGAGGAAGGATGTCACAGCTTTGAATGTGGCACAGAAGAGACTGGAGAACTGGGACTGCTCTCCTTACATGGGGCAGCTCAAAATCATGAGGGGTTTTGAATAATAAGGCAGGAGGCCCAAGAACCAGGAGGACTCGCAATGAAGAACCAGAGGGAACTGGAAATATTTTTTGTCCTTCAGACTGTCATGAGCCTTTGTGCAAATGACAATAAACATGAGTTGACTTGATAAAAATAATTGGTTAAAGAATAAATTTGGAAGGCTGTGAAGAAGTTTGTTGTTTATTGACCACAGCTCCACCTTCAATACTATAATTCCAAGCAAACTCATCTCCAAACTCCGAGACCTGGGACTCAACACCTCCCTCTGCAACTGAATCCTAGACCTCCACAATCAGTGAGGACAGGCAGCAACACCTCCACCATGATTATTCTCAACACTGGTGCCCCCTACTGTACTCCCTATACAGTCACAAATTGGGCAGAAGATACAAAAACCTCAAGGACAGCTTCTATTCTGCTGTTATTGTCACACAAAGAGCAAGGTTGTGGAGAACCCAAATGTGGAACACTGGAACGAGACTGGAGTCGGGGTGCTTCTTCAGTACCAAACGCAAAACAGTGAACAGAAGGAATCTTATATCGGGATTCTGAGGTGGAGTCCCGACACAGGAACAGGGTTTTCCAGGAGAAACCACGAAACTGGGACTGCTCTAGAGTTAATGGCTTGAAGCAGCCAGGAGACTAAGTATACCCAGAGATAGACCAATAATCTGGCAAACAGTGTTTGTGAAACCAGGGTTCTTATACTAGTCTCTCGATGGAACTCAGGTGTGTGTCATTAGGCAAATAGTAGTGCATGGAAACCATGTGCTGCACAACAAGGCCCCATCAACGGGGATAAGGGGCAGAATCGAGAACCAGCACTCGGAACCATGAGAGTTATAAAACTATTGAATTGTCCACTAATTCAATAAGATAGACTCTTGACCTCAAAATCTACCTCGTTATGACCTTGCACATTATTGTCTACCTGTACTGCACTTTCTCTGAAGCTGTGACACTTTATTCTGCATTATTGTTTTACGTTGTACTACCTCGATGCACTGTGTAATGAATTGATCTGTATGAATGGATCTGTATGATTGATTCTGTATGAAAATTGGTATTGAAATTGGAATTGGTTTATTATTGTCACTTGTACCGAGGTACAGTGAAAAACTTGCATACCGATCGTACAGATTAATTCATTGCACAGTGCATTGAGGTAGTACAGGGTAAAAACAATAACAGAATACAGAGTAAAGTGTTACAGCTACAGGGAAGTGCAGTGCAGGTAGTCAATAAGGTACAAGGTCAAACAAGGTAGATTGTGAGGTCAAAGTCCATCTCATCGTATAAGAGAACCGTTCAATAGTCTTATCACCATGGGATAGAAGCTGTCCTTGCGCCTGGTGGTATGTGCCCTCAGGCTCCTATATCTTCTGCCTGATGGGAGAGGACCAATTTACCGATTTAGAAATAACAGGTAAGTGGGACTGATTGGAGAGGACTTTCATAAAGCCAACTCAGCTCCACCTGTGCTAAACACTCGGCAATTTGGTGACTTTGTTGGGATCAGCCAATGATGGCTGCAGCATCACTGCAGCACCGCTGCAGCAGATAGGAACGTTTCATTGTAGCATTAGCCAACAATGCAATTGTCTGGAGATATCTAGGGGGCTCTGGTAGTTAAGGTTAATGATATTAATAGATTGGATAGTTATGTCATTTATAAATATATATTTCAAAGCCAAACTAACTTAGAGATGGCAAAGAGTGTCTTTTCCAACCTTACACTGCTGGTAAGGCGATTTGCCTGCATGGTATCGTGTGGGGGTAATTCACAGTCACAATGCACCCTCAAACATGGGTTAGGTTCCCTATGGAAAGATGGCCTCAAACATAAACTAGACACTGTCTACACTGGGTTTGGTGCATTTGACGGTGCATCTGCACAGCTGACGGAGGTTGGGCAGCCCCTCCCAAGAGCTATGACTACCAAGCAGCACCAGGCCGGGCTGTCTACGCCACTCAATCTGGCACAGAGCTCTGCAAACCTGGAAATGCACCGTGACAACCTCCCCACCCATACCTCCTGCCCTGAAAAAGCCAAGAAGCATCTCCCTCTCAACCTGTCCAGCTGATCTCAGGTAGCTAAGAAATGTCTCTGCCATGTGGTGAGCAGAGCGCTGGGAGAGATGAGGCCCATTGACCAACACCCTGCCCAGGACAGCCAGCTGCAGGTCCTAAAAAATCAGTCCCTTCACTCACCGGGTGACACTGGATCCAGTTCTCTTGGCACAAGTGCAATCGCTTTGAAAGCATCTACAAAAATACAGAAACAAGAAACCTGATGAGATGAGTACTTACAATATTATGTTGTCTGGATCTAGTTAAAGGTTAAAGCCACACTTAATGACGGTCCCTCTATATCATAAGTGGCTTTTATACAGCAGGTAAGGAGAAATGGTCTGAAAGTCGCAGATAGTTGCAACACAGGCCATTCAGCCCATTGAGATTATAGAGTTATAACAGCATGGAAACTCGTCCACGCCGACCAAGCCGTCTTCCTGAGCTAGTCGCATTTGCCTGTATTTGGCCCATATCCTGCTAAACCTTTTGTGTTCATGCACCTGCCCAAATGCCTTTTAAATGTTGGACTTATACCCATCCCTACCACTTCCTCTAGTAGCTCGTTCCATATACCCACTGTTGCATCTCAGCCTGGTACGGCAACTGCTCTGCTCTGGACTGTCAGAACCTGCAGAGAGTGGTACACACTGTCACTTCCCTCCATCCAGTCCATCCTCATGGTGCATTGCTTCAGGGAGGCTGACAGTATCGTCGAGAATGCCTGCCGTCCTTGTCATTCCCTTTTCTCTCTTCTACCTCTGGGAGAAGATACAGGAGCTTGAAAGCCCTGATGACCAGACTGAAGAACAGCTTCTTCCCCACTGCTGTCAGAGTCCTGAACCAGTCACCTCTCTCACACACCCTTCCTGGTGGTGCTGTCACATTCTTGAACCCCTAATTCTACCTCTTCCATTATTGTCACTTCAGCATTTCTGTTTGCACGACCTCAGTTTGTACGACTGTACTTTGCACCATTCTGTTGTTTTGTGCTTGTCGCTGTATTTATTACCGTGTGTAACTGTTTACTGTGAGCTTCATGTGAGTAAGGAATTTCATTGCACCCTGGTGTATATGACATAAACTAACCGAATCTGAATCACCCCTCTGTTGTGATTACTTTGACCAATTTTCCCCAATATGTGAATTTATTGGTCTCCTCTTTATTCAGGAACCAAAAGCGAATCAAAATCAACGGTCACGGGTGTTCCAATACCTTGTGTAAGATGCTTTCACTAATTGTGCTAAACATTGTAAAGCAATGAATTGAATTCCCTTGAGTGCAGAAAGTTAAAGGATATTGTGGAAGGGGTTAAGGATTCAATAGGGTAGACAGAGAGAAGCTGGTTAGTCTGCTGGAAGCTGCCAGAACCTTAAAAATGAGAGCCAGGAGGTTCAGCAGTTACGTCACAGACTGCATCGTCACAGACTGCATCCTCACACACAGCATGTTAGAAATCAAGAACATCCATCCACCCCACCCCCCGCCTCCACAAAAAGCTGTTGAGGCTGACAGTCAACGTAAAATTTCAGAACCAAAATGTAGGTCAATGTTTTTGTTGAGTAGGGGCATTCATCTGATATGAAATCAAGATGGAGTCATGACACTGCATCAGCCACACTCTTAATAAGTAACGAGACAGACTGTAAGGGGCTGAATACCCTCCGTCTCTCCTTGTGTGCAGTCAGAACTGAAGTGTGGAGATCGTTTACTTAAAAGAACTTAATTTTGGCTCCATTATTTTGCAAGGCCCCTGATAATTTATAACACACCACTTCTGGTCCAGATTTGCACTGCTCAGCCAGCCAACACTGAACTGTTCAGCTCTGTGGAACTTCAGCCAATGATTGAACTGAGGCAGCTTGATATATAAATATTACAAATACCAATGTGCAAGTTCTAGTTCTTTACAACATCTGGTTGAAAATGTTCAAAATGTTTTGGCATTGGGAAAGAAATCTTGCTATCAATTTCAGTATTTATTCTTTTTTTAGTTTTCTTGTACATTGATCCATTTCATTTTTTTTAAATCTGCAATGAACGTGTCTCATCTTCACTATCCAGCCCACAATGTCTACAAGTAATACCATTCCCTTGTTCTCTCCCAATTGCCTTTAAATGTTTCCCATTTCAATTCCAACTTTTCAAATTACTGAATCTGGTTCATCTGTTCTGTCTGGTTATGAGCTTCAGATTCGCCATATGTTATTAAAAACTTTAATTATGGCCCTTAAATGTTGTCCCTGTCCAGTGAAAAACACAGGCCCTAAAGATCTGGCAAGAATATCACTGTTATGGCCTTGGATTCCCAAACCTCTGATCTGTGCCACTCAGTAGTATAGGTAGAAGGAATTCACTTCAAGATCAAGTTTCTGCTAAATGTGACTAAGGATTTTTAATTTCTACATATAGAAACATTTATGTGTAGATAGTTTACCAAAGTTCTCTGATGAAAGGCCACTGACCTAAAATGTTTCTCTCTCCAGAGGCTGCCTGACCTGCTGAGCATTTCCAGCATTTTCTGTTGTTATTTCTGATTTCCAACATCCAAGTATTTTGCTTTTATTTTGCTCCTAAGTCCTTCGAGCTGAATAAATACGTACGTTTTGGTGCTGTCCGTTCCTTCCTCCAGTGGACCTGGTGCCACATGAGAAATCTCGTCTCCTTTCAAAAAGAAAGGAAGAAAGACAATGAAGAAGAAACCCCTTCAAACACGCGCAAAGTTAATCACTGGAACTTGCTCTCAAAACATTTTGATACAACAGCTCATAAGTCATGAAAATTATAGATTTAACACAGAAATTTGCCAACAGGGATATAACTGGCTCACCCTACGACTTGGCAATAGTTACTCCTACATTCCATAGGGTAGAACTATGGTTAAAAAAATACCTAATTAAGAATTAATAACGTGCTGGATAATGAAATTATTTTCTCAATACAAGAGAACATGGCTTTAAGTTAATGGGTGGGAAGTTCAAGGGAGATATTAGAGGGAGGTTTTTCACCCAGAGAGTGGTTGGGGAGTGGAATGCGCTGCCTGGGGCGGTGGTGGAGGCTGATACATTGGACAGGTTCAAGAGATTGTTAGATAAGCATATGGAGGAATTTAAGATACAGGGATATGTGGGACGAAGGGGTTAGATAGTCTTAGGCGTGGTTTGAAGGTCGGCACAATGTGGTGGGCTGAAGGGCCTGTATTGTGCTGTACTGTTCTATGGTTCTATTTTCCATGGAAAATTAGTTCAACTGACCCAAACAAATCTTCTACAACTACAGGACATGTTGAGAAGGTTTTACATACAAAATCGTAAAATCACGCTCAATCTTTATTGGTTAGCTGGAGTGTCATGGCCAGTTCTGAGCCCCACTCTCCAGGAAGGAAGGCATGGCCTTGGAGAAGATGTGGAGGTTTATTGGAAAGGTACCCAGGGTGAGGGACTTCAGTTCTGCAGAGAAACAAGAGAAGATGACTGCTGTTGCCCTTAGAGTGGAGAAGGTTAAAAGGATATTTAAGAGAGGTGTTCAAATAATGAGGGTTCAGTGCAGTAAGTAAGAAAGTTTTCATAGATTCGTAGACTTATACAGCATGGAAATAGGCCCTTTGGCCCAACTCATCCATGCCAAACAAGATGCCCATCTACCCCAATCCCATTTGCCAGCATTTGCCCCATATCCTCCCATGAACCTGCCCAAATGTCTTTTAAATGTTGGAACGGTACCTGCCTCTAGTAATTCCTCTGGCAGCTCGTTCCACCTCCCCACCACTGTCTGTGACAAACTTACCCCTCAGGTCCCCTTTAAATCTTTCCCCTCTCACCGTAAACCTCTGCTCTCTAGGTTTAGACTTCCCTATCCAGGGGAAAAGCCTGTGACTACCTACTCTATCTAAGCCCCTCATAACTTTATAAGCCTCTATAACACATTGATGCAATCACAAAGAAGGCATGCCAGTGGATCTACTTTGTTAGGAGCTTGAGGAGATTTGGTACGTCACCAAAGACTGTTGCAAATTTCTACAGATGTACGGTGGAGAGCATTCTGACTGGTTGCATCACCGCCTGGTACAGAGCCTCCAATGCACAGGATCACAAGAGGCTGCAGAGGGTTGTAGACTCAGCCAGCTCCATCACAGACACAAGCCTCCCCACCATCAAGGACATCTTCAAGAGGCGGTGCCTCAAGAAGGCGGCATCCATCACTAAGGACCGTCATCACCCAGGACATGCCCTCTTCTCGTTACTACCATCGGGGAGGAGGTACAGGAGCCTGAAGACCCACACTCAACGATTCAGGAACAGCTTCTTCCCCTCCGCCATCAGATGTCTGAGCATGAACATTCATGGTCCATGAACACTATTTGTTATTCCTTTTTTTGGACCATCTATTTATTTTGTAATTTATAGTAATTTTATGCCTTTGCACTGTACTGCTGCTGCAAAACAACAAATTCCACAACATACAAGTCAGTGATAGTAAATCTGATCCTAAGGTCACCCCTCAGCCTCCATCACTCCAGGGAAGACCCCAGCCTAATAACTCGAGCCCTCCAGTCCTGGTAACATCCTTATGAACCTTTTCTTCCTCTTCTCCTACTTAATTTCATCCTTCCTGCAGTGTGGCAGCCACAACTGCACACAATGCAGCCTAACCAACGACTTCTATAACTGACTTCTATAACTCTTCTATAACTGTTGCATGCCACCTCATAAAGACAAGTGTACCATACACCTTCTTCACCACATAGTCTACCTGTGTCACCACTTTCAGGGAACCATGTACCTGTAAGCCCGAGGTCTCGCTGTTCTACAACACTCTCCAGGGCCCTGTCATTCACTGTGCAAGTCCTGCCCTGGTTTAACTTCCCAAAACATATCACTTTGTACTAAGACAAGTGTTAAATTTCATTTATCATTTTCTTTCCCACTTGATTTAGATTCTGCTGTAACCTTAGACAACCTTCTTCACTGCCCACCACACCACCAATTTTGGTGTCATCTGCAAACTTACTTTCTCTTTAATTTACTAATATCTTTAATTTACTAATCATGCCAACTGCATTCTCTTCCAAATTACTGGTATGCGCGATGAACAGTAAAGGACCCAGCGCCGATCCCTGCGGCACATCACTGCCTACATATCTCCAATCTGAGAAACAACTCTCCACTACCACCCTCTGCCTCCTACCACCAAGCTAATTTTGTTTCCAATTTGCTATCCAACCCTGGATCCCATGTATTCTATCCTTCAGTACCAGAAGGTGGAACTACAAGACGTAGATTGAAAATGTTGACAGAGAATCAGAGGGAACTTAAGGAGTCAGGTACAATAACAACATGTAAAAGGCACTTGGACAGGTCCATGGATAGGAAAGGTTTAGAGGGATATGGCCAAACGCAGGCAAAAGGGACATGCTCAGGTGGGCACATTGGTCGGCATGGATGAGTCGAGCCTAAGGGCCTGTTTCTGTAGTGTACTACTCTATGACTCCATGATAATATCTAACTCCTTTATGAACATCTTTAATGATTTGACTTCAACTGCTTTCCATGGTAGAGAATTCTACGGCTTCACCACTCTCTGGCAGAAGAAATTTCTCCTCATTTCAGTCTGATATGCTTTACCCCTTAGACTGTGACACCTGATCCTGGACTCCACACCCCACCACCACCCCCACCCCCGATTTTAGATGCCCCATCTCTCTAATTAACTTCGATGTGAGCATTTAATGCTGATCCCTTATTGCCCTTGAAAAGGTGGGAGTGAGTTACCTCCTTGAACCACCGCAGTCCTCCTGGTGAAGGTGCTCCCGCAGTGCTCTTGCAGAGTTCCAGGACTTAGACGGGTGGTCATCAAGGTGCAGCGATGCACGACCAAGCCAGGGTGACGGGTGATTTGGAGGGGAATCTGCAGGTGTGATGTTCCCCTGCACCTGTTGCCCTTATTCTTTCTGGTGCAAGTGTTTGGGAGACATTCTGGAGCATCTGGGTGAGTAACTGCAGTGCATTTTGTAGATGGTATTGCTGTTTGACAGCTGCCAAGAAGGAGGTACCGAGATCTTGTGCATCCACTGGGGATGCAAATACGACCTGGGTTTAACAGGTTGTCTCAGAGACAGCACCTTCAGCAGTGTAGCACTCCCTCAATACTGCATTGGGAATACCAACCAAATTAGAGACACTGTTCTCTGTCATAGGTCTTGAACACAATCTTCTGAGCAGGAGCTAAGAATGGTATTGCCTGATCTTTGGCTGGCACCAATTGAAGGAGGGAGCCTGCAGGGTACTGGGAGTGGGGGAGGTCGGGTGGGAAGAGTCACGAAATGTACAGTGCTTCAATAAATGGCATCTAGTGCTCGAACATTCTATACTTGGAAAGAACATGATATCAGAAAGATGTTCTGCATTATCCCTCCAGGACCAATCCTCAAATTTGAGCACATGTCAATTCACCCAAAAGATGGAACCAATCTCTTGGCATCAGCTATTTATAATTTAGAAAACTTTAATGAGAAATCCCCTTAACCTTCCTCATCCCAGTGAGAAGTCCAGCAGTTGACATAACACTCAATTGGGTCTGCAGTGTTTCACTTACCATCGGATGATTGAAGTTGAGGACTCTCTCTCAGATTTGAGGATGTTTTATCATCTGATGGCCTGTGAATTAAGTACCAAGGAGTGAAACAACACAAAATACAGCCAGTTAATGCCAGACAATCACTTCACCAAAAGATGGTGAACTCAGGGGAAACTTTATTCACCCAGAAACATTTGAGAAGGTGGAGCCAGCACCCCAAGGAGTGACACAAGGGAGACTTCAGATGCTGGAAATCTAGAGCAACATACAAAACGCTGAAGGAACTCAGCGGGTCAGGCAGTATCTATGGAGGGAAATGGAGAGTTGATATTTTGGGTCGAGACCCCTCATCTGGACTGAAAAGAAACGGGGGAGATAGCCGGTATAAACAGATGGGGGGAAGGAGTGGGGCAAGAGCTGGCAGGTGATGGGTGGATCCAGGTGAGGGGGTGATAGGCAGGTGAGGGAGGGAGGGAGGAGAGTGGGACTGATGTCAGAAGCTGGGAGGCGATGGGTGGAAGACGATGGAATCTCATAGAGGACAGTGGACCACAGAATAAAGGGAAGGAGGTGAGGAGGGGAACCAGAGGGAGGAACATCTGGGTGATGGGCAGATGTAGAGAGCAGGGGAGGGGAAAGAGAAGGGGTGATGGGGGCCAGTGGGATGAAGGAAAAAGGGGGGCAGAGGGGAGTGGTTGAGACAAACAGTGTTTTGCTTCAATTCATTCACAGGCTGAGGGTGTTGCTGAGGGTGGAGCATAGAAGCAAATAAGGGAGGCGGGGCGGGCAGAGGGGAACAGTAAGGGGAGGGGACCTACTGGGAGGGAAGAGAACCACTGCGTTCTTTGCTGGGCACCATCTTAAAATGAAAGCCAGGCTGTGATGTTGGGGAACAGAGTTGCACACGGAGAAGTGTGAACCTGGGACTCAGGACAGAAGCTGGGGGTGGAGAGGACAGCTGGAGCCCACAAGGTGAGCATCAGGAGGTCGTTGAACTAAAAATACAAGGTGATGGAAATCCTCTGCAGGTCAGGCAGCACCGGAGAAGGCAGAAACCGAGCTCTGATAAAAGCACGTTGACCTGAAACATTAAGTTTCCATGTCTTCACAGATGTTGCCTGATCTGCTGTGTGTGAGTGTGAGTGTGTGTGAGTGTGAGTGTGAGTGTGTGTCTCTGTGTGTGTGAGTGTGTGTGTGAGAGTGTGTGTGTGAGTAGGGAGGCTGCTGGTGTGGTGCCAGAGCTTGGTGGCAAAGTATTGCATTGGGCTGGTATTCAAAGGCCCGAAGCATTGACCTGGGGAAATGAAGTTGATTCCCAACGTAGCAGGTGGAAGCAACAGAATCCTCACTATTGCCCCTCCCTCAGTACCGCCCCTCCCACAGTGTGACCCTCCCTCAGTACCTCCCCTCCCACAGTGTGACCCCTCCCTCAGTACTGCCCCTCCCACAGTGTGACCCTCCCTCAGTACCTCCCCTCCCACAGTGTGACCCCTCCCTCAGTACTGCCCCTCCCACAGTGTGACCTTCCCAGTACTGCCCCTCCCACAGTGACCCTCCCTCAGTACTGCCCCTCCCACAGTGTGACCTTCCCAGTACTGTCCCTCCCACAGTGACCCTCCCTCAGTACTGCCCCTCCCACAGTGTGACCCTCCCTCAGTACCACCCCCCCTGTGATGGTTTGAGAATACCCGCCCCTGTTACTTCCTGACAGCATGGTGCACTGAGAACAAGTTGAAGTCTCTGGAATTGGACCTGAACCCAAGACCTTCTCATTCAGAGCTGTGACTGCTTCCCACTGCACCATTGCTAACGCCCAACAGATTTCTCGTTATAAGGATCCTTGTTTGCCACATTACCCATCCTGAGTACAATTTGCGATCCATCTTCTCATTGTTAAATGGAAGCTTCCTTGGTCAATAGCAATGTCCTTCCGCTCTGGGTCAAGCATATTGTGCAGCACCTGCAGTCTGCCATCCGTGTTCTGTCCTGTCATTTCCTGTAGGTACTGAATGATCACTGAAGCTGCAACTCTCCCTGTTGGATAAAATAAAAGGATCTGCCTTCAACCCAGCCAGATCACAGGCTCCCCTCCTGTTGCTTAAAGCAACATTCAACACCCAAATTCATGAAAGCAAAGCACGTTCCAGAGGGGAACAGGTACAGCCCCCAAAATAGACAGCAAATTAAATGGAGCAGGAGAGATAAGGTACCCAAAATACATTCAATGGAAGAGGAAGAGACCATGTTCTGCCATTCAATTAAATCTTGGTACCAGATATGTACCGGAACTGCATCGACATTCTTTGGTCCAAAATATTTAACCTTACTTACAAAAATGGACCAATCTCAGTAACTGAATTCCTAACTGACCCCCAACCTCATTGAGGCGAGGGTTCCAGGTTCCCACCACCCTCGACGTGAGAAGGTGCACCACCTGCATCTAATTTTAAGCTCAGTTGCAAGGTCGTCAACCAGAACCATTGACTCTTAAACGTTTCTCTCTCCACAGGTGCTGCCTGACCTGCTGAGTATTTCCAGCATTTTTGGGTAATTGAGATTTATCTTAATTCTTTTTTTACTTTTTCTCAACTATTAATTGTTCATTTAAAAATCCTAGCTTTGTAGATATGAGATAGTTCTGAACAGTTGCTGAACAGGCACAGTAGTGTAAGGGCAGGCATGGTAATGTAGCGGTTAGCATAACCCTATTACAGCACCAGCGACCCAGGTTCAATTCCGGCCACTGTCTGTAAGGAGTTTGTACATTCTTCCCGTGTCTGGGTGGGTTTCCTCCGGGTGCTCCGGCTTCCTCCTACATTCCAAAGATGTACGGGTTAGGAAGTTGTGGGCATGCTACGTTGGAAGTGTGGTGACACTTGTGGGCTGCCCCCAGAACACTCTACGCAAAGATGCATTTCACTGTGTGTTTCGATGTACATGTGACTATCTTGTCTTATCTTAATGTCAGTAACAATTAGCATTCTGACAGCCAGCTGATGCAGGGACATGACCTACAGCTGTTCTGTGGCTTCTCCTGCTCCCATTCCTTGCCAAGAGCACCACTTTACTCAACATGCAGGCCCTCCCATGGCTCTTGGATCCGACTGCTCTATACATGTTTCTGACAGGGAAATCCGGGTGATCCACCCGTGGGGGTCAGCTGCTCACCACTAACCCTGGGCCAACGTTCTGTTGTCTCCACACCCTCCACCATGCAGAGTGCCATTACAAATGGATAGACTCAGAACAGATCCGGCAGCTCAGGACTGGGCATGCACACGGCAGCTCAGGACTGGGCATGCACGCGGCACTGTGGACCATCAGCAGCAGAAACGTTCACCACCATCATCTGTAACCTCATCATCCCTGTCAAACCCTGGGATCAACACTAGTTCAGAAGGCCATGCCAGGAGCAGCACCTTCAAACCCACTGACACACCTAATACAGCCTCCTTTTTAATGATAACGTTCCATAATTTCTCATTCCCCCTCCCCTGAATTATACAATGCCCACATGGATACAGATGAGAGATATTCATTTAACACCTCACCCATGTCCTCCGGTTCCAAGCACAGATCACCACTTTGGTCTCTACCCTTTCCTTGGTTGCCCTCTTGCCCTTAATATAGTTATAAAATGCATTAATCTTGTCTGCCTGTGATATTTCATGTCCCCTCTTTGGCCTCCTAATTTCTTTTTTTTTTAAAGTACCCCCAATACTTTCTACACTCCTGGCGGCCCTTCCCCGTTTTCGGTTCCCCACAGCTGCCATTGTCTGCTTTTATTTTCTCCGCCCAGCTGCGATATCTCTTGACATTCAGGGTTCTTGGACTTGCTGTCCATACCTTTCACCTTTAAGGGAACACATCGACTCTGAGCTCTCATTCATTCACTTTCAAATGGCTTCCACTTGACCAATGTAGACCCACCTGCAAATAGCCGCTCCACGTTTGCCTGGATGTATGTAATGACACTGAAATTGGCCTTACCCCAATTCAGGACCTTGGTTTCCAGACCGTTCTTCTCCTCTTCCGTAGCTACCTTGTAACCAACCATCTGACTGGCACCAATGTCACTCTGCCCAGCCAAAAGCCAGTGTTGAGAAGATTCCACAGGACCTCCTCACTGAAGCCCCTCAATCACCAAAGCCTGCCCTCTTGAGACTGCTGGACTCCGAGGTCCACAGTGCAAGACCAATGCAGTGCCAACAACTCACCAAAAGTTCAACACCATCCAGCCCACTTGATTGGTGCCACATCCACCCCCTTAAACACTCACTCCCTCCAACACTCACTCACTCCCTCCCTCCACCACTCCCTCACTCCCTCCCTCCAACATGCACACTCTCCCTCCAACAGCAGCTGCAGTGCACACCATCTACAAAATGCACTGCAGTTTCTTGGCAAGGCTTCTGTGACATCAACTCCCAAACTCCTGACCTGCACTACCATGAAGAACAGGGACATCGGATGCTTGGGAACACAGCAGCCTGACTTGGAAATATGCTGCCGATCTTTTAGGGTCTAAATCCTGGAACTCCCCGCCCTACAGTGCTATGGGAGCACTTTCACCAGAAGGACTTATGCAGTTCAAGAACATGGCTCACCACCATCTCCTCAGGGATGGGCATTAAATGCTGGCTTTGTCATCCACATCCAGATTCTAGAAAATGAGTTAAAAAAAAAGGAACCCAACGAGATGTCAAGAGAAGCTTCCGATCTACTCAGACTGGGCATGCACGGTAGTGAAGCGGTTAGTGTAATGCTATTACAGCGCCAGTGACCCGGGTTCAATTCCGGCCGCTCCTTCGTCTGTAAGGAGTTTGTACGTTTTCCCCGTGTCTGCGTGGGTTTCCTCCAGGTGCTCCAGTTTCCTCGCACATTTCAAAGACGTACGGGTCAGGAAGTTGTGGGCATGCGATGTTGGCGCCAGAAGTGTGGTGACACTTGTGGGCTGCCCCCAGAACATTCTATGCAAAAAGATGCATTTCACTGTGTGTTTCAATGTACGTGTGACTAATAAAGAAGTCTTATCTTATCTTAGATTCTATCTAGTGTCCTGAACTAGCCACCAGAGATTCAACATCACATTACACCGGAGGCATTTTTACTTAGGCTGAGTGTCAGTTTAGATGCTGAGAGACTGATTCACAAGAAATACTTTACACAATTGCATGAATAGGAGAGGTTAGTGCTTAGAGACCATGTACCTGTGCCCTCAGTATCGCAAACCTTGAAGGTGAAGTTGAGCACATCCTCCTCCGAGCAGAGACTAGGCTCGTCATAACTTGCCGTACCTTCTTCTGAAGTTTCAGTGTCACCTGTTGGAGTTTTCATGGGGGTATAATGTTACACATCCAAACACTCACAAAATGAAATATTACATGAAGTAACAAGCCATGCCCACACCCCAGTTAGTCCAACTTCCGATGAATTACTTACCCCCACATGAAAACAAGCCCCCAGCACCCCCAGCCTCCAGATCTGATGACTTACTTTGCTTCTGGTGCTCAATACTTCCAATAAACCCACCAGCATTCTCCCCTCCCCCCGCATGCGCACACAGACACACCACAATACTTTTAGTGACCAAAGCCTCTTGCCTTCCCTGTAGAGATATTCTTGTTATTGGAATTGGTTTATTATTGTCACGTACCGAGGTACAGTGAAAAACTTGTCTTGCATACCGATCATCCAGATCAATTCATTACACAGTGCAGTTACATTGAGTTAGTACAGAGTGCATTGATGTAGTACAGGTAAAAACAATAACAGTACAGAGTAAAAGTGTCACAGCTATAGAGAAAGTGCAGTGCAATAAGGTGCAAGGTCACAACAAGGTAGATCGTGAGGTCAGAGTCCATCTCACCATATAAAGGAACTGTTCAATAGTCTTATCACAGTGGGGTAGAAGCTGTCCTTAAGTCTGGTGGTATATGCCCTCAGGCTCCTATATCTTCTACCCGATGGAAGAGGAGAGAAGAGAGAATGACCCGGGTGGGTGGGGTCTTTGATTATGCTGGCTGCTTCACCAAGACAACGAGAGGTAAAGGCAGAGTCCAAGGAGGGGAGGCTGGTGTCCGTGATGTGCTGGGCTGTGTCCACAACTCTCTGCAGTTTCTTGCGGTCCCGGGCAGAGCAGTTGCCATACCAAGCCGTGATGCATCCGGATAGGATGCTTTCTATGGTGCATCAATAAAAGTTGGTGAGAGACAAAGGGGCCCAACAATGGCAAAGCCAAGAGCTATATATAGATCACCAGATGAGCACAAGCTCACATCCTGCCATCAGTACCGATGGGTGCGTCCCATGATCTGGGTGACTGAGCCAGTGATGAGTGGCAGAGTGTGAGTAGTGTGCATCCACCACAGAACCAAATGATTAGTTAGTGTTGTGATCGGAAGAGAACGGTAACATGGCTGGGCACATGGGTTTGGGTGTGGGTCAGACAGGTAAATGGGGACAAGTCCTGAGGTGTGAGGAAGCAGGTTCAAAACATCCAGTCTTGGGTTTTGTGGAGGCGGGGGTTGGCAGCCAATCAGCACCCAGGGAGGGATTGGTGTTACAACCATGTTATTAAAGCTGACCAGGTCATCTAGGCCTTAGGAAAACCATTCAGTTGAATGGAGGAAAGAGCAGCTTTGAAAAGGTAACATGATTCACAGCCACTCACATGGTCAAGGGCTAAGACTGGAGCTGGGGCATGAGGAGACAGCTTTATACCCCAGCCAGTCCATCTTCAAACACTTCACTCAAGTTCAAAGACCCCCATGTGGAATCAGAAACCCGATCCTTCGGGGGCTGAACCCAAATGGTCTTGCAGTCTCCTAAGGAAGGCCCACTGCCCCCCTCGAGAAGGCTAGACCTATCAATCAGGGAGAAGGTAGCCTGGCCAGAAGAAAACATGGGCTGCAGCTGGAGTTGGTTAAAGGACCAACACTGAAGTAGACATCCTTCTCCAAAACTTGTCATAGAGTTTCACGGAAAAGGGCCCTTCGGCCCATCACATACATACCCACCAACACTAATCCCATTTGCCCACATTAAGACCATATCCCTCTATACCTTGCCCACACAAGTATCTGTGTAAACATCTTTAAATGTAGTGACAGTATCTGACTCAACCCCCTCCTCTGGCAGTGAGTTCCAGATACCAACCACTCTCGGTGTAAAAGAAACTTTCCACTCAAATCCCCTTTAAAACTCCTTCCTCTCACCCTAAATGAATGGCCTCTTTTGATCCTTAAGATCCATATTTACAAACGTACAGAACCTTGTCTTAACAACTGGTAGAAAGATGATGCAGCATTCCCTCAAAATGCCCCACCAACTGTGCAGCATCCCATCAGCACTACCTTTTCAACAGTGCAATGTTCCAACAGCAATACCAGTCTAACAGTAGAGTGCCACCCCAGTCCTGCTCCTCTGACAGTGCAACATTTCCTCATTTACACTGGGCTAACATTAGAATACTGCCCCTATAATGGGGCAGCTGTCTCTCCACACTGTCCGTCTGACAGTGCAGCATTCCCTTAACGTTTATTCACTGAAAACACTACAAAAGACAACCAGTGTCAATACACGACATCTAATACAGAAAAGGAGAACCCAAGCAACGACATACTACGGTAGAGAATGCAAACTAATACTAACGAACCACACACGTGACGCTACACCCGTCAACGTGACACGCGACACTTCAAATAAGAATCGCGTTCGTACCGTCCATGACACACGCGATCCCCTGAGGGGTCCACCGAGCGCAGAACTCAGCTAGGGTGCCCGCGGAAACCGCGTGCTCCCTCTCTAAACGCACCCGCGCGCGCAAGTAAGCGCGGAATCAGTACCGCCCCTCCCACAGTGTGACACTCCCTCAGTACTGTCCCTCCCACAGTGTGACACTCCCTCAGCACTACCCCTCCCACAGTGTGACACTCCCTCAGTACCACCCCTCCCTCAGTAATGTTCTGGATGTTCCAGCCTAGGTTAAACCATAAACAGTGTAAAATAGTTTCATTGTTTGCAGCCAGCTCAGGGCATTCTGATGACTCACTGTTGTCATTGACCAATTCCACTTGTCTTCTGAAGGCTTGCCCAGCTGAAGTGTCTCCGGGTGCATTCAAAGCCGAAGTTGAGGACACACCTACAGCCGTGTTATCATTCCCATCCACAGATGAGCAAGTTGTCCCGGCGCCCAGTCCAGAGTCTAAACGTGAGACAAAGTTGGAGTCCAGTGAGTCCTTCTCTTCATGATCCACTGCTGGCCTCCTCTGGAGAGGTGGCAAGCCATCGAGGCCTGTTGAACTCCGAACTCCGTCAGCCTGCACTTTGGAAGTCATTTTAACTTCGGACAACCTGCAAATAATTGATAAGAAGCAGAGCACAATTATATTAATTAAAGCAGCAAATTATAACGGTGAGGTTTGTTTGCAAATGCTTAAAACTGCAGACCTGCAGGTCAAAGTCTGACTGTAAGTACTGAACCAATACAATGGCCTCAGCTATCAAGGCACGTCATTAAGTCCATCACATAATCTTACATTCCCGATATATTGGCCTCAGAGTGAACACAACACAGACTCCACACTAAAGGGTTATTCTATGAAGCGAAAGTAACTGCACAAACATCTGCAACTCACATTTATACTGCACCTTTAACATAGCAAAAGTGCTTCATAAACAGAAGCTAACACTGAGAAGGTGACCAAAAGCTTGCTCAAAGTCATGTCAAATGGTCTGAAAACAGCATGGAGAATTGGAGAGATTAAAGACATTGAATTCTAGAGCTTAGGGGCTTAGCAACTGAATACATGGTGGCCAATGTGAAGCAATTACAGAAATGGCGGTAGCATAGACAACGATGGATTGCTTTGAAAAAGCCAGCAAGGATTTCTTAAAGACAAATCACATCTTCCTAACTTAATGGAGTTTTTGATGAAGTGGTACATTCTGAGGGACTGTGATCTGAGCTCCATTGTCAGGCCAGAAACGGAGGAGCACAGATATCAGGGTTATAGGGCGAGAAGGGATTGCAGAGCTGGAGAGGGGTTGGAACCATGGGAAGATTTGAAAACAAGGATACTAATTATAAATTTGACTTGAAAAATAAAAAAAACTGCAGATGCTGGAAATCTGAAATAAAAACAAAAAATGCTAGAAACAGTCAGCAGGTCAGGTAGCATCTGTGGAGGGAGAAACAGTTGATGTTTCAGGTCTGTGACCTTTCATCAGAACTGCCTGACCTCAGAGTTTCCAACACTTGCTGGTTTTATTATAAATCTGATCTGTTGGTCAACGAGGAGCCAGTGTAAGTGAGCAGGACAGTGTAAATTAGCCCAAGGGTAACAGAGATTTGGTTAAATTTTGGTCTACAGGGATTCTATACCAAGATAACTGAACTTGAAAGGTGGAAGGAGTAGGTTACACAGCCTCTCAACCAGCTCCACCATTCATTAATATCATGGCTAATCCAGTGCCTCACTCACTTTGCTACCCGTTAACCATCTGGCCTCATCCACTTAGAATCCAAAGTCTATTGAGTTCACCCTTGAAGAATTTCAGTGAGTAGAATGAGAAGGATCTGGACTGGTTTGGAATGATTAACTTTAAAGGTAACAAACATATAAATGAGGGTCTCAGCAAGGGAAGAGTTGGGTAATGCTCCTGACATGGAAAACGGCCGGTATGGAGGCTCCAATGTGCAGGATCACAAGAGGCTGCAGAGGGATGTAGACTCAGCCAGCTCCATCACGGGCACAACCCTCCCCACTATTGAGGACAACTTCAAGAAGTGCTGCCTCACCACCCAGGACATGCCCTCTCCTCGTTACTACCATCGGGGAGGAGGTACAGGAGACTGAAGACCCACACTCAACGATTCAGGAACAGCTTCTTCCCCTCCGCCATCAGATTTCTGAATGGTCCATGAACCCATGAACACCACTTTGTTATTCCTTTTGTTTTTGCAATATTTATTTATTTTTGTAATTTATAGTAATTTTATGTCTTTACACTGCACTGCTGCCACAAAACAACACATTTCACGACATACAAGTCAGTGATAATTAACCTAATTCTGATTCTGATGAAGGATGTGGTGGAGGGGTGATTCGAGGCTCAGAGTCAGATGTGACACCAAAATTGTGAACATCTGGTTCAGTTTCATACAGCTGCCAAGGGGAGGAATGGACCCGGTCCCAAGAGACTGAGTTTGAGAAAGAGATTGAAGGCATTGGCTTTTATCTTCCCAATATTTAGTCAGAGGAAACCTCTGTTCATTCACTACCAGAGAGAACTGAGCCCACAAGCGAAGCTGGTACACCCACTGCAATTCTGATGGATTGCTGCATTGTCCAAGATGCTGCCTTTTGGATGAGATGTCAAACCCAGACCATATTTGCCACCCTGCGGGATGTAACCAATCTGGCAGCACCCTAATAACAATATCATCTAATATTAGCTCCATGGGTGGGATCACCCCATCTGCCACTCAGTGGCTATTTTCTGCATACATTTGGCAGTGATGCCTGTATTGTGTTGGCCATCGCTATCCCTGCTGATCTCTCCATAGAGTTTTTCAGTTCTGCTGTTTTCTGCATCGAGGGATACTATAGAGGTCAATAGCCTTGTCCTTCAACTTCTGCACAGTGAGAAACCTCAGTTACAAGAGAGATGCGAGGCACAGCCCAGGGTTGCTCAGGGTTTATCCAGAAGGGAGGAAGAAGATTCAGTGTCAGCTTCTGCTTCCTTCTACCACAACATCTCTGCCAGGTTAGTGCCCTCTTCTCAGAAATGGTTTAAAGAAAATGGCAAATGGAGCCAAATAATATAACAATACTTTAGTTCCGTTGAGGTTTCCTGTTAACAGATCACTTGCCCCAATTCCAACAAGCTTATTGTCCACAGAAACTACCTCACACCCTTCTGTGGATCAAAGATCAAAGATCCCCGCCATCCGGGCCATGTCACCTTCTCGCAGCTCCCATCGGGCAGGAGGTACAGAAGCCTGAAGTCCCACACCACCAGGTTCAAGAACAGCTACTTCCCTTCAACCATTCGGTTCTTGAATCAACCAGCACAACCCTGATCACTACAGTTTAGCAACGCTATGACCACTTTGATCACTTTGCACTAAAATGGACTTTGTTTTTTTGTTCTAATTCTATTATTTCTTGTAAAAATTGTGTTTAATTTATGTTTTTCTTGTGAATGCTACTTATATGATGTTATGTGCCTGTGATGCTGCTGTAAGTTTTTCATTGCACTTGTGCACACATGGACTTGTGTATGTGACAATAAACTCGATTTGACTTGCCTTTACCACAACTCGTTAATACATCTCCTTTCTCTCTCTTGTGTTTAACTGAGCTTCACCTCAAATGTTGTTCAACTCAACCACTCCTCATGTTAGCAAGTTTCACGTCGTTAGCACTCTCCAGGTAAAGATGTTCCTTCTCCATTCCCAAACAGACGTCTTACATTTGTTGCCACTACGTCTCGACTCACCTACTGATGGAAACATTCTCTCTCCATCTACATTATCAAACCTCTTGGCCTCATCTCTCCTGCAGAGAAGAGCCCCAGCCTGCTCATCCTTTCCTGACCCTCTCACTTCTAGTATATATTCTGCACCACCTCAGTGCCTGCATGTCCTTTTACAACATGGAGACCAGGACCACATAGTCTAACCAAGGTCCAATGCAAGGTTAACATAAACTCTTCATCTCCTTACAAAAATAGCTTGTTACACACAATCAAGATGCAGACAGCCCTACTTGTCAGTAGCTTTGGTGCTGTGCACACACCCACCTGTATAAGCAATACATGTAGGTATCAATTTATGCAGTACTCTGTGACATACACACCTGCACATGCAATGAAGATAGGTATGAAAACTCACCTAAACATTTTGTATCTCCCTAGATGTGCCGTTCCAAGCAACAGATACATATTGCTGCATTTACAGTGTATCCTCCTGTACGTACAACAGTGCATTTAAAATTTTATACAAATATAAAGTCTGTGGTTATGCAAATATAATTGTCCTCACGCTCTGCAAACATACCCGTACATGCAACGTGTATGTAATCTGAAGAACAATTTACCTGCAGGTCCAACATTTCATGCTCAGCAGAAGTGTGAGAAAAATACCATGCATGCGTAACCAAAGCCGAAAGATTTTAATTCCCACTGCTGTCTGTAAAGAGTTTGTACGTTCTCCCCGTGTCTGTGTGGGTTTCTTCCGGGTGCTCCGGTTTCCTCCCACATTCCAAAGACGTACAGGTTAGGAAGTTGTGGGTATGCTATGTTGGCGCCGGAAGCGTGGCGACACTTGCGGGCTGCCCCCAGAACACTCTACGCAAAAGATGCATTTCACTGTGTGTTTCGATGTACATGTGACTAATAAAGAAATCTCATTTTATCAAACATATCTGTGTGCTACCTGTTGTTAGCCAACACTAGACAGATCCCTTACTACCAACAAGCACTAAAACAAAAGCAAAAAATATATTGTAATTTATTTTAAGATTTTACCTCTTAAATACATTTCAGCCCATGAATCTCACAGGTTTCTAGTTGTAACTTAACTCCAGGATTCTGAAGTTAATATATTTTCTCAAAGAAGAACAACTTTTATCGTTAATGAAATACTGAACATCACAATCTTTCGCACTTCTTTTCATTTGCCAGTAGCTTTCTCGTTAAGAATATATCAGATACTTAAACAAAAATGGTCAGGGCTGGCAACTGCAGTGTGGTTGTTGATGAATGCTGGTGTCACACTGAATAATCAAACGTCACTTCAAAACCAGCTGGCCCAGACAGATCTGCGCTCTCCAATCTAGTCAATCCATCAAGGGTATGGGCTTCAAAATAAGCTACAACTTCAAACCTTGTGAACAAGGAGAGATCCTTCAGCTGGGGGAATAGATTTCCAGACTGGAACCTAGAAGAGATTCCAGTAGTTGTACAAGTCGTTGGTGAGGCCACACTTGGAGTACTGCGTACAGTTTTGGTCACCCTGTTACAGGAAAGACGTGGTTAATCTGGACCAAGGATGTTGCCAGGACTAGAGGGCCTGAGTTACATAGGGAGGGGTCGGCCAGGCTCGGTCTTTGTTCCTTGGAGCGTATGAGAATGAGAGATGACCTTATAGAAATGTTTAAAATTATGAGAGGCATAGATAAGGTGGACGGTAAGAGTCCTTTCCCCAGGGTAGGGGAGTCCAAAACTAGGGGGCATAGGTCTAGGGTGAGAGGGGAAAGATTTAGGAGGGACCCGAGAGGCAACTTTTTCACGCAGAGGGTGGTGAGTGTATGGAACGAGCTGCCAGAGGAAGTGGGCGAGGCAGGTACAACAGGATCATTTAAGAAGCACTTGGATCGGTACATGGAGGGGTGGGGCTTGGGAGTGATATGGGCCGAACGCAGGAAATCGGGACTAGCTGGGTGGGCACCATGGTCAGCATGGACTGGTTGGGCCGAAGGGCCTGTATCTCTGCTGTATTGCTCTATGAATCTATAACACTGCGTAAAGAAGGGCTTTCTGAATCACCACAGAATTGCTTGCTCTAATTATTGGGGTGCACTCCTTTGTTCTAGACAGGCTACCACCAACCCCTCACCAACAACCACCAAAAAGAATTTTTTCTTTCTCTATTTGCCCTTCAATCAGCTTAAGCTCACCACAGAGTCAAAAAGGCAGGCAAAAAACAGACATTTTGGCCCACCAACATCCCCTCAGTACTGATCAACAAGCTTCAAAACCTAGGCCCCTGTACCTCTCTACAACTGGATTCTCAACTTCCTTATCGGGAGACCACAGTCAGTGCAGATCGGTGATAACATCTCCTCCTCGCTGACAATCAACACAGGTGCACCTCAAGGGTGTGTGCTTAGCCCACTGCTCTACTCTCTCTACACTCATGACTGTGTGGCTAGGCACAGCTCAAACACCATCTATAAATTCACCAATGACACCACAGTTGTTGGTAAAATCTCAGATGGCAACAAGAAGGCGTACAGGAGTGAGATAGATCAGCTGTTGTGTTGTGTCGCAACAACAACCTCACACTCAACGTTAGCAAGACCAAGGAACTGATTGTGGACTTCAGGAAGGAGAAGTCAGGAGAACACACACCAGTCCTCATTGAGGGGTCAGCGGTGGAAAGGGTGAGCAGCTTCAAGTTCCTGGGTGTCAACATCTCAGAGGATCTATCCTGGGCCCAACACATTGATGCATCATGAAGGCGGCGTGCCAGCAGCTCTACTTCATTGGGAGTTTGAGGAGATTTGGTACATTACCCAAGACTCTTGCAAATTTCTACAGATGTACGTACGGTGGAGAGCATTCTAACTGGTTGCATCACCGCCTGGTATGGAGGCTCCAATGCACAGGATCGCAAGAGGCTGCAGAGGGTTGTAGACTCAGCCAGCTCCATCACAGGCACAACCCTCCCCACCATTGAGGACATCTTCAGGAGGCGGCGCTGCCTCAAGAAGGCGGCATCCATCACTAAGGACCCTCACCATCCGGGACATGCCCTCTTCTCGTTACTACCATCGGGGAGGAGGTACAGGAGCCTGAAGACCCACACTCAACGATTCTTCCCCTCCGCCATCAGATTTCTGAACGGTCCATGAACCCATGAACACTACCTCGTTAGTTCTCTTTTTGGACTATTTATTTATTTTTGTAATTTATAGTAATGTTATGCCTTTGCACTGTACTGCTGCCGCAGAACAACACATTTCACCTCATATATCAGTGATAATAAACCTGATTCTGCACCACCCTCGCCAACTATCCCCTCACATACACTAATCGCATCCTTTTATTCCCCACACGTAACTGCTCTGCCCGGGACCGCAAGAAACTGCAGAGAGTTGTGGACACAGCCCAGCGCACCACGGACACCAACCTCCCCTCCTTGGACTCTTGTCTTTACCTCTTATCTTGGTGAAGCAGCCAGCATAATCAAAGACCCCACCCACCCGGGACATTCTCTCTTCTCTCCTCTTCCATTGGGTAGAAGATACAGGAGCCTGAGGGCACGTACCACCAGACTTAAGGACAGCTTCTACCCCACTGTGATAAGACTATTGAACAGTTCCCTTATACGATGAGATGGACTATGACCTCATGATCTAGCTTGTTGTGACCTTGCACCTTATTGCGACCTTGCACCTTATTGCACTGCACTTTCTCTGTAGCTGTGACACTTTACTCTGTACTGTTATTGTTTTTACCTGTACTGCATCAATGCACTCTGTACTAACTCAATGTAACTGCACTGTGTAATGAATTGACCTGTACGATCGGTGTGCAAGACAAGTTTTTCACTGTACCTCGGTACAAGTGACAATAACAAACCAATACCAACAACTCCCTCAAGATCCTACAGCTCACCTACACACTACAGACAATTTACAGCGGCCAATTAACCTACCAATCCACACATCATTAGGATATGGGAGAAAAGTGGAGCACCCACAGGGTCACAGGGAGAACGTGCAAACTCCACACAGACAGTGCAAGAGGTCAGGATTGAACCTGGGGGTCTGGCGCTGCAAGGCAGCAGCTCTGCTAGCTGCCCCACTCTGCCACCACTTCGGTTAAATCATTCATTATTTTTCCAACACAGAGGGCTGTAGCATTAGAGAAGTTGTAGACATGGGAGTGAGTTCAGAGATTTGATGAGGAGAATGTTGAACCAAATGCAATGTTGGACCTGGAAGCAGAGCAGGTCGATGAGTTTGGGGGTGATTGGTGATAGGCACAGTGTGTGGCACTGTCTCAGTGGGTACCCTTTGTAGCTAATAATAACATAGAAACAAGCCATTCAGCCCAGCTGGTCTGTGTCTCCAGCCACTCTCACATTACGTGTTTGTACCCGAGTGACTAATTGCTCCTTAAATCATTGTGGCACACAAGGGCAGTTAGCCATTGCTAGTGCCGGCTCCTAGAACATAGAACAATACAGCACAGAAGGTGCTTGGCACGCTGGCCTTCATCAGTCAGGGCACCGAGTATAAAAGTTGGGAGGTCATGGTGCGGTTGTACAGGACGCTGGTGAGGCCATGCGGAGTATTGTGTTCAGTTTTGGTCACCCTGTTATAGGGAAGATGTTATTAAACTAGAAAGAGTGCAGAGGAGACTTACAAGGTAGTTACCAAGACTTGAGGAGCTGAGTTAGAGGTTGAGCAGGTTGGGAGTTTTTTCATTGGAGCGTAGGAAGCTGAGGGGTGACCTTATAGAGGTGTATAAAATCATGAGGGGCATCGATAGGGTCAATGCGCACAGTCTTTTTCCCAGGGTTGGGGAATCAAGAACTAGAGGGCACAGGTTTAAGGTGAGAGGGGAGAGATTTAATAGGAACCTGAGAGGCAACTTTTTTTATCTACACACACAATGGCGGTATCTATGAGGAACGAGCTGCCAGAGGAAGTGGGTGAGGCAGGAACAATAGCAACGTTTAAAAGACAGTTGGGCAGGTACATGGATGGGAAAGGTTTAGAAGGTTATGGGCCAAACGCTGGCAAATGGGACTAGCTTGGATGGACACCTTGGTTGGCACGGACCAGTTGGACCAAAGGGCCTGTTTCCGTGCTATATAGCTCTATAACTATGACACAGGAACAGGCTCTTCAGCCCACCTTGTCTGTGCTAACCATGATGCCAATCCAAATTAATCCCATTTGCCTGCACATGGTCTATATCCCTCCATTCCCTGCCAATTCAGCTCCTATTAAAGCAATCTTTTCAATGCTCTTTCCCCATAACCTTCCAAATTATTCTTTTTTTAATTTATTCACTCATGGGATGTGGACACCTATAGCAATGGCAACATCTTTGGTCCACCCCATGTCATCCCTGAACTGAGGAGACTGAGTTACTACATTGTAGCTACCACATTGGGTCTGTAGTTACACGTGTACCAGACCAGGTATGGATTACAGCTTTCCCTGCCTGAAAGGCATCACGGCCTAGCCCAGTCTGGCCTGACATGGCCGTGAAGGGACTTTAGCGAGTCCGACCAGAACGTCCCGCTCAGAGCGTAGCAACAGGATCTGCGACACTGGTTCGACTCCCCACAGGAGCCGCAGTGGCAGGCTACCTACCGTATCTATGCTTCTTACAAGTCTGTATGCCTCTATTGGGTCACCCCTCAGCCTCCTACGCTCCAGGGAAAACGAGCCCAGCCTATCCAATCTCTCCCCATAACTGAAGTTCTCCAATCCAGGCAACATCCTCGTGAATCTCCTCTGCAGACTCTCCTTCTCCTGGTGTGGTGACCAGAACTGCACACAATACTCCGTGCAGCCTAACCAGTGTTTTACAAAGTTAGGATGTTATGTTGCAAAGTTGCAACAGAACGTCCTAACTTTCAAATGCCATATGCCTTCTTCATCATCCCATCTACCTGTAGCAACACTTTCAGGGAACTATTGACCCAAGTTCTCTCTGTTCATCAACATTCCCTGCTATTTAATTCCCTATATGACTTCTCAAAATGCATCACCTCACATTTGGTGAGATTAAATTCCGCCTGCCAATGATCCACCCAACTTTCCATCTGGTCTCTGTCCTGCTGTAGCCTTAGACAACCCTCCTCACTATCCACAACACCACCAATTTTCACATCATCCACAATATATATCACAAACAACAAGGGTCCCTGTGGTACACCACTGGTCACAAAAAGCTTCCTTCCACAATCACCCTCTGACTCCTATCACCAAGCCAATTTTGGATCCAATTAGCCAGCTCCCCTCAACTCACTTTTGCCTTACCCTTCTGAACCAGTATACCATGTGGAAGTTTATCAGGTGCCTCACTAAAGTCCATACAGACAACATCTACCATCCTGCCTTCATCAACCTTCTTACATACCTCCTCAAAAGACTCAATCATATTAGGGAGACAAAATTTCCCTGCACTATCCCTGAGCAGTCCCTGCCTTTCCAAATGTACCCAAATCCTATGGCTTACAATTTTCTCTTAATAATTACCCTACCACTGAACACAATGCTGACCGGCCTATAGTTACATGGCTTACCCCACTGCCCTTCTTAAATAAAGGAACGTTAGTTATCCTCCAGTCTCCTGATACCTCACCTATGCTTAACGAAGTTACAAAAGTCTCTGTCAGAGCCCCATCCTATCTTTTCTTTTGCTTCTCATAAGATCCTGGGATAGATTTCATCTGACCCTGGGGATTCATGAACCCTGATACGTTCCACTACAGCTAACAACTCCGCCATCTTGATACTGACCTGCTTCAGACTATCAACTTACCCCTCCCTGAACTCCCTATCTCGCATGTATGTATTCACCAAGGAGAAGGACAAGTATTCATTTAGGAACTTTCCCACATCCCCTGGCTCTAAGAGGACCCACTCTTTCCCACTTGCTCCTGATATAGAATGTCGGAGTTTTCCTTAATATTACTTGCCAATTATGCACATGTACATCCAGCTCCCCACCATTTAAACTCTTCTATTTAACCTACAGTATGTTGTCTCTCCTTATTTTACCAGAGTGCATCGCTCTATTAAATTTCCAGAACAACAGTGGGTGTCACACCGTGCTCTAAAAGAGTGACCCTTTTTCTTCAGGAGGGGGAGGAGGAGATAAACTCTGGGGTTTCAGTAGGGGTTCTGGCCAATATTTATCCCTCAAACTGATTGCCAGAACTGATCATCTCATTGCAATCCCATTGCTGATTGTGAGAGAATTTGCAAAAATTGGCTACAGCGTTTCCTACATTACATACATTCCAAAATAACCTCATTGGCTGGACGTTGATCTGGGATGTCCTCGGGTTCGGAAGGATGCTGGCTGCATTTTCTTTCTCTTCTTTATACTGCTCTCTACTCCGCTGGTGCACCTTCCCCACTGAATATTCCTCTGCATCCCTACACCCTCTCACTCCCACCCTACCACATCCTGCTTCCCTCCCCTACAATCACTCCCACCTCCTCCTTACCCACTGGGTGCCTGTACCCTCTCCCATTTTCCAATGAATGTTCATTCCCTCTCTCTCCTTCTCACACTGACTCTTCACTTGTTTTCTCTCCTTCACTGAGTTCCCCACCCTTCCTCTCTCCCATTGGGTGCTGGTGCCTCCCCCTGCCCCTGGTGGTTCCCCTTATCCAGAGTTTATCTCCCCTTCTATCCTCCATCCAACCTGCAGGGATGCCTACCCTCTACCGCTACCCCCTTCCCCCTACCCCTACCCTCTACCCCCTTCCCTCTACCGCTACCCCCTTCCCCCTACCCCCTACCCCCCTCTCCCCCTACCCTCTACCCCCTACCCCCTTCCCCTACCGCTACCCCTTCCCCCTACCACTACCCCCTTCCCCCCTCTCCCCCTACCCTCTACCCCCTTCCCCCTACCCTCTACCCCTACCCTCTACCCCCTTCCCCCTACCCTCTACCCCTTCTTTCTACCCTCTACCCCTACCCCCTACCCTCTACCCCTACCCCCTTCTCCCTTCCCCCTACCCCCTTCCCTCTACCCCTCTACCCCTTACCCCTCTACCCCCTTCCCCCCTCTCCCCCTTACCCCTCTACCCCTTCCCCCCTCTCCCCCTTACCCCTCTACCCCTTCCCCCCTCTCCCCCTTACCCCTCTACCCCTTCCCCCCTCTCCCCCTTACCCCTCTACCCCGTTCCCCCCTCTCCCCCTACCCTCTACCCCATCCCTCTACCCCCTACCCCATCCCCCCTACCCCCTTCCCCCCTCTCCCCTACCCCCCTTCCCCCCTTCCCCCCTCTCCCCTACCCCCTTCCCCCCATCCACCCCATCCACCCCATCCACCCCATCCCTCTACCCCCTTCCCCCCCTCCCCTTTTCCCATTGGCTGTCCCCCTCCCTCTCCCATTGGCTGTCCTCCCGCCTCCTTCTCCCATTAGCTGTCCCCTCTCTCTCATTGGCTAGACCCTCGCTCCCTCTTTCCCATTGGTTACCCCCCCACTATCCCCTCTTCTATTGGCTGTTCCCCTCTCCCTCTCCCCCAATTCCCCCCCTCCCTCCCTGTCCTTCCACCATTGGACGCTCTTCCTCCTGCCCTTCTCCCATTGGCTGTCCAGCTTCCCTCCCTCCCTCAGGCGGAGGGCCGAGCCGTGCCCCGGAAGTGCTGGGGAGGGGGCGGGGCTGCGGGTTCAGTGCCGGGCGGGAGCGGCGCGAGGCCTCGGGATGTTGTCGCGCGGATCCATCGAGATCCCGCTGAGGGACACGGACGAGGTGCGGCCGGGACCGGGGGCCGGGACCGGGGGCCGGGCTGGGGGAGGGGAACCGCTGAGGGACACGGACGAGGTGCGGCCGGGACCGGGGGCCGGGACCGGGGGCCGGGCTGGGGGAGGGGAACCGCTGAGGGACACGGACGAGGTGCGGCCGGGGCCGGGATCGCGGGGGAAGCGCTGCACGGCCGCCGCCCGGGAGAGGCGCAGCGCCGGGGCCCGGGGCCCGAGAGCGGGCTGGGGCCGTCTGGAGCCCGCGGCCGTCCTCTGGGATCTTGCTGTGCCCGGTGGCTGACCGCAGCCCAGATGTCAGTCTCCCGTAACCCCGCCCCCAACCCCTCCCCCTCCCCATCACCCCCATCACCTCACCCCATCACCTCACCCCATCACCTCACCCCATCACCTCACCCCATCCCCCCCTCCCCATCACCCCCTCCCCATCCCCCATCCCTCACCCCATCCCCCCTCCCCATCCCTCACCCCATCACCCCCTCCCCATCACCCCCTCCCCATCCCCCCTCCCCATCCCCCCTCCCCATCCCCCCTCCCCATCCCCCCTCCCCATCCCCCCTCCCCATCCCTCACCCCATCCCCCCTCCCCATCCCCCCTCCCCATCACCCCCTCCCCATCACTCACCCCATCACCCCCTCCCCATCCCCTCCCCATCACCCCATCCCCTCCCCATCACCCCCTCCCCTCCCCATCACCCCCTCCCCATCCCCTCCCCATCACCCCCTCCCCATCCCCTCCCCATCACCCCCTCCCCATCCCCTCCCCATCACCCCCTCCCCATCACCCCCTCCCCATCCCCTCCCCATCACCCCCTCCCCATCCCCTCCCCATCACCCCCTCCCCATCCCCTCCCCATCACCCCCTCCCCATCATCCCCTCCCCATCACCCCCTCCCCATTCCCCCCTCACCCCATCATCCCCTCCCACTCCCCATTCCCCTCACCCCCTCATCATCTCCCGTCCCACTCCCCTCCCCCTTCCCTAATGCTCCCTCCCTACCCCCTCATCATCCCTTCATTCCCCCCCCTGTATATCCCCTGACTCCCCAACCCCCATTCCCCCACCCCCTCCAACACGCTCCTCCCCCTCTCCCCCCCTCTCCCTCGGTGGAGAAATCTAGTGCTGAGATGATTGCTGTTTTGTTCAGTGTGGCAGCCAAATGAAATTCCTCCTATCTAACTTACATTTAATTGTGATGTTAAGGTCATCGAACTTGACTTCGACCAGTTACCGGAGGGAGATGAAGTCATCAGTATCCTCAAGCAGGAGCACACCCAGCTTCACATATGGATGGCCTTGGCGGTATGCATTTTACTCTTTCCTGCAGAGATGGTAACTGTACATTTAACCACACAGTGGCAATGTGAATCAGTAATTGGATAGGATAAATATATACGGTATTGCAGTAAAAGTTATCAGGTACAGGCAGTCGCCAGGTTACAACAGGATTCTGTTCCTGAGGACCATTTGTAAGTCAGAACTGAAAGAACAGTGAGAGGATCACAGAAACGCCTACAATGGGAGATCGAGCAGCCACCAGCCAGCCTCAGTGAGAGTGCAAGCAAGTTTGCTCAGCACCTCCATCTCTGCTTGGCTCAACCCAGCCCCTGATCGTTGTGGCTGGATCGGTGGTGGGGGTGGGGGGTGGGTTGCAGGAAAAGAAGGCAAGCGGAAATGCCCCGTTCCAACCCAGCAGCCCCGTAGCAGCCGGCAAATCCAACCCATCCATCCTGCGGGTCTCCCAACTACTTAACCTTGTACGGGCTGTCCATAAGTCGGGCATTGATAACCCAGAGAGGACCTGTAGATACTGACAGATTGGTGACTGATGCATAGCCAGTGAAATTTATTGCAAACAAAATGTGCAGTGATCACACTGAAAGGAAAAAAAAATGACAAGAGATGAACTAAATGGCACAGTTTCAAAAAAGTGGCAGAGCAGGCAAGAGGGCTTTCTTACACACATTTTTGAATTTATTAACTTACAGAAAAGGGGGTTTACTGATGAGGTCAACATTTATTACCAATCCATAGTAACCCTTGAACTGGGTGTTATGCAAGGCTATTTCAGAGGGCAGTTGAAAGTCAATTACTTTATTATGTGTCTGGAGTTACAGTGGAGCCAGACCAGGTAGGGACAGCAGGTATTTCTTTCAGTAGAGGGCATTAGTGAACTTTTTGACCTGGTATCTTGACAATCACCATTTTCTTTAATCCAGTAGTAAATCAATGAATTGAATATGAATACCCTAGCTTTCCGTCCTTTGATCATCTATCCAGCTGAGCTCCTGTAACTCATTCACGGTTCAAGATATGGCAGGACTTGTGGATGCCATCTGTATAGATTTCCAGGAGGCATCTGGCAAAAAATAATAGTGAATGAAATTGCAGGTGAGCTGGTAACTTAGCTTTGTGATTGGTTGACAGCTCCAAGACAGAGCAGAGACTCAGTTTGTTTGTATGCAGCCCATAGCATCATACCTGGATGCAGATTTTCCCAGCTGTTTCTCTACTTCTAGTCCTTTCACACAGATTATCAACCTTTCTATCTTAAAGCTGGAGTACTTCAAACAAGGGAAGACGGAAGATTTTGTGAAGCTACTGGAGGCCGCTCGTATAGATGGAAACCTGGATTACCGAGATCATGAGAAGGACCAGATGACCTGTCTCGATACACTGGCTGCCTACTATGTACAGCAAGCTCGGAAAGAAAAGAACAAGGATGCGAAGAAAGAGCTCATCACGCAGGCCACCCTGCTGTACACCATGGCTGACAAAATCATCATGTATGACCAGGTATGATCTCAGCAAACATGAGTGTGGTGGTTTACACTGAAATACAATGCGGTATTGGGCGGTAGGATGGAATGAATGTAGTGATGTGCAGAATACTGCAGTGAAAGAGTGTGATATCAAGTTTGTTTCTTTTTGTCATGGGCATACAAACATAGGGTATAAAAGCCATGAAAATTAGCTTTTATCAGCAGAAACAGTACAAGACAGAAGTTAATATTAACATACATAACTTACAAAATAACCATCATAACACTAGTGCAAGATTGAAAGAGAGTGAAAAGAAATATAGTCAGAGGTAGTGTTGGGGTTTTTCAGGTTGCTGAAGCAACCTGACGGCAGTGGGGAAGAAGTTGTTGTTGAACCTTGAGGTGTGGGGTCTTCAGGCTCCTGTACCTCCTGCCTGATGGCAGCATCAAGAAGAGGGCACGACTCGGATGATGGAGGCCCTTAATGATGGATGTTGCCTTCCTGAGACATCGCCTCTTGTAGATGTCCTTGATGGTGGGCAGAGCTGTACACATGATAGAACTGGCTGAAGTTAAGTGAGGAAAAGGACAGTTCTGCAGAATACGTATAGTGCACTGAGGCAAGGATGATGTTGTGTAGCAAGGCCAAGGGATGTGTGGCACAATGGTGAGCCAAGGGGAAGATTGTGGTGTAATCAGTGAGGTGAAGCATGTTATAGCATAACTTGTTACGTAATTGACATGTTTGCAAAAACTGGAGTAAAACTTTCCCTGAATTGAAACCAAGATGTAATAACCCATCAGAATAGTTTAATCAAAATTTACAGCACAAAGGAGCATCAATGATGCCCTGGTAACTGGTACCTAATCATCTCTATTACCCTGCTCTTTCTCCAGTTATTCCCTCAACCCTGTGTCAGAGCAAGTGCCAAGGCTACAAGAAAGTTTTGAAATGTCATTTGGCAATTCCCGCCACAAATGTGTAGCCCATGAGGTTCCAAAAGAGCCAGCTGTGAAGTGAGGAAACCCCTAGTGGAGAGAGCTTTGTGAACCAGAGGTCCAAAGTTACCTGTTTGTGTTGACCACATTACACTGGCCTTATTTTCATGTCTCCATTTACTTAATGACTGGGTTCCAAAATATTACTTCAGGAAAATGTGTTGGTTGCATTTGAATTCAAAGTCGAGTTTATTGTCACCTGCACAAGTACGTGTGTGCACAGGTGCAATGAAAAACTTACTTGCAGCGGCATCACAGGCACATAGCATCAGATAAGCAGAATTCATAAGAAAAACATAAATTATACACCATTTTCACAAGAAAGAATACAATTAGGACAACAAAACAAAGTTAATTTTAATGCTAAGTAAGATAAGATATTTATTTATTAGTCACATGTACATCGAAACACACAGTGAAATGTGTCTTTTTGCGTTGCTAAGAATGTGCTGGGGGCAGCCCGCAAGTGTCGCCACTCTTCCGGCGCCAACATAGCATGCCCACAACTTCCTAACCCATACGTCTTTGGAATGTGGGAGGAAACCGGACCACCCGGAGGAAACCCATGCAGACATAGGGAGAACGTACAAACTCCTTACAGGCAGCAGCGGGAATTGAACCCAGGTCGCTGGCGCTGTAATAGCATTACACTAACTGCTATGCTACCATGATCATGGCGTTGCTAAACATTGGTGAATAATCGAAGTGAAGTGGCTGTTCCTGAACCTGGTGGTGTGGGACTTCAGGTTTCTGTACCTTCTGCCCGATTGGAGCTTTGAGAAAATGGCATGGCCTGGATGGTGGGGATCTTTGATGGATATTGCCTTCTTGAGTCAATGTCTCCTGTAGATAAGATAAGACAAGATATTAGTCACACGTACATCGAAAAACACAGTGAAATGCATCTTTTTGTGGAGAGTGTTCTGTGGGTAGCCCACAAGTGTCGCCACACTTCCGGCACCAACATAGCATGCCCAAAACTTCCTAACCCACACGTCTTTGGAATGTGGAAGGAAACCGGAGCACCCGGAGGAAACCCACGCAGACACGGGGAGAACGTACAAACTCCTTACAGACAGCGGCCGGAATTGATACTCCCGATGGTGGGGAGGGATGTGCCTGTGATGTATTTGGCAGAGTCCACTACCCTCTGCAGCTTCTTGCATTCCTGCGCATTCGAATTGCCGTACCAGGCCATGATGCAACCAGTCAGGGTACTTTCAACAGTATATCTGTGGAAGTGTGTAGAATTCTAAATGCATCCCTTTTTGCAGTGATGAGAATTGCTTCCACTTATTGTTTCTGAAAGTTCAGTTCTAATTCTTCAAAATTAAATTTTATAGACATAATTAAATAGCACAGGCACATTAATTTTTTTCACTTATGAGTGCAGTATCTATAATTATAACATTAATAAATCCTATACCGATTTTGGGAGAAATTTTTTCACACGATTAGAATGTGGAAGCAAGGAGTTGTTGAGGTGAATAGCAGAGATACATGAACATAGAATGCTGCAGCACAGTACAGGCCCTTCAGCCCACAATGTTGTGCCGACATTATATCCTGTTCTAAGATCTATCTAACCCTTCCCTCCCACATAGCCTCCAATTTTTCTATCATTCGTGTGTCTATCTAAATGTCTCTTAAATGTCACTAATTGGTATTGGTTTATTATTGTCACTTGTACTGAGGTACAGTGAAAAACTTGTCTTGCATTCCGATTGTACAGGTCAATTCATTACACAGTGCAGTTATATTGGGTTAGTACAGAGTGCATTGATGTAGTACAGGTAAAAACAATAACAGTACAGAGTAAAGTGTCACAGCTACGAGAAAGTGCAGTGCAATAAGGTGCAAGGTCACAACAAGGTCCATCTCATCGTATAAGGGAACCATTCAATAGTCTTAAAAGGACATTATTAGTAATAGCTAGTGACAGAGTTTAAATAAGTGTAGAACGATTATAGTAAGGGTAATGAGTAGATCTGTAGAGAGCAGCTTGCAACGAATCGCCACGCTCCGGCACCATCTTGCATCACCTAGTGTATCTGCCCCCACAACCTCTGCCGGCAGTGCGTTCCACGCACCCACCACTCTCTGTGTAAAAAAAAAACCTAGTCCTGACATCCCCCTTATACCTTCCTCCAATCACCTTAAAATTATGTCCCCTCATGTTAGCCATTGTTGCACTGGGGAAAATGTCTCTGACTGTCCACTCGATCTATGCCTCTTATCATCTTGTACACCTCTATCAAGTCACCTCTCATCCTCCTCCTCTCCAAAGAGAAAAGTCCTAGCTCGCTCAACCTACCCTCATAAGATATGTTCTCCAATCCAGGCAACATCCTGGTAAATCTCTTCTGAACCCTCTCTAAAGCTTCCACATCCTTCCTATAATGAGGTGACCAGAACTGAACACAATACTCCAAGTGTGGTCTAACCAGAGTTTTATAGAGCTGCAACATCACCTCACGGCTCTTGAACTGAATACCCCGACTAATCAAGGCCAACACTCCATACGCCTTCTTAACAACCCTATCGATCTGCATGGCAACCTTGAGGGATCTATGGACGTGGACTGCAAAATCCCTCTGTTCCTCCACACTGCTAAGAGTCCTGCCATTAACCTTGTATTCTGCCTTCAAATTCGATCTCCCAAAGTGTATCACTTCACACTTATCTGGGTTGAGAGTATCAGGGAGAGCTCCTTCTACAAATGGTGTCTACAGTTGAGCAACAATAAATCAATATATTTTTAATTATCAGGTCAAACGCATGCTGTATATTAGAGTAGCAAAGTATGTATTCCCTCACAAACAGGCCCCAACCTATACCGTTGCATTAGAAATCTCACTTACCTATAAATATCAGATTTGGAATATCAGTGGTAAAGTCCCTGCATAGGCAGTTGCCATAGAATGTCTAACCAGCATAATGTACACTGCTGTTCAAAGGACTCAGAATAATCACATTTGCCATGATGTACAGTCCAGAAGTTGACTCACTATAAAATCCTGAAGCATTCTTAATGGTGCAGTGAAACACAGTTTACACATCTCCATCCACTCTTGAGCATCAAACCAAGTGATGTAAGGTACCAGACCTCAACTCTACTGAAAACAAAGGCAAGATATAATCGGTCACTCAGAACCTGAGCAGAAGGAGGCTGAAGTGACTTAAAAGTTGCAATCACTTGTACGCGAAGTCATTAAGTTCCTGGAAGAAACTGAACCAAACCTAATGACAGCAGGAGAAGGGGCCAACCAGTGGAAGACGTGGAGTGGGTTAACCGTTGGGAGAACTTGATGTGATGCTGCAGTATTTTGCTATGACAAAAGAACATACCCCCCCACACACACACACACCTCACTGGAGATGACTTTAAGAAACACAGGTCAAATTGAACAGACCGAAGTCTGGCTATGTTTGCTTCAGAGCAGCACATCATAAAATGAACATTTCAGGCAGCCCTCTGTGTGAATGGTGTCCACCAAACAGGGTAGCATTTGAAAGCTGCAGTCTTTAGAAATGCTCAGATGGGATGGGTACAATTTGCACCGTGAATGATGACATCAATACCTTATTGGTTTTGAAGCTGATGCCTGATGTCATACGAAAGGGGAAGTAACACAAAGGAAGGGAATGCTGATACGATGAGCTGAAGCAGGACTCATGAAACATAAACACTAGAGACTGAATGACCTGTAACGCTGTAAATTCGATATAATACTTCAGTGTTCTGCTTGAAAGGTGTTTTTTCCTAATGTGCTCTCTTGTCTTTAGAACCATTTGCTGGGGAGAGCATGCTTCTGTCTGCTGGAGGGGGATAAAATGGACCAAGCTGAGGCACAGTTTAATTTTGTGCTGAATCAGTCGCCAAGTAACATCCCCGCACTCCTGGGTAAGAACTCTCTGAAGGCAAGGCATGCAACAGGTTCTTGGCTCTGACTGGGAAAAGAGACAAATTCTTAGATCAACTGTAAACAATTAAAATTGGTCATTGAGCAGTTAAATCAAAGCGGGTATCACAGGTTTTAATTGCTTGAATGATAAATGAAACCTAAATCCCACAGTTCCACTAATCTGAAAGAACCTCAAACTGCTATGAATATGCTTCACTATCTTACAACATTGGTGTCCCAAAGTCAATGAAGTGCTCTCCGAGTGCCATCACTGTTGTAGTGCAGGAAGTGGGCAGCCAATTTGCACATAGCAGGCTTCCACACATTGCAACCAACTGCCTGCTTTCTGTTGTTGAGCGCTGTATATTGTCAGAACATCGAGGAGAACTTCCCTGCTCCCCTTCAAAGAGTGTTGTCTTTTGCATCTGCCAGAGAAGGCATACATGCATCAGTTTAATGCCTCCTCTGAAAGATGTACCTCTAAGAGTGCAGCCCTCCCTAAGTACTGACATTGGAGAGTAAATCTGGATTTTGTGCTTAGGTATCTGGAATGGGACTTGAATCCTTGGTCTTCTGTCGCAAGAATCTAGAGTGCTATCTTTGAACCAAACGTTTTGGTACCAGGAGGTGGTGACATTGTCATATAGGATTCATCTGATTCATAATTTATCCTCCAAAGATATTAAATGTGATTTTTCCTGTACCTCTAGCCATGATTAAAAACAGCTAATGAATGACCACAGGACTGAGTTGCCATGAGTTCATTTGCTATACTGCTGGGACCTGGCCCAAGCAACTCATGAGTCACAATTTGAACACTCTGCCGGTTGAGATATCCAATTAACATCTAACCAATTGTCTTCTTTTTCCTCTTCTGCAGGTAAAGCTTGTATCTCCTTCAATAAGAAAGATTACAGAGGTGCTCTGGCCTATTATAAGAAGGCTCTTCGGACCAATCCTGGATGTCCAGGTAAGGAATGGCTTCAGGCACACTGCTGCAGGCTCAGACAGCAGTTAAGAGTACTGAACAGCTACACCACCCACAATTGATTCCTCTTAAAAGACCCTGTGAATACACCTTTAATGATTGAACAGAGATTTATGTTGTGATTTAATAAGAGAGGTTGTGCTTTGTTTGGAGCTGCTGTCAATAGTCCTTTATGCTACGACTTCTGATATAACCAACCCTTCCAAATACCACTTGTTACTGTCCTGGGTGCTCATTCCTTCTCTTGTGTTCTCAGCAATTACCGTGTGCAGTAATGAGCTGTGCAGCAATCCCAGTTGCACAGATTTCTCCGTTATGTGCCTATAAAATGTTATTAAAATGCAAAATAAAAGTTGACTGAGTGCAATTGTAAAACTCAGCATTTCTCCTGCAGTTCCATAAGGCTAGAAGTAACCTCCCTCCAGTGACTCCCCAGTGGAGGGGCCTGAGTGCTGCAAGGAAGCAGATTCTTGGAAGTGGGAGCAGGGTCTTTAAGGAGGCACAAATGGGAAACAAATTTCCAAGAAGGCAACAGGGGAAACAAGTTTCCAATAAAAGCAATAGAAGGCTGCAGGGAAGCAGGGTTCCAGAGATGGTGGTGGTGTCCCAGCAGGGCTACAACGTGGTAGTTCTGCTGGGATATTAAAAAGCGAGGGAAGAGTGGAATTGGACTGGAAGGAATTTTGAAGGGTGTAAGGAGAGGGAATCAGGAAAAAAAAAGAAAATTGGTTAGATGATAATTGGATATTTTAATTGGCTGTGCTATCACTGCAACTTACTGTGTTAAATAAAATAATGGACTGTTCCTTTAGTTTGTTAGCAGAAGGATATGTGCGGTCATTTCTGACTAGTAGCGGTGGAAATATTCCTTCCTGATTTTTCTCTCTCAAAATCCCCCTGAGGCCGCAGGAATTGGTTAAAAAAAATGAGCTGGTGTTTGTTGCAATAAACTTATCGGCTTGTCAGACTTCAGCTCCTGCTTCTTGTTTTCACAGCTGAAGTGCGGCTGGGCATGGGCCATTGTTTTGTGAAGCTGAGTAAGCTGGAGAAAGCTCGGTTAGCATTCGGAAGGGCTCTCGACCTCAACCCTAAATGTGTGGGAGCACTTGTGGGGCTTGCTGTCCTGGAACTGAATAATAAGGAGGTGAGTTGCCTGCCTGGGACTTTACTTTCCATCAGAGTTGGACCAGAGCTCCAGATATAGGAAATCACCTGCTAACCATAGTTATGTTTATGGCTAAATTTAAAGTGGGCACAACTGCAAACACCTTTCTTTAACTCATTCTGTGTACATCACAGTCAAGAGCTATGTTTATTGTTCACGTCTTGAGGTAATGATGGTGAATTATCGCCATGAATTACTGCAGACTGTCTGTTGAAGGTGGAGCCTTTGGGTTAGGGAGTTCCTGCATGTATAACCTGTTGAGTTATAACTTAGCTAAACAAAACAAGGGTGGATGGATTTCGATTTAGAGTCCCTGCTGGCGAGGAAGAAATGGCAGTATCAGGATGCAGCATGACTTACAGAGGAACCTGCAGGGGCCAGTTTTCTCAGGCACCTACTACCTTTGTCCTTCTAATCAGATGTTTTCAACTCCTTTGTGAGGGAAAGTCAGATTAATGATCAGGAACACTTCTGAAGGCCTCTGACACAATCGCAGAAGTCCCAGGCTTCACGATCATCAATCTCATTCCATCGGCACCCGGTGGAAAATCTAGCAATTGAACCTACTCTAGGCAGGTTCATTTTAATGGAGAGAAAAAAGTGGATGCAAGGTATCCTTGGCAGATACAGTAAGGGAGAATCCAAGGAGATTCTGTAAGTACATAAAGAGCAAAAGGGTAACTAAGGATCAGCATGGTTGTCTCTGTGTGGAGCCACAGGAGATAAGCAAGGTCTTAAATAAATACTTTTCATCTGTACTTACTGTGGAGAAGGTCATGGAAGTTAGTGAGTTCAGGGAAAAGAACAATCATGTCCTGAAACATATCGATATTATGAAACAGGAGTTGTTGGTGGACTTCAGGTGCATAAAAGTGGATAAATCCCCAAGTGTATCCTAGGACATTGTGGGAAGCAAGGCAAAAAAAATTGCTGGGCTCCTGGCAGGGATTTTTGTATCTTCCTTAGCCATGGGTGAGGTACCAGAAGAGTAGAATGTGGCTAATGTTGTGCCTTTATTTAAGAAGGGCTTCAAGGACCAGCCAGGGAACTACTGGCCACTGAGACTAACATCACTGGTGGGAAAGTTACTGGAGGGGATTCTAAGAGACAAGATCTACCTGTTATTTGGAAAGGCAATGACTGACTCAGGATGGTCGACATGGCTTTGTATATGGGATATCGTTTCTCAAGAATCTGAGTTTTTTGAAGAGGTGACCAAGAGGATTGAGGGCAGGGTGGTAGACATTGTCTACACGGATTTTAGCAAGGCTGCTTCGGAAGGTTAGATCTCATGGAATCCAGGGAGAACCAGCCAATTGGATACAAAATTGACTTGGTGGAAGGAGTCAGAGGGTGGTAGTGGAGAGTTGTTTTTCAGATTGGAAGCCTGTGACCAGTGATGTGCCGTAGGGGTTGGTGCTGGGTCCTCTGTTATTTGTCACCTATTAATGCTTTGGATGACAATGTTGTTAATATGGTTAGTAAGTTTGCAGATGACGCCAAAATTGGTGGCGTGGTGGACAGTGAACAGGGTTGTCTGAGGTTACAACAGGATCCAGATCAACTGGGAGAGTGGGCAAGGGAATAGCAGATGGAATTTAACACAGATGAGAGAGCAGTAGGTGCCTGGAACACACTGCCGATAGTGGTGTTTAAGAGGCATTTAGATCGGCATGTGAATATGTTGGAAATGAAGGGATATGGATCAGGCAGAAGGGATTAGTTTAATTTGGCATCGTTGTCAGCTTAGACATTGTGGGCCGAAGGGCCTGTTCCTGTGCTGTACTGTTGTATATTCTAAGTGCGAACTGATGTAATTTGGGCACTTAAACCAGCACAGGGTTTGCACAATAAATGACAGGGCACTGGGAAGTATCGTAGAAGGGAGACCTGGGAATGCAAGTACATAGTTCCCAGAAAATGGCAACACAGGTAGACAAGGTGATGTAAACGGCGTATGGCGTGCTTGCCTTCAGACAGAATCAGAATCAGGTTTATTATTACTTACATATGTCATGAAATTTGTTGTTTTGCAGCAGCAGCACAGTGCAAATAAAATTACTATAAGTTACAAGAATAAATAAATAGTGCGAAAGGGGCAAAAGCAAGTAATGTTCATGGGTTCACGGACCGTTCAGAAATCTGATGGCGGAGGGGAAGAAACTGTTCCTAAGTTGCTGAGTGTGGGTCTTCAGGCTCCTGTACCTCCTCCCCGATGGTAGTAACGAGAAGAGGGCATGTCCCGGGCGGTGAGGGTCCTTAGTGATGGATGCCGCCGCCTTGAGGCACCGCCTCTTGATGTCCTCGATGGTGGGGAGGGTTGTGCCCGTGATGGAGCTGGCTGAGTCTACAACCCTCTGCAGCCGCTTGCCATCCTGCACATTGGAGCCTCCGTATCACAGGGTGATGCAACCAGTCAGACTGGGCATTAAGTACAAGAGTTGGGACGTCGTGTTACAGCTATATAGGATGTTGGTGAGAACACACGTGGAATATTATGTGCAGTTCTGATCACCGTACTATAGGAAGGATGTGACTTAAGTTAGAGTGCAGAAAAGATTCACAAGAATGTTGCCTGGACTGGAGAGCTTGAGCTTTATGGAGAGACTGGATAAGCAGGGACTTTTCTCTGGAGAGAAAGAGGCTGAGGGGTGCCCTTATTGAAGTTCATGAAATCATGAGGTATTGGTTTATTATTGTCACTTGTACCGAGGTACAGTGAAAAACTTGTCTTGCAAACCGATCGTACAGGTCAATTCATTACACAGTGCAGTTACATTGGGTTAGTACACGGTGCATTGAGGTAGTACAGGTAAAAACAATAACAGTACAGAGTAAAGTGTCACAGCTACAGAGAAAGTGCAGTGCAATAAGGTGCAAGGTCACAACAAGGTAGATCGTGAGGTCAGAGTCCATCTCATTGTATAAGGGAACCATTCAATAGTCTTATCACAGTGGGGTAGAAGCTGTCCTTAAGTCTGGTGGTACGTGCCCTCAGGCTCCTGTATCTTCTACCCGATGGAAGAAGAGAGAAGAGAAGAGGAAGGTGCATAGGTAAAGGGGATGGTGATAAATCTTTTTGCCAGGGGAAGGGATTCTAACACCAGAAAGCATTGGTTTGAGGGGAAAGATTTAAAGGGGACCCGAGAGGTAAGCTTTTCACACAGAGGATGGTGGGTACATGGAACGAGCTGCCAGAGGAGGTGGTAGAGGCGGGTACAATTTACAACGTTTGTAAGATATTTGGACACCTTCAGGGATAGGAATGGTTTGCAGGGCTATGGGCCAAAAGCCGGCAAATGGGACTAGCCCAGGAAGGCACCTTGGTCAGCATGAATGGAGTTGGCCAAAGGGCCTGTTTTTCTGCTGTATAGCCCTATGATTCTATGAATGAATCTGCAGCAGATTGGCAATTTTTCAGATAACGTATATTTTATTTCAAACAATTGAGTTAAATGTCTTTAATTGTTTGTAAGTGTTCTAATATGATTTTTTTTAGAAAAGCTTGTGTTTAAAATGTTTTACTTCTGTTTTTATTGATGTGACTAATTTATAGTTTAATAGTTTTTAATTATTTTTAAATGTTTGTGAATGTCAGCTTCATTCACAGGCATTGAAGTATTGTGATGGTTTCAATAGCCAGTAAACATGGGGGCAGGCTTAGAATCATAGAAATCTATGGCATAGAAGTAGGCCATTTGTCCCATTATATCCATGTGGATGAAAACTGAATGAGATTAATCCCACTTCCCAGCAGGGTTTACTGATGTAGGCTGCCCCCTCAGTTCAACAGCACTTCCCTATCATTGCTGTGGGTGAACCATGCCATACCATGGGCTTGTAACTCAAGAGCAGGGCATGAACTCACAATCTGACTCAAAAGCAAGCGAGTCACCAGCTGAGTCATAACTAAAGGTAAACAAAAACTTTATGAAGGCTGGAGTGGGTACAGACTAAAAGCCAATGCTGGCAATTGTTAGATCTAGAGATGTCGTCCAGAAGGTTCTTTGGAAGTCAAGAATGAGGAACAAATAGAACATAGTACAATACGGGCCCTTTGGCCCACAATGTTGTGCTAACCTATTTAAACCTACTCCTTGAGATGAATCTAACCCTTCCCTCCTACTCAGCTCATAACGTTCCATTTTTCTCACATCCATGTGCCTATTGCATCAGCCTCTACCACCACCCCCGGCAGTGCTTTCCAGGCACCCACCACTCTGTGCGTATTAGAAAAAAACACCTACCTCTGACATATCCCCTAAACTTTCCTCCACTCACCTTAAACTGATGTCCTATAGTATTGGCCATTGCTGCCCTGGGAGAAAAGTGCTGGCTGTCCACTCTATGCCTCTCATAATCTCATTCACTTCTATCAAGTCGCCTCTCATCCTCCATAGCTCCAAAGAGAAAAGCCCTGGCTCACTCAGTCTTTCCTCATAAGACATGTTCTCTAATCCAGGCAGCATCCTGGAAATCTCCTCTCCACTCTCTAAAGCTTCCACATCTTTCCTATAATGAGGCGACCAGAACTGAACACAATACTCCAAGTGTGGTCTAACCAGATTTCTATAGAGCTGCAACATCACCTCGCGGCTCTTGAACTCAATACCCCAACTAATGAAGGCCAGCACTCCATATGCCTTCTATCAACTTGGCTTGGCAACTTTGAGGGATCTATGGACTTGGACCCCAAGATCCCTCTGTTCCTCCACATTGCTAAGAATCCTGCCATTGACCATGTATTCCGCCTTCAAGTTAGTTCTTACAAAGTGTATCACTTCACACTTTTCCGGATTGAACTCCATCTGCTGCTACTTTGCCCAATGCTGTATCCTGTCTATATCCTGTTGTAACCTACGACAATCTTCTATGCTATCCACTACACTTCCAACCTTCATGTCATCTGCAAACTTACTAACCCATCCCTCCACTTATTCATCCAAGTCATTTATAAAAATCACAAAGAGCAGGTGTCCCAGAACAGATCCCTACGGAACACCACTGGTCACCGACCTCCAAGCAGAATACTCTCCGTCTACTACTATCCTCTGCCTTCTGTGGGCAAGCCAATTCTGAATCCGTGCAGCCAAATCTCCATGGATCCCATGCCTCATGACTTTCTGGATGAGCCTACCATGGGGAAACTTGTCAAACGCCTTACTAAAATCCATGTACACCACATCCACTGCTCTACCTTCATCAATTTGTTTTGTCATCTCCTCAAAAACTCAATTTGGCTCGTGAGGCACGACCAGCCTCTCACAAAGCCATGCTGACTATCCCTAATAAAGACTATGCTTCTCCAAATGCTTGTAAATCCTGTCCCTAAGAATCCTCTCCAATAGTTTGCCCACCACTGCTGTAAGATTCACTGGTCTATAATTCCTAAGATTATCCCTATTACCTTTCATGAACAACGGAACAACATTTGCCATCCTCCAGTCCTCTGGTACCACTCCTGTGGACGCAAATATCATCATCAACGCCCCAGCAATCTCTTCCCTCGCTTCCTATAGTAACCTGGGGTATGTCCCCAGGCCAGACGGGTTTTATCTATCTTAATGTTTTTTAGAAGTTCCAACACTACCTCTTTCTTAACCTCAACGTGCTCCAGCACATTAGCCTGTTCTATGCTGACCTCTCATTCGATATTATACTTAAAGTCAAAGTCCCTCTCCCTGGTGAACACTGAATCAAAGTACTCATTAAGGACTTCCCTACCTCCACTGCCTCCAAGCACGTTTCCTCCTGTTCTTCCCATACGTGTAGAACACCTTGGATTTTCCTTAATCCTACTCGCCGAGGCTGCCATATGGTTACACCCATTTTATTAGATGGTCATCGTAGTACAGGTCAGACAGGGTCAGGCTGTGCTAGCAAGCAAGGCAAGTAAAACAAAGGTGACAAAGAACTTGACCACATGCTCTCCCTTTCTACTGCAAACTGGTCTAAACCAGTTTAGATAAGGAAGCCTGTGAACAGGTACTGCCTGAGTCACACTTCAGCTTTGCAGACAAAGAAACTACAGAAGTATAGAACCAAATATACTACAAATTACTGAAAGTTTACAAACGGGTGATATACAAATATATAAGTAAACATAAAGCTAAAACTACAAAGAAAACACAATAGAAACAACAATCTGGAACCTAATCCACCACAATGCAATTTGGCCCATCAATGACTTACGAAGTTACCCCTTACCCCTGACCATTTCTGAAACTCAGTCAAATGTTTGTGAAGAGAAGTAATTATGTATGTGAAGAATAGGAGGATGACTAGAGTGAGGGTAGGGCCGATCAGGGATAAAAGAGGAAACGTGCCTGGAGTCGGAAGAGGTAGGGGAGGTCCTTAATGAATACTTTGCTTCGGTATTCAGCAGAGACAGAGACCTTGACGTTTGTGAGGATGGCATACGACAGACTGATATGCTAGGGCATGTCGACGTGAGGAAGGAGGATGTGCTAGAACTATTGAAAACATTAGGATAGATGAGTCACCAGGGCCGGACGGGATATATCCAAGGTTATTACGGGAAGCTAGGGAAGAGATTACTGCGCCTTTGGCAACGATCTTTGCATCCTCACTGGCCACAGGAGTAGTGCCAGATGATTGGAGGATGGCAAATGTTGTTCCTTTGTTTAAGAAAGGGAGTAGGGAAACCCTGGGAATTACAGACTAGTGAGTCTTACTTCAGTGGTGGGTAAATTACTGGAGAGGATTCTTAGAGACAGGATTTCTGGGCATTTGGAGAAGCATAGGCTGACTAGGGACAGTCTGCATGGCTTTGTGAGGAGCAGGTCATGCCTCACGAGCCTGATTGAATTCTTTGAGGATGTGACAAAGCACATTGATGAAGGTAGAGCAGTGGATGTGGTGTACATGGATTTTAGTAAGGCGTTTGATAAGGTTCCTCATGGAAGGCTTATTCAGAAAGTCAGAAGGCATGGGATCCAGGGAAGCTTGGCTGTGTGGATTCTGAATTGGCTTGCCCGTAGAAGACAGAGGGTGGTGGTAGATGGAGCGTATTCTGCCTGGAGGTTGGTGACTAGTGGTGTTCCACAGGGATCTGTTCTGGGACACCTGCTCTTTGTGATTTTTATAAATGACTTGGATGAGGATGTGGAAGGGTGGGTTAGTAAGTTTGCTGATGAGACAAAGGTTGGGGGTGTTGTGGATAGTGTAGAAGGTTGCTGTAGATTACAACAGGATATTGATAGAATGCAGAGCTGGGCTGAGAAGTGGTAGATGGAGTTCAACCCGGATAAGTGTGAAGTGATATGCTTGGGGAGATTGAATTTGAATGCAAAATACAAGGTTAATGGCAGGACTCTTAGCAGTGTGGAGGAACAGAGGGATCTTGGGGTCCGTGTCCATAGATCTTCAAGGTTGCCACACAGATCGATAGGGTTGTTAAGAAGGCTTATGGAGTGTTGGCCTTCATTAGTCGGGGTACTGAGTTCAAGAGCCACGAGGTGATGTTGCAGCTCCATAGAACTCTGGTCAGACCACACAATACTCCGTGTTCAGTTCTGGTCACCTCATTATAGAAAGGATGTGGAAGCTTTAGAGAGGGTGCAGAGGAGATTTACCAGGATGTTGCCTGGATTGGAGAGCATGTCTTATGAGGATAGGTTGAGCGAGCTAGGGCTTTTCTCTTTGGAGAGGAGGAGGATGAGAGGTGACTTGGTAGAAGTGTACAAGATGATAAGAGGCATAGATCGAGTGGACAGTCAGAGACTTTTTCCCAGGGCGACAATGGCTAACACGAGGGGACATAATTTTAAAGTGATTGGAGGAAGGTATAAGGGGGATGTCAGGGGTATGTATTTTTCACACAGAGAGTGGTGGGTGCATGGAACGCACTGCCGGCAGAGGTTGTGGGGGCAGATACATTAGGGACATTTAAGAGACTCTTAGATAGACACATGAATGATAGAGAAATGGAGGGCTGTGTGGGAGGGAAGGGTTAGATAGATCTTGGAGCAGGATAAAACGTCGGCACAACATTGTGGGCTGAAGGGCCTGTACTGTGCTGTAGTGTTCTATGTTCTAATTTTGTTCAATGGAACCAGACAGCCCAGGAGTCCATTCAGCCGATTGTACCTGTCCAGGTTCTTTAGTCAGATCTTTGAACAACATTTTGTTCCCTCAGGGCTCTGCAGATATTTCTTCCCAAGTATGTACCCTATTTATCTTTGAAACTTACCATTGAATCTACATCCATTGCCCTTCCAGACAGTGCATTACAGGTCACAGTGGTGAGGAAGAAGTGTACCAACAGGGGTGCCACTTTTTAGATGTAATGGTAACCTGAGGGCCCTTCTCCTCCAGATGGCCTTATTAACATCTCTAACTAATTCATAGAAAAGCTGGAGGGTTCTTCCTGGGAGGGTATCTTAGTCAGTACTTATTCCTCACCCACTACCACCAAAATAAAATGCAGTCATAGAACATATACCTTCTTAGAACACAGAACAGTACAGCGCAGAACAGACCCTTCGGCCCACAATGTTGTGCCGGCATAGCTAATCCCTCCTACCTACAGAATGCCCACATCCCTCCATTTTCCTCTCATTCATGTGCCCATCCAAGCCCCTCTTAAAAGCCCCCAATGAATTTGCCTCCACCACCCTATTAGACAATGCATTCCAGGCATCCACTGCTCTCTCAGTAAAAAAACATACCCCTCATGTCTGTTCTGAACCTACCCCCTCTCACCTTAAATGCATGCCCTCTGGCATTGGATCGCTCGATAATGGGAAAAAGATATTGCTTGTCCACCCTATCTATGCCCCTCCTAATTTTATACACTTCCAACAGATCACTTCTCAGCCTCCGCCACTCCAGAGAAAAGAGCCCAAGTTTGTCCAGCCTCTCCTGATAGCACAATCCAGGTAGCATTCTGGTAAACCTCCTCTGCACCCTCTCTAAAGCCTTGAGATCCTTCCTACAGTGAGGTGACCAGAACTGCATGCAATACTCTAAATGTGGCCTAACCAGAGTTCTGTAGAGAGGCATCAAAGTTTGTAGAAGTTTGCTTTGCACAAATTTCTGCTATGTTAGAACAGTAGCCACACTTAAACGTTTGCTGTAATGCACATTGAAACATCTTGATGTCATGGAAGGATCTCTGTAAGTATAAAGACTTCTACCTAAAATCCTTGCTCCTGGGCGACCTATCTTCCTATCTGTGGAGATGTTTCTCAGTCAAACTGGATTTGTTGTAGGATGAATTACTAGGAAACAGGGTTTGGAGAATCAACTAAGCATTTTGTGAAGAGAGCAGTTTGAGAGAGCTGGTGAAGTGGGCAGTTCCAGTCAGCCCCACAGAAAGGGGAAGCTAATTTGACTCTGTGGCTTCTAGAAAATTGGCCTGTGTCTGCATCTTGTTACATTAAACCCTAAAAGTCTGGAGTTCTGTTCACATGTATAAGAGTTGGCTACAAACGCTGTGGATTTTGTTTTGTGCTAATGGAGTGAACTTGTGACTGGTTTATTGAATGTTGAATAAACTGCAAACTGATCAAGCCTTTACTATTTCTCTAGGCTGATTCCATCAAAAATGGCGTGCAGCTACTTTCAAGGGCTTACACAATCGACCCCAGCAACCCAATGGTATTAAATCATCTGGCCAACCACTTCTTCTTCAAAAAGGTATAATCACCTGCATAATGAATTCACTTTTGCAGTGGTGATATTATAACATGAGCAATTCAAGGGCCCATTCAAATAACTACTGAGGTGTTCAAATCCCAACAGCAAAGTTTGAGTGTCTGGTAATCAAAAAGGCTTATCTGATTAAAAGTGTCAGAAACCTTTCATATTGTCACAATAAATCTTAACTGGCTCAATGATGTTAATAAAAGAAACTACTGTTCTCACATGATCTCAAACTACACCATTTGGTGGACTTGTAACTGCCTTATAAAATGAAAACCAGAGCACTTGGTTTTACCACCAGTCACTAAGTAATAAATGCAAGCCATGTCAATGATCACTTTGTCTTGAGAATGTTTTTTTTATATATAAAAGTAGTATGTCAGGTTCATTCTAAAGAAATATTACTGACTTTAAAGTTTCAAACTGGGATTGGACTTTAAAAAGTACTTCATTGGCTTTCAAACTTTGGGACATCCTGAGGTGAAAGGTGCTGTAGAAAGTTTCCTTCCTTGTTGGATTTTAAACCATTGTTTGTTAGCTACAGCCTTGGTCCCACAGTTCCATGTATAAAGTCAAGACCCAAATTAAACTTTAAATCCACCTTCCTACTAATTAACAGATGTCTCAAATTCATGGTCCCAACACACTTCGGCATTTTAACTGAAACTTTAAAAATTCTTATTTCATCTTTCTCCCCCTACCCGTCCAGCAATTTGATCCGTGAAGCAGCAAGTGAAAAGAAATAATGTCTGCAGTTGTACTAGTTTCTTGAAAGCAATTTTTATTTTGATGGTACAGTACAATAGAGTTGGTTCTTTGTTTACACATTCTCATTTATTTGTAGGATTACAGCAAAGTACAGCATCTGGCTCTTCATGCATTCCATAACACTGAGGTAGAGGCTATGCAAGCTGAGAGTTGCTACCAGTTAGCTAGGTCCTTCCATGTCCAGGTGAGTTAATGCAAACCTTTCAGTCATGCTTGTGTCTTCTATGTTATACAGCCTTCAAAAGAGTAAATCAAATTTTGTCGGCTGGGTTATGAATGAATAGGAGCAGGTTGAGACCTTTCAGTTAAATCAGGGCTAACCCAGACTTGTACACACAACAACACAGTAGGAAGCCAATTGGCTCATCGTGACCATTCAGGCTCCTAGGGAAGCAATCTTATTGGTCTCATTCCCCCTCTTATTTCCCTGTACCGCTGCAACTTATTCTCTGACAAGCCCATCATCTCCGCTTTGCTTTTTGCCATTAGCATAAAAGATAAAGTAGATTGTCCCACTACCCACTCTCAGACCCCTCATTATTTTGTCTACTTTTATCAGATCTTGCCCTAGTCTTCTCTTTGAGAAACCGTTCATAGTCTCTGATCTATCTCTGTAACTGTAGTCCCTCATGCCTGTAGCCATTCTTCTAAATCTCTGGATCCTTTCCAGTGTCTCCACATGCTTCTTATGATGAGGCAATCAGAATTGAATGCAATACTTCAATTAAAACTGCACCTCTACTTTATAAAGATTTGAGCAAGACTTCCCTGCTTTTATGCTCCATACCTATCTGTATAAAGCGCAGAAATGTGCAGGCCTTATTAATCACTCTCTCAACCTGCCCTGCCACTTTCAGTGTATAGCTCCAGATCTCACTGCTCTGAAAGTATCCTTTATTCTATCTTGCCCCTCATTCCTCCTACAAAAAAAATCACCTCACATTTCTCCACATTAAACTTCATCTGGTATGCATCACCTATCCTACCAGCCTGTAGTGTAGCGGTTAGCGTAACGCTATTACAGCGCCAGCGACCCGGGTTCAATTCCTGCTGCTGTCTGTAAGGAGTTTTTATGTTCTCCCCGTGTCTGCGTGGATTTCCTCCAGGTGCTCCAGTTTCCTCCCACATTCCAAAGACGTACGGGTTAGGAAGTTGTGGGCATGCTATGTTGGCGCCGGAAGCGTGGCGACACTTGCGGGCTGCCCGCAGAACACTCTATGTTAAAGATGCATTTCACTGTGTGTTTCCATGTACATGTGACTAATAAAGAAATCTTATCTTGTACTTCTGCTGCAATCTATCACTATTGGAGTCATAGCCGTACAACATGGAAACAAGCCTTTCGGCCCAACTAGTCCATCCAACTGTGTTGACCAACAACCTAGTCCCATCTGCCCGTGTTTGGGCCATAGCCCTCTAAACCTCTCTTATCCATGTACTTATCTAGGTGGCTTTTAACCACTGCTAATGTGCCGCCTCAACCACTATTTCCGGCAGCTCGTTCCAAATACGCACCACCCTTTGTGTGAAGAAGTTGCCCCTGATGTCCCTTTTAAATCTCTCACCTCTTGTTTTTAGCACACCATCCCTGGGAAAAAGACTGTGCTTTCACCCTGTCTATGCCCCTCATGATCTTATATACATCTATCAGGTAACCCCTCAATCTCCTACCTTAGAAGGATAAAGTCCTAGTCTGGGCAACCTCTCCTTATAACAGCGAGGTAGAAGCTGTCCTTGAGCCTGGTGGTACATGCTCTCGAGCTTGTGTATCTTCTGCTCGATGGAAGCAGGGAGAAGAGGGAATGACCAGGGTTAGAGGAGTCCTTGATTTTATTTGGTGCTTTCCCAAGGCACCAGGAACTCTTGACAAGAGTCAATGGAGAGGAGGCTGGCTTTCGTGTTAGATTGGGCTGCGTTCACAACTCTCTTCAGTACACCGCCTAAATGGATGTGTTTTGTTAAAGTGTAGGCTGTATGTACTGTGAGTTAGGACTCCAGGACCAAGGGTGTTGCTTATTATACCTGGAATGCTAACATAATCTTGGGATCCAGCCATCACTAACTCTACAGATGTCCTTGTTCTTGTTCCATAGGGTGATTATGATCAGGCTTTCCAGTACTACTATCAAGCTACGCAGTTTGCTTCCACTACCTTTGTCCTGCCCTTCTTTGGCCTTGGGCAAATGTACATTTATCGAGGGGACAAGGAGAATGCTGCACAATGCTTTGAGAAAGTTCTGAAGGCCTATCCCAACAATTACGAAACGATGAAGATTCTAGGTTCGCTCTATGCCACTTCAGAGGAACAAGAGAAGAGGGAAGTTGCAAAGGTATGCAACTTTGGATTTAGACTTGCCTAACCTAACTGTAAATTTGTTTTGGTGTGTCATTTCGTGGCTTTAGATACCTTTCTCTAAAATGTTACTTTCTTATGTTTAAGGGACATCTAAAGAAAGTGACTGAACAGTACCCAGATGATGTGGAAGCCTGGATTGAATTGGCTCAGATCCTCGAACAGTCAGATATTCAGGTATAGATTGAATTCTGAAATAAATAGAGAGCATGCTGATTATGCTCAGCAGGTGAGACATCACCTGGTATAAGGAAAACACAGTTAATCTTTCAGGTCAATGACCCTTTGTCTGATTTACAAGTTAAAGGTTTTAAGCAAGTACAGAGGCTGGGAAACGGGTAGGAGAGGTAAGATCATAAGGAAAGTTCATTAATAAGCAGGAATATTAGTAATGCAAGGCAAAAGAGGTGTACGAAGGAAGAAAATATGGGTCCATAGGGGTTGTAAAAGCACAGTGAAATGGTTCAGCTACCAAACACATTAGCAGAGACAGAGAAACTGGACCTAACCCTAACCCCAAGGTAATAGTACGCCAGGCTTCCATGGGCTGATTGAGTTTATCTACACGTGGGCTTTTACCTGGTTTTGCAGGTGTTGGTGTAAGTTTGTTTGGATTGTGTTTGTAGGGTGCACTATCGGCTTATGGTACAGCAACACGTATCCTTCAGGAGAAAGTGCAGGCTGATGTTCCTCCTGAGATCCTCAACAATGTCGGGGCACTTCACTTCCGACTGGGAAACTTGGGAGAAGCTAAGGTAATACTCTTGAGGCACTTTTCCATCTTTCCCACGGCATAGTAAATTTTGGCAACTAATTCTAATGTAAAGTTCCACCTTCCGTGCCAGTTTCCAGTTTTGTTTTCCTCTTCTTTCTTTTTTATTTCCTTTACTTGTCAATCTATTGATTTTTCATTAGGTGAGTTTGTTTATAGTGCCTCCCTCATGGATTGTACAAAGAGCGTAGACCAGCACAGGAACAGGCCCTTTGGCCCACCATGTTTGTGCCGACCATGATGCCAATTTACACTAAATCTCTTCTGCCTACACGTGGTCCATAACCCTGCATTCCCTGCCGGTTCATGTCTGTGTAAACGCCTCAAACATTGCTAAAGTGATCTGCTTCCACCATCTCCCGGCAATGCTTTCCAGGCACCTACCACTGTCTGTGTATATAAAAAAAATGCACGTAAATCTCTTTTAAACTTTCCACTCACTTTAAACCTTGTGCCCTCCAGTATTTGACATTTCCACCTGGGGAAAAAACTTCTGACTATCTACCTTATCTATGCCTCTCATAATTTTATCTACTTTTACGAGGTCTCCCCTCAGCCTCTGACATTCCAGAGAAAACAATTCAAGTTTGTCCAACCTCTCACTATAGCTAATACTCTTCTAATCCAGGCAGCATCCTGTGACAACATGACTTGCCAACTTTTATACTCAATGCCCCAAATGATGAAGGCAAGCATACCATATGCCTTCTTTACCACCCTATCTACCCGTGTTGCCACTTTCAGGGAGCTAAGGGCCAGCACCACAAGATCCCTCTGTACGTTAATATAAGTTTGTTGACTTGTGCTTGTAATGTACTGTGCTGTTGCTGCAAGAAGCTAATTTTCTTGGCATTTATATCCTGGGTGTATTTGCCTATGACAATAAACTTGAAATTGAAGTACATCTATGCTCCTAAAGGTCCTGCCTTTTACTGCATAATTTACTCCTGCATTTGGCCTCCCAAGGTGCAGCACCTCACAATTGTCTTGGATTAAACTCCATCTGCTATTTCTCTGCCCATATTTCCAACTGGTCTATATCCTGCTGAAACCTTCGACAACCTTCCTCACTATCCACAGCTCCACCAATTTTTAGAATCATAGGGTATGCAAACTTACTAAATCAGCCCACCTGCATTTACATCCAAATCAGTTATATGTCACAGACAATAGAGGTCCCAGCACTGATCCCTGCAGAACATCACTGATCATAGAACTCCAGTCAGAATAACACCCCTCCACCACTACACTGTCTTTTATGGCCAGCCAATATTGACTCCAATCTACCAAGTCACCGTGAATTCCATGTGCCTTGATCTTCTGGATCAGCCAACCATGAGAGACCTTGTTGAATGCTTTATTAAAGTTCATGTAGACCACATCCAGTGTCCTACCCTCAGCAATCATCTTCGTCAGCTCCTCAAAAAAACTCAAATCAAGTTTGTAAAACATGATCTCCCCAGCACCAGTCCATGCTGACTTTCCCTAATAAATCCATGTGTTTCCAGTAAATCCTAGGTGAATCAATCAGTGAGTAAATCCTACCCCTAAGAATCATCTCCAATAATTTCCCTACCACTGACGTAAGGCTCACCATCCTGTAATCTCCTGGATTATCCCAAATGGCTTTCTTAAACAAAGGAACAATGTTGGATACTCTCCAGTTTTCCAGATCCTCACCTGTTGCTAAAGAGGAGACACAGATCTTTGTCAAGGCCCCAGAAATCTCCTGTCTTGCCCCTCTTTATGGCCATAAACCTTTATGGTTGGTTGTTCTAAGAAAAATAGTTAAGCAAAAGCAATTGAATTATAACCCTCTGCATACTTAAGCAAATGAATCATTTTGTCTGAAGAAGACAATTTGGCTTATCAATCCTTGTTGGCTCCTTGTAAAGCTAAACAATCGGTCCCAGACTCTGCTCTTTCTGTATAATCAAGTCAATTATTTGTGTGTATAAAACTCCCCCTAGAAAGCCCTGATTGATTCTGTTTCTATCACCCTCAGAGGCAGTGTTCCAGATCACCAGCGCACTTTGTAAAACAAAGATTTTTCTCACGTCTCTCGCATCTTACACTGATTACTTTAAACCTGAGGCACATGTCCTTGAACAGCCTGTATCTGGGAATACACTCTCTCCATCTAACCCCTCTAAACCCATCATCATCTTGTATAACTTTATAAAATTTCCTCTCAACTTCCTTTGCTCAAATGAAAACAACCCACCTTCTCCCAATTTAACTTTAAAGCTAAAGTCCTCAATATTACAGTGAATATTCTCTGCACCTCCTCTTGGACCTTCATGTCCTTCCTGAATTGTGGTGACCAGAACTAGATGCAGTGTTCCGATTGTGGCCCACCAGAGTTTAATAAAAGTTCAGCATAATCTCCCTGACCACACTCTCGCTATGTTCCGCCAATTTCAAAGACTAATGAACTTGTGCAACCAGGTCCTGCTGTTCATGCACATCCTTTAGAAGTTCATTCCAATCCAGTTTATACAGTGGATCTGACATCCACCAACATACAGTGCACCTTGTAGTCATGAAGTTGTACAGCACAGAAATAGGCCCTTTAGCCCATCATGTCCATGCGATCTACACCAATTCCATTTGCCTGCATTGCCCTTCTATTCCTTAGAAACATAGAATACATAGAAAAACCTGCAGCACAATACAGGCCCTTCAGCCCACAAAGTTGTGCCAAACATGTCCCTACCTTAGAAATTACTAGGCTTACCCATAGCCCTCTATTTTTCTCAGCTCCATGTACCTATCCAAAAGTCTCTTAAAAGATTCTATCGTATCCACCGCCATTGCCGGCAGCCCATTCCACACACTCACTGCTCTCTGAGTAAAAAAACTTACCCCTGACATCTCCTCTATACCTACTCGCCAGCACCTTAAACCTATGTCCTCTTGTGGCAACCATTTCAGCCCTGGGAAAAACCTTCTGACCATCCACACGATCAATACCTCTCATCATCTTATATACCTCTATCAGGTCCCCCCTCATGTTCTGTCGCTTCAAGGAGAAAAGGTCGAGTTCCCTCAACCTGTTAGTCCTCTCTGTCTTATTTCACCCTTTTGTAGTTATTTTTGCAAACTGTGTGTTGTGTATACCAGTCCCCACCACCTCCGCCCCCACCCCCCCTCCAACCCATTTGACCTGATGTTTTTTGTTGCAAGTAAAATGGTTTGTTTGTTCTTGGCAGAAATACTTCCTAGCTTCACTCGAACGAGCAAAAGCTGAAGCAGAGCATGATGAGCACTATTACAATGCAATCTCTGTCACCACCTCCTACAACCTGGCCAGGCTGTACGAGGCCCTCTGTGAATACCATGAAGCAGAAATACTGTACAAGAATGTTTTAAGAGAGCATCCAAATTATGTAGACTGTAAGTATTTTCTGATGCCTTTTTATTTTTGGGTGGGTGGTCATGGTGTTGATTACAAGGCTGGTCAAGGGTAGAGGTATAGCTGTGGCTTTTAGTCCCGGTCGATAGGTTTGGAATTATGTTCATCAGTGCAGTGAAGCAATTTTACTTTAGAAGGCTCTTGTCTTTTAACTCATGTGCTAATTGTAAGAATGAGAAGCTGGCGAGTGACTTGTGTGTGGGGATGGGGTGGGAATTATATTTCTATATCCCCCTCCTCCCCCCCCACCCCAACCCTTTCTCTGTCTCAGGTTGTGCCTAAGCACTGTGCAGCAGTTGGAATATTTGAATGACAAAGTAAGCTTGAAGGGGTGAATGACCTGCTCCTGCACTAACATTTTGTTAGGAGGGTTGATTTATAAAGTACATAGAACAGTCCAGCAAAGGGACAGGTCATTTGGCCCATGATGTCTGCACCGAAAACCATGGCAAATTAACCTAAACCTCTTCTGCCTGTGCACGATCCATATGTTTGATAAAAATTCTCATGCTCGGGAATGCTTTTATCACAGCCAAAAGTGAATTCCCAAAACATAGGGTCTTTGGATTCCTGAAATAATTGTTGATTTCCATGAAAAATTTGGATGCTTTTGTGAGCGTCTTACATGAATTCTCTCAAGTTCTGATTAATATTTTTCAAGGAATTAGTTTCTTGAAATGATTATACAATGTGCTGCAAGATAGATGACTGTATCCCTAGCTCCGTGGTAGATTGTGATAACAGATGAAATAATTTTCCAATTCTTTGTTCTCTACTTTCCACAAGAGTAGCCAGGCTGCGGCAACGAAACTTAGTGATTGCTCAACAGCAACAGTTCTTTCACAAACTCGCACTTTCTGGAAAATGTTCAGCCTATTTTTTTCCTCATATGGTGTAATCTCCTCACAGGTTATCTACGCTTGGGCTGTATGGCGAGAGACAAGGGGAATTTTTATGAAGCCTCCGACTGGTTTAAAGAAGCTCTACAAATTAACCAGGTTGGTTCAAGCAAGCATAGAAGAGTTCACAAGCACCTCTCAATATATAGAAAAGTTTTATTATAACTTCCATTTATGTAACCATTCTGTGGCTCTTTACGGGCGCTTGGCGAAGATACTTAAGATATTGGGATAGATGACAAGAGACTTGGTCAAAGGACTTCAAATTTTAAAGAGAGAGGGAGTGATTTGTGGGAATTCCAATTTTTTGGAGCCATGGCAGCTGAAAGAGTGACTACGAATGGTCAGGGATGCCCAGAGCAGAATTTGAGGAGTCTGGAACCGTGGTGTGTTGTCAAACTGTTTGGAAGAGGAAGCCAAGCTGTTACAGAGGAAGGCCAGCAGTGCAATTGCCCTACCACAGCTGGACTACATCTTTCATCCATTCTCAGTCAAGTAGGCTTGATGGGTCCCTGGCCCTTTGGGACACGTCAAGTGACCTAAATTGAGTTGATTGTCCCCATAGTCTTGTTTGTTTTTCTCATGTTCCTTCTGGCTCCTAAAAACAGCTTGATCTTGAGATGAAAGGGAATTGTTCAGGGAGGCGCAGTCAAAGACAATTCTCTGTTGTACAGCACGGAAGCAAGTCCTTCATCCTGACTCATCCATGCCAACTGAGATGTCTCAGTTCTCGATAATAGTTTGTTAAAATTAACCATTCATTTTCATTTTGCTCTCAGGATCACCCAGACGCATGGTCACTGATTGGCAACCTTCACCTGGCCAAACAGGAATGGGGGCCAGGGCAGAAAAAATTTGAGCGTATCTTGAAACAGCCATCCACTCAGAATGACACCTACTCCATGCTCGCCTTGGGCAATGTTTGGCTTCAGACCTTGCACCAGCCAACTAGAGACAGAGAAAAGGTAAGAAAAGAGAACGAAGAATCTTAAATTTATAAAGCTCCTTTCATAACCTCAGGATGTCCCAAAATGATGTACAGCCAGTGAAGTCCACCTGACTTGTGGTCAGATATAGAACATAGAACAGTACAGCACAATACAGGTCCTTCGGCCCACAATGGTGTGCTGACCTTTAAACCTCGCCTAAGACTATCTAACCCCTTCCTCCCACATATCCCTCTATTTTTCTTTACAATATTTTTATTAAATCCATGAAAAAAATAAGAGTACATGCATCAAGAAAGAGAGTAAAAATACTACTAAATACATTGTGTTAAATCCTACTTAAGATCACAATACTCTAAATTAATAATCACATGTAATAGTTAATAAAGGAAAAAAATTGAAATATTTTATTATATAAAAAAACTACTCTCACTACCAAAAAAACCGAAGCTGCTTGATGGAAAAAACAAGAAGAAACCTTAAAAACATAACAATGTCAGCCAGTATCTGTGTTTTAGTCACCAAATCAGAGATTTTGAAAATAATTCAAAAAAGGTCCCCACAGGGTTTGAAGTCTAGGTTAGGTTCAAAAACTGAACAACGAATCTTCTCTAGATTCAGATATGACATAACATCCCGTAAGCATTGAGCATGAGTACACAGAGTAACTTCCTTCCATTTAAGCAACACAGCCCTCCTGGCTATAAGAGAAATAAAAGCCAGAATGTGTAGATCAGAAGCCTTCAAAGTTATATCTTTTTCTCCAACGATCCCAAATAATGCAGTCAAAGGATTAAGTTTAAAATTTATTTTGAAAAGTACAGAAAAAGTATGAAAGACGTCTGTCCAATATTTTTTAAGAATCTGACACGCCCAGAACATGTGAATTAAAGAAGCCACTCCGTTATTACATTTGTCACAGTAAGGAGATATATCAGAATAAAAACGGGATAATTTATCTTTAGACAAGTGAGCTCTATGGACCACTTTAAATTGAGGGAGAGAATGATGGGCACATAATGATGAAATATTAACCAATTTGAAAATTTCATTCCAAGTTTCCTCAGAAATTGACATCTGCAAATCTTGTTCCCAAGCGTTTTTAATTTTATCTAGTGGCACCTTACTCATTCCTAGTAATCTGTCATAAATATTAGATATTAAGCCATCATGAAAGGGTTCCAAATTAAAAATTATATCTAATAAATTTTTATCAGGACTCAAAGGAAAAGAATGTAATTGAGATCGAAGAAAATCTCTAATTTGTAAACATCGGAAAAAATGAGTTTTTGGTAAATTATACTTGGTAGACAATTGTTCAAACGAAGAAAGGTTTCCTCCAACAAACAGATCCTGAAAACAAGTAATACCTAAATTGTCCCACTCTTTAAAAGCTACATCAGTCATGGAAGTTTAAAAAAATAATTAGAGAAAATGGGACTGGACAAAGAAAAACTCAATAAACCAAAATATTTTCTAAATTGTAACCAAATCCTTAAAGCATGTTTAACTACTAAATTATCTGCTAGTTTACTTAATGATATTGGAAGTGAAGAACCAAGCAGAGAAATAGTAGAAAATTTTTTAACTTGCGAAGAAACCCATACTGGACAAGCCTCTTGATTAATGTAATGTAATCAAAACGTACGATTCCATATATTGTCTGCCCAGTAATAAAATCTAAAATTAGGTAAGGCTAAACCTCCGTTCTCTTTGACCTTCTGAAGGTAAGCTTTATTTAGTCTAGGATGTTTATTATTCCATATGTAGGAAGATGTAATTGACTCGAGTCAAAGAAAGACTTAGGAATGAAAACAGGTAAAGCCTGAAATAGATATATAAATTTAGGTAAAATATTCATTTTAATAGCATTAATTCGGCCAATCAATCATATAGAAAGGGGAGACCAACTTGATAAAACCCTTTTCACATAATGCAGTAAGGTGAAAAAATTTTCTTTAAATAAATGTTTATAATTTTTAGTAATTGACACCCCCAGATAGGTAAAGTGATTTCTTACAATTTTAAAAGGAATGTTAATATCAAATGGTACCAGGTTTTTCAGAGGAAAAAGTTCACTCTTGTGTAAGTTCAATTTGTAGCCTGAAAAATGACTAAAGCGAGAAAGTAAAGAAAACATAGGAGGTAACAAGGCTTCAACATTAGATATTAAAAGTAATAAGTCATCAGCATATAAAGAAACTTTGTGGTTAATACCTCTTCTGGAGATACCAAGGATACTTCTAGATTCTTGGAGAGAAATAGCCAAAGGTTCTAAGGCCAAATCAAAGAGAAAAGGGCTCAAAGGACATCCCTGTCTGGTTCCATGTTGAAGTTTAAAAGATTTAGAATTTTGAAAATTAGTAAGAACTCAAGCAGAAGGGGATAAATAAAGTAATTTAATCCATTGGATAAAATCAGGCCCAAAATTAAATTTCTCTGAAGTTTTAAATAAGTAATTCTATTCAATCCGATCAAAGGCCTTCTCAGCGTCTAGAGATATCACACATTCCGATACTTCCTTAGAGGGAGAATAGATAATATTCAGTAAACAACGAATATTAAAATGAGAATATCGATTTTTTAATAAAACCAGTCTGATCATCAGATATAATTGAAGGTAAAATATTTTCCAATCTACGAGCTAGAACTTTAGATAAAATTTTAACATCCACATTAAGTAGCGAAATTAGTCTGTACGAAGCACATTCTATTGGGTTCTTATTTTTCTTAAGAATTAGAGGCTTCATTAAAAAGATTGTGGTAGTCTACCCAATTTAAAAGAATCCGAAAAAACAGCACATAAATGAGGTATAAGCAAAGAGGAGAAGGCCTTATAGAATTCTCCAGTAAATCCATCAGGACCCGGAGTCTTCCCAGAATGTAAAGATCGCACAACCTTGGCGATTTCGTCGTATGTAATTGATCCAACTGTTTTCGGTTTTCAGTGGAAAGTATAGGAACGTTTAATTGGTCAAAGAAATTATTCATTACAGTATTATCTTTAGGAAAATTAGAACTGTAAAGTTGAGAATAGAATTCTTTAAAAGTATCATTTATTTCTAAAAGATCAGTTGTCCTCTCACCATTGGCTTTCAAAATTTCTTTAATTTGCTGTCTAGCTCTGGAGATTTTTAATTGGTTAGCCAGTAATTTACCTGTTTTATCTCCATGAATATGAAATTGACTTTTATCTTTTTAAAGTTGGCTTTCAATTTGATATCTTAAAAGAAGATCATATTTAGTTTTAATTTCAACTTGCCTTTTATATAAAGCCGGATCTGGATCCAAAGCGTATTTTTGATCTAAAATAGTTTCAGTTGATCAACTAGATCGGCTCTTTCTCTGTTAGCTTTTTTCCTAATGCTTGCCATATAAGAAATAATTTGACCTCTAATAAAGGCTTTGAAAGTGTCCCAAACAATAAGACTAGAAATCTCTTCCGACGAATTCTCTTTAAAAAAAAGAGTAATTTGTTTCTCCAAAATTTAAAAAAAAATTTTATCAGATAACAAGGTTACGTTAAAATGCCAAAATCTGTTTGTCTGAGGGAGCCTCGGGAGACTTAAAGATAGAAGCAGAGGAGCATGATCTGAAAGAGCAATCTCTTTATAGTCACAGGATCGAACTGGTGAAATCATTTGATTATCAATAAAAAAAAAGTAGTCAATCCTAGAATATGTATGGTGAGCATGAGAAAAAAAGGAAATATCCCTCTATTTTGAATTCCTCCATATGGTTAACTAGTAATCTCTTGAATTTGACCAATGTACCTGCCTCCACCACCACCACCACCCCAGGCAGCGCATTCCATTCCCCAACCATGCTCTGGGTAAAAAAACCTCCCTCTGATATCTCCCTTGAACTTCTCACCCATTACTTTAAAGCCATGCCCTCTTGTGTTGAGCATTGGTGCCCGGAGAAAGGAGGCACTGGCTGTCTACTCTATCTATTCCTCTTAATATTTTGTACACCTCTACATAGCAGTCAATTTGCACGCACAAAATTCCTATAAACAGCAATGTGATAAAGGTTGGATAATTTGCTTTTGTCAAATTTGTTGAGAGATGAATGTTGGCCAGAACTTCAGAACTCTCTTGCTCTTCCTCAAGATAGTATCATAGGATCTTTTAAATCTGCATGTGAGGGTTTCTTCTCGAGAGAAAGACAGTCATTGTGTGCTAGATTTTTGTGACCTAGTACAAGATGCAGTTATCCCCTAATGCTGCACAGAGAATGCAAGCAGCTAGTTTCCTATGGGCCTACTGAAGCCACTTCACAACCAGTGATGGGTGAGAAATCCCTAGATCTTTACTCTGCAAAGAGAGGGAGGAAGGGATTGGGAAAAATAAACTGCTGATAAAAACAAGATGTGAAGCACTCAACAGATCGGGTAGCAAATGTGGAAAGAGAAACAATGAATGTTTCAGTATCTGGCAAAGGCATCTGTGATTTTCTTTTGATTTTTCATGATTAAATGTGTGGCAGGAGAAATAGTGCAGGAGAGGTGGCTTTTGATTCTTGCTGCATTGGGACCTGTTCTGGGGGAGTTGGGAACTGTGTAGGCTGAACAGATTACACCTCATCAGAGTTGGAACCAATGTCCTGGTGCGAGGGTTTACAGATGGCAACATTAAAATAGAGGTGAAGGTGTAGATAGGATCAGGAGAAATAAATAGTACCAGAACAAGAAGTGGAAAGTTTTGGGCAGAATCCAATTAGAGTGCAAGGAGGCTTTGGTTGAGTTTACAGTGCTTGTATCTGAGCATAAGAAGGATATTCAAAGTTGGTGAGCTGCAGGCACAACTAACCACGTGAGAATACAACAGTGTGTCAGTGACAGAGCCCTGGCTTAAGGGCAGGGCAGGGTTCTAAATATTCCTGGATACAAGGTGTTTTCAGAAAAAAAAGGAAGTAAAGAACAAAGGGTGAGTGGTAGTATGGATAAAGGAGGGTACCATAAGGCTGGTGGGAGAGATGGTCCAGGAACAATCAAGGCTAGAATCTGTGTGTTTAGAATTAGGAAACATAGTGCGATTACACTACTGGGACAATTCTACAGGCTGCCAACTAGTGGAAAGGAAATTGAGGAGCATAGTTAGATGAAAACTACAGAGACGTGCAAAAGTTATTCCTGCCTCCCCCACCCCCAAAACTGAAAAGGAGAGGACTTAAGCTGTTGAAGGGAAAGCTAGGCTAGCAGTAATACAAAGGGCAAAGAGGAGGAGTTTTTGAAGTGTGTTCTTGACAACTTCCTCCTTCATACGTCACTGGCTTGATGAGGAAGGTGGCGTTGCTGGACTAGGTTCTGAGAAATAAGCTACGCCAAGTGGATCAAGAATCAGTGGGGGGCCCGTCAAGGAAACAGCAGTCTTAATATCATAAGGTTCACATTAGTTATGGAAAAGGATATAAACTACTTCAAGATAAAACTACTTAATTGGAGAAGGGCCAATTTTGATGGGATGAGAACAGATCTGGCTCAGGTAAATTAGAATCAAAGCTTGGCAATCAAAACAGGAACAGTGGTTCATCAGTGACTGACAGCAGAAATTAAAGATAGTATCCAAGTAAGAGGCTCATAACATTGCCAGAAATAACAGTGAGCCTGAGGATTAGGAACATTTTAGAACTCGGCAAAGGAAGTCAAAGAAATGGATAAAGATAGAATAAGAGGGTAAACTGCCAGGAAACATTAAAGTGGACTGTAAGAGTTTCTACAGATACTGTATGTGAAAAGAAAAAGTCTAGCAAGGTAAATGTAAGACCCTTACAGAGAGAGGAGAATTTATAATCGGGAAATGGCAGAGGAATTAACCAGCTACTTTGCATATTCCTTCATGGAAGTACAATAAAATCTGGCAAAAGTTCCAAGCATTTAGCGAAAATGATGCACTGAAAGAAATGTATTAATAAAAAAAATATACTGGAGATGTTGGTGAGACTAAAATCCATTAACTCCCAAGGAGCCAGTGATCTGCATGACAGAATTTTGAAAGAGGTGGCTTTAGAGATGGTGGAAGCTCTGGTTATTATCTCCCAAAATTCTATAGATTCTGAATTGTTCCTTTGGGATTGGAGGGTGGCAAATGTGACTCCACCATTTACTAACCTGTTAACATCAGTGGTAGAGAAAATGCTGGAATTTATAATGAAGGATATAATAACAGATGCATTAAAAGAAAATAGGGTTGAGTGGAGTCAGTGTAGATTTATGAAAGGAAATCATATTTGATTAGTTTGTTCTGAAGTGCTTTAAGGATAGGACTTGGAGAATAGATAAGGGGGAATCAATGTGATATATTTGAATTTTCAGAAGCCCACAGAGGAAGTTGGTCAACAAGGTTAGAGTACAGAGAATTAGCAGTGATATACACTAATGGATTAAGAATTGGTTATTAGACAGAAAACAAAGATTGAGGATACATGGATCTTCCTCAGGTTGACAGTCTGTGACTAGTGGTTTACTGCAGGGATTGGTGCAGGGGACACAGATGTTTATGATCTACATCATAAGCATGTGGCTGAGGGGCTCAAATATCATATTTCCCAGTTTGCTGATGATACAATCCTAGCTGTGATTGTGAGCAAGGAAGAGGATGCAAAAAAGCTTCAAGGGGGTATAGACAAGATGAGTGACGAGGCAAAAATGTGACACATACATTATAACGTGGATAAACATGTTGTCCATTTTGGTGCACGAAAAAGCAATGCATTTTTTAAATGTTAAGAAATTGTGTGGTGTTGATGTTCAAATGGACCTAGGTATCATTGGCAGTATGTAGGTGCAGCAAGGACAGAACATGGTCTATTAGCCTTTGTTCATAAAGGATTTGATTACAGGAGTATAACTGCAATTATATAGGGCTTTCTGAGACTGCACCTGGAATATTGTGTGTAGGTTTGGTCTCCTTACGGGGAAAAAAGGATATACTTAATATAGAGGAGTGCAGAGAAGATTCCCTCAATTGGGTCTGGGAATGCAAGTAGGCTCTTTCCACCTAGATTAGGAGAGATAAGTACGAGAGGACACGGCTTTAGGGTGAAAGGGGAAAGGTTTATGGGGAACTTCTTCACTCAAAGAGTGGTGGGAGTGTGGAACAGGCTGCCATCTGATGTGGTAAATGCGGGCTCACTCTTAAGTTTTAAGAATAAATTGGATAGATACATGGACGGGGAGGTCTGGAGGGTTATGGACTGGGTGCAGGTAAATGGGACTGGCAGAATAAAGTTTTGGCACAGACTAGAAGGGCCAAATGGCCTGTTTTCTGTGCTGTAGTGTTCTATGGTTCTAAGTTGAAGTCAACAGGCAGTATTACAGGATGTGTATGAAAATGTCTGTAAGGTTTTTAACTGCTGTAATTTATGAATTAATAAAGCAACTTTGTCAATCCAAAGATGATAAACATCTAATAAGTGTCCAAAGAGATGTAAGATTTCTGTTTGTTCATAATTTGTTTTTCCAATTCTATAACTTACTAGGAGAAACGTCACCAGGACCGAGCATTGGCTATCTATAAACAAGTGCTCAGAAATGATCCCAAGAATCTGTATGCTGCCAATGGTATAGGTAGGTACTGGTCATTACTTCAAGGGAGAGGAACAGACAGTGTCTCTCTTTATTCTAGATCTTTTGTTTTTAAAGTTGAACTTGGAAACAATTTTTGTTTTGACCGAACCATAAGGGGTAGCAAAGGAAGTAGGAAGAGGAGTTTGAATTTGCTGGCAGTTTCTAGTGTTTTTATGTTTTATTAATATACTGGTACTGATCACAGTAAGTGTGATACCTTGTGTTGAGGTGGAACGTAGAGGCGAATAATAGATGCATATAAGGGATGTAAAGTTTAGGAAATTGTCATCAAATAGGAATTAAATAAATGTGTTCATTTTCCAGGAAAATTTGAATCAATTGAGTTTTTTTTTGCATGAAAGATATCTGATGAAAAATGCATGAACTTGTAATTTTATGCATCAATGCTCAAATCATTGTTCCTGTTGGAAGTCATCGCAGAAACCAGTCTTCAGCCAATTCAATTCACTCCACATAATATCAAGAAACAGCTGAGAGCGTTGGATACATCAAAGGTTCTGGGACCAGACAACATCCCTTCTGTAGTACTGAAGACCTTTGCTCCAGAATTAGCTGCATCTCTAGCCAGGCTGTTCCAATACACTTACCACATTGGCATCTACCCAACAATATGGAAATTTGCCCAGGTATGTCCTGTTCACAAAAGGCAGGACGAAACCAATCTGCCCAATCATTCTATGCCAAATCATTAACAAAGTGATGGCATCAACAGTGCAATTAAGGCACTTAGTCACCAAGCTTGGGCTCCTCCAGGACCACTTGACTCGAGACCTTGTACAACCTTAGTCCAAACATGAATCAAAGAGCTGAATTCCAGAGATGAAGGTGAGACTGCTTTTCTTTGATGTCAGGGCAACATTTCAACAAGTGTGATGTCAAGGAGCCCCAGTAGAATTGAAGTTTGGGCATTGAGGAAAAAGTTTTGGAGTCATACCTTGTACAATGGAAGGTGCTTTTGGTTTTCAGAGGTCTGTTTCCCAGCCCCAGGATGTCACTGCAGGAGTTCCTCAGGGCAGTGTCCTAGGTCCAACCATCTCTAGCTGCTTCATCAATGACCTTCCTTTCATTGGAAGTAGGGTTGCTTGTGGTAATTGAACAATGTTAAACTTCACTCATAACTGCTAGACTAATGATGCCAAGCATTCCTGCATGGAGCAGCACCTAGACAACATTCTGCATGGGCTGATAAGTAGTAAGTAACATTCACTTCACAGAAGTGTCAGGCAATGACCATCTCCAACGTGAAGCAATCTAACCAATTACCTTTGACATTCAATGGCATAACCATTGCCAAATCCTCCATCATGAGCATCTTGGGGCTCAACAGTGACCAGGAATTCAGCCAGGCCAACCACATAAATACCATGAATACAAGAATAGGTCAGGGACAGAAGGAAGGTCTTTCCACTACAAAGCACAGGTAAGGATGGAATACTCCGCACTTACTTGGATGAGTCCAGAGCCAGGAGGAAGCTCAACACAATCCAGGACAAAGCAACTTTCTTGATTGGCTCCCTATCAACTACCCTGCGCATTCATTCTCTCTAACCCCAGTGCATGGGCTGCAGTGTGTACCATCTTTAGGTGCACTGCAGGTACTCGCCTAGTTTTCTCCAGTAAGCACCTCCCAACCCATGACCTCTACAGGCAAGAAAAGAGGACAGCAGGTATATTGGTACATCATACCTTGCAGGTTCCCCTCCAAGTCAGGCATCCTGACTCTCCTGACTTGGAAATATATCGCCATTCCTTCATCATCTCTGGGTCTGAATTCCAGGATTTCCCCCTACAGCTCAGTGGAATACTTTCACCAGGACTACAGTGGTTTAAGAAGGTGGCTCAGTACTCCGTTCTCGAGAGTAGATAGGGATATGTGATAAATGCTGGTCTTTCCACTGATGCCTATTCCTGAGAAATGGATAAATACAAGCAAGTGAAACCTGCTGAATTGGGGAGATGGATAGTTGATGGTTAGAGACTGAATGTTCTTGTTTATCATAACTCTGATCCCAGCATGAACTTCTAAACGTTGCTACTGAGCTACAGACACAAGTACAGAAAAGTAATACTGATTTTACCTTTGACCTTGTAGAGGTGTATAAAATGATGAGGGGCAAAGACATGGCAAATGCACACAGTCTCTTTCCCAGGGAAAGGGAATCAAAAACTAGAGGGCATAGGTTTAAGGTGAGAGGGGAAAGATTTAAAAGGAACCTGAGGGGCAACTTCTTCACGCAGAGGGTGGTGCATATAAGGAACGAGCTGCCATAGAAAATAGTTGAGGCAGGTACAATAATGACATTTAAAAGACTTTTTGGACAGGTAGATGGATAGGAAAAAGTTTAGGGGAATATGGGCTAAACACGGGCAAACAGGACTGGCTCGGGTGGGCACCTTTGTCAGCATGGATGAGTTGGGCCAAAGGTTGTCTCCCTGCTGTATTACTCTAAACTCTAGTTTCTGTTACTGGCAATGATTTGCAAAGGTCAGCAGGACATGTTTATTCCTTGGAGGCAAAAAACGTCTTAAATTACATGTTATTTTTTGCTTTTTAACAATGAATGTTGTCTTGCGAACGAGCTGCTGTCACTCTTCACGTCAACTGTTATTGTTCGTTGAGGACCAGGCAATGGGCAGGGTGGCACTCATCACTGAGGGCAATGTGAGCTGTTTTACTCTCTCTCACGCCAGCCAAGGAAGGCGTGGCCCCAACACTGGGTTCACAGCAGCCCTGACTGAGCAGGTCTGACTAGCTTGCCATTTTCCCCAATCCATCATGTCCAAGATTGATCATGTGTTCCGGAGGTCACTAGCCCCAGCCCATCCCCACTGACCGCTCCCCCGCACTCCCTTCTTGCATCACTGACCCAGTGTTCAAAGTCAAGTTTATTGTGACATTATAGAAATTATACAAGAAATATTTAAATTATACAAGAAAGAACACAATTAGAACAAAAAATGCAAAGTGGTTATAGTGTTGCTCTACTGAGGTAGTGATTAGAGTTGTGCAGGTTGTCCCAGACCTGCAACCACCCGGGACATGCCCTCTTCTCGTTACTTACCATCGGGGAGGAGGTACAGGAGCCTGAAGACCCACACTCAAAGATTCAGGAACAGCTTCTTCCCCTCTGCCATCAGATTTCTGAACGGTCCATGAACACTACCTCGTTATTCCTTTTTGCACTATTATTTATTTTGTAATCTATAGTAATTTTATGTCTTTGCACTGTACTGCTGCCACAAACCAACAAATTTCACGACCTGTAAGTCCGTGATAATAAACCTGATTCTGGTTCAAGAGCGGAATGGTTGAAGGGAAGTTGCTGTTCCTGAACCTGGTGGTGTGGGACTTCAGGCTTGTGTACCTCCTGCCCAGTGGTAGCTGTGAGAAGATGGCATGGCCTGGATGGTGGGGATCTTTGGTAGATGTTCGAATGAGAAGTATGGTACGTATGTGTAAGGGGGAATGGGTCTGTGTGTGAAGGAGTGGTCAAGCAGTGTGGCAGTTGGCACTGATATTCCAGGCCAGAACATTTCTGGTAGAATCCCAGTAGTGGCAATTTAACACTTCTGCCGCACTGTAATATAGGTTGGCTCATGATTGACTGGAAGGACTGGTGGTAATGGGCAGTCCTGACGCCTTTCAGTGCAAGAGTTCGGACGTCATTGTTCCGACTATACAATATATTGATGAGACTATACCTGAAATATTGTTTGCCTGGTTGCCCAGCTATAGGAAGCTGGAAAGCCTGCAGAAAAGATTTGCAATAACGTTGCCAGGATTGGAGGGCTTGAGTTGTAAGGAGAGACTGGATAAGTTTGGGCATTTTTCCCTGGAGTGAAGGAGGCTGAGGGGTGACCTTATGGAGCTTTATAAAATCATGAGGGGCATAGGTAAGGTGGATGGTCACAGTCTTTTAACTAGAAGGCATAGATTTAAGATGAGGGGGGGAAACAGGGGCAAGTTGTTCACTGGTGGTGGTATATGGAATGAGCTACCAGTGGCAGTGGTAGAGGTGAGTATAATTACGATGTTTTAAGACATTTAGGCAGGTATGTGGATAGGAAAGGTTCAGCAGGATATGGGCCAAAACACAGGAAAATGGACTAGCTCGGGTAGGCAACTTGTTCAGCAAGGACAAGTTAGGCCAAAGGCCCTGTATAGTTCTATGACTCTATATAATACAGTTATAACACTTTAATATATGTGAACATGGGAGCCAGAGATCACCAGGTATGTTGGGTTAAGATATTGACTCGATGTAAAGTATGGTCAGTGTAGTTAAAAGTCAGGGTTTGATCTAATTGAGAGACAAGAGACAGCAGATGCTGGAATCTGGAGCAACAATCTGCTGGAGGAACTCAGTGGGTCGAGCAGCATTTGTGGGAGGAAAGAAATTGTTGATGTTTCAGGTAGAAACCCTGCATCAGGACTTAGAACGGAGAGACGAGGTGGCTGGTATAAAGAGGAGAAGGAGTGGTGAGGAAGGATTCCAAAGAGGAGGAGTGTGAGATGCCAGGCAGGTAGTGCCAGGTAGGGGAGGGGAGTGGGTGGAGTTGGAAGACCATAGCAGGTGAATGATAGATGGAGGCAGATCAGAGAGGAGGGGGGAAGAAAACAACAGATGGAGTGAGGTGGGGAGAGGGGAGTGTGAAGATGGGAGACAGGCTGCTGGAGGGAGATGAGCAGGAACACAGTGGTGGAACAGGTTGGTATTGGCAGATTTAGTGCTATTGCCTTACAGTCTCCTGACTCATTCCTGACCCCGGGTTCTCCTTTGTAAAGTTACGAGGTCTCTCCGCAACTGTATGGGGTTTCCACAGGGTGCTCTAATTTCCTCCCATGTTCCAAAGATGTACTAATAGGTTAATTGTCTACTGTAAATTAATCTTCATATAGGTAAGTGGGAAAAGAACTAAGAAATGATGACAGGAGATTCTGCAGATGCTGGAATCTGGAGCAACACAGAAAATGCTGGAGGAACTCAGCAGGTCAGGCAGCATCTATGGAGAGGAATAAACAGTCAATGTTTCAGGTCCAGACCCTTCATCAACAGTTAACACTTCGGGTCGAAACTGTTCTTTGACGTTTTGGGTCTTTACCCGAAATGTCAACTGTTATTTCCTCCATAGATGCTGCCTGACCTGAGTCCCTCCAGCATTGTGTGTGTTGCTCAAGAAGGAATTGATGTCATGTGAGAGAGACTAAGTTGCTCGGCAATAATGAAACAGCACATGGGACTGATGTGATTGTTCTATTGGAAGCTGACATGGACATGATGGGCTGGAAGGTCTCCTTCTGAGTCATAGTAAGTTAGGGCAGCTGAGTGATTAAGAGAACGTTCTCAGAAGGCATGCAGTACCAAAGCAAGAACTGTTATGGTATCTAAATTCAGCTGTGTGTGTTTGCACTCAAATTTGTTTGAAGCTTAAATGGGCACATACACTGACTTATAGAAAAAGCAAAATATTGTTATGTAATACAGAAGAAAAGGATGAACTTTGGTCTATTGAATCTACCCTGGTTCTTTCAAAGCACAATTCAGTTTGTGCCTGTCCCTCTCCATGAACTTTGTGATCTTTATTTTCCTTCCAATATTTATCCAATTCCTCTTTCAAATCTTAACTTTTTAAAAATCTGATGGGTAGTTTTTCCTTGTGTCACCTCTAGTTCTTTTACCAATCACCTTAAGTCTCTGGTTATTGAATCTTCACCCACTGGAAAGGTTTCCTTGTCCACAGTGAGGAAGGATTGAGTAGACCGGGGCTGTATTCTTCTAATGACCAGAGAATGAGAGGAGATCTCATTGAAGTTTATAAAAATGGTTAAGGGGCTTGAAGACTCGATGCAGGGAGGATGTTTCCCCTGGCTGAGGAGTCAAGGAACAGGGGGCATAGTTTGAGATTAAGGGGTAGGCAGTTTAATAATCAGATGAGGAGAAACTGCTTCATGCAGGGGGTGGTGAACTTTTGGAATTCTCTAGTATGGAGGGCTGTGTAGAGTTCATTTAAAACAGATCTGTAGATTTCTGAATATCAAGGGATTTGGTGATGGTGCTAAGGTGGAAGATCAGCCATGTTCTTGATGAATGGTGGAGCTGGTTCCAAAAGGCCAGGTGACCTACTCCTGCTCCTATTTCTCATCCTGTTAAATCTACTACATCTGAATCCTTCATGGTTTTAAATGCCTTGGTGAAATTTCATCTGCCCCTCAGCCTTCCTCTGTGTCTAAGGAGAAGAATCCCAAATGCTCTAGTCTATCCATGGAATTGAAATTTGCATCCCAGGAGCCTTAGGGATTAACCTTTTCTGTAGCTTCTTCAAAACCTTCAGGTCTTTTCTAAAGTGTGGTGCCCAGCATTGTATAGTGTGCTCTGGCTGGCTCAAAGCGGTATCTTCTGAAGGTTTAGCTTAGCTTTCTGCACACTTATTAAATAAAACCCCAGAATTCCATCTGGTTTAGTCGCTTACCTGTCCCACCACTTCAAAAATGTGTGCACCAGTACACCCAGGTCTCTCCATGCTTGCACACCCTTTAAAATGCCATGTCATGCCCATGATTTTGTAAGGACAACGCTCCTTGGACTTTGCTATGACCAGCACCAAAATGATTTCCAAATGGTCTTGCCTTTCTCTCTACAGGCGCCGTGTTGGCACATAAAGGTTATGTCCGTGAGGCTCGTGATGTATTTGCGCAGGTGAGGGAGGCTACAGCAGAAATCAGTGACGTCTGGCTAAATCTGGCACACATCTACGTGGAACAGAAACAGTACATCAGTGCCGTGCAGATGGTACGTATCAAACATCCCCATTATTTTTACTTCCAATTATGTTTGTTGATTTCAGATAATTTCTGCTAATTTGAAAATCTGAATGCTAATCGTGTTTAGAGCACAGAGTTAGTAAAAGCAAAGTACTTGAGATGCTCAAAAGCTCAGGCAGCATCTGTGGCGATAAAAACAGTTAACTTTCAGGTTGATCATAGACCTGGGAGATTGCAAAGGTCTGAGCTACAGAGGAATCTGGGTGTTCTGATGCATGTTTTGCAAAAGTTATTATGCAGGCAGTGCAAGTAATGAGGAAAACCAATAAAAAGTTATTGTTTATTGCTTGGAGGAATTGAAATACAACAGTAGAGAGGTTACATAGGGTATGGATGACGACCGCAACTATCATATTTCATACAGTTTTGGGATCCTTACTTAAGGAAGATGTTAATCAGTAGTAAGTGGTTCAAGGAAAGTTTTCTAGACCTACTTGGATTGGAAGGTTTGTCTTATGAAGAAGAGTTCAACAGGCTAGGCTTGTATTTATAAGATAAGATATCTTTATTAGTCACATGTACATCGAAACACACAGTGAAATGCATCTTTGCGTAGTGTTCTGGGGGTAGCCCGCAGGTGTCGCCACGCTTCCGGTGCCAACATAGCATGCCCACAACTTCCTAACCTGTATGTCTTTGGAAAGTGGGAGGAAACCAGAGCACCCAAAGGAAACCCACGCAGTCAAGGGGAAAACATACAAACTCCTTACAGACAGCGGCAGGAATTGAACCCGAGTCATTGGCGCTGTAAAAGCATTGCACTAACTGCTACACTACCATGCCTGCCCCTACACTACTGTGGCTACTGGAGTTTAGAAGAGTGAGAGGCAACTCAACTGAAAGATAAAAGATTCTGGGGGTGTTGACAGGTGGAGATAACGTTTCCTTGTTGGAAAATCTAGAACTAGTTGTCACTGTTTAAAAATAAGTGTTGGCACACTTGGTTCTGATGAAGGGTCTCGACCCAAAACGTCGATTGTCCATTTCCTTCCATAGATGCTGCCTGACCCGCTGAGTTCCTCCAGCATTGTGTGTGTTGCTGTAGGTTTCTGGCATCTGCAGTCTCTCTTGTGCCTCCATGTTGACCACACTTAAGACAGGATTGAGGCAAAATTTTCCTCTGAGTCTCATGAGTCTTTTAAACTTTCTCAGGACAAAGTCTTTGAACTTAAGGCAGAGAGATTCAAAATTAGTCATCATATTAAATGACAGAGAAGACCCAGGACCCTGAGGGTCCCAGTGGCCTACTCCTGCTCCTAATTTGTATGTTCTTATTTGCTGTCTTACTCACTAAGGCCTTATTATAAAACATGTTTGGGGATCAGCAATGGGTGTAGTCTGCTGTGATGGAATCCATTGCCAGCACTTGGTGGTAGGTGGTGACACATTTAGACAACTTAGATGTGGAAAGTTCCCAGTGAATTGTGTAACCTTGAAAGTGAAAAGAGGAACTTAAGGTAATTGCCAGAAGAGCCGGAGTGGAGACTTGAATGTTTTCATTCAGCAAGTTGTGATCTGGAATATGCTGTGGGAAAGGGCGGTGAACCAGTCACTTTCAAAGGTGGAGTCAGCAGAAAGGAAAAATAATTGTGGGATGATGGAGAATAACCCAGCAGTGGATCAGATGTTTAGCTTTTCAAAATGTCCAGCGCACTCCCAAAGCCCTTTATATCTCCAATTGTCATGTTGGATTGGAGCCCAGGTCTAGGTGAACATGGTAGAGGGGATATGATGAGTAATGTGCTCTTTTGTTTTGACCAGTATGAGAACTGCTTGAAGAAGTTTTACAAACACCAGAGTACAGAGGTACTGCTCTTCTTGGCAAGGGCTTACTTCAAGTGTGGCAAACTTCAAGACTGCAAACAGACTTTGCTAAAGGTAATTCTTATTTGCCTTGGTATGGAGCACTCACCATAAAAAGGATTATAGTGTCATGGCTGTGGTCTGCTACAGTTTGATATGTTTTCAAAAAATATTAAAACTCCTGAATGCATACATAAGGTATAAAGTAGCCCAAAAGGACAATGCTGTTGTATACGTTCCACACACATCACATCCCTGTTGCTTCTTCAATAAGCACTCAGATTTCTGTGCAGTGCATCTATAGTGTTTGTTTCAGCTACTCTGTATTGAAGTGGGTTCCCTGTGCAATCACTCCACACTACTGGTCTATCACTTGGCTAGTTTCAGTGCCAATGCCACAACCTTTAACTTGCTTCTCAGGTGTGTGTTTAATTTGTTATAAACACCTCCTGATTATTTTTCTAGTTCCTTGTAGCTCACAACTTTTGTTGGTGTGAAGAAGTGTAGCTTGGAGTCTAGTTATACAGCATGGAAAACAGGCCCTTCAGCCCAACTCGTCCATGCCAGCCAAGTTGCCTAACTGAGCTAGTCCCATTTGCCTGCATTTGACCATCTCTCTCTAAACCTTTTCTATCCATGTACCTGTTCAAACAAGTTTTGAATGTTGTAATTGTACCTGCCTCTATCACTTTCTCTGGGCAGCTTGGTTCCATATACGCACTAGCTTACATTTTCTTTTAACTAATGTTGTTCACATTCTAATGTGAGGAACATTTTCAAATCACTTTTTATAAGACTGGTTTTGCCAAGTTAATTGCCCTCTGCTTAGGCACATGGAAGTTGATTGAGAGACCTGCATTCTCACTGTAACCTGTAAAAACAATTGGGGATGGAACAGGTATTGTACCTGGGATGTTTTTAATCTAAACACATACACCAGCAACTGCGTGCACCTGGTTAAACTGAAAATACTTGCATGTTTAGCATAATTTTTCTCCAATGAGGGAAGCACATGGACTCGCCATGGAAGAAGAAGAGTTCAGTACTTGGGTAACCAAAGGAATGGTTTGTGTTCACAGGCAAGGCACGCGACCCCTAATGACACAGTGCTCATGTTTAACATGGCCCTAGTCTTGCAGAGACTAGCTACGTCAGTCTTACGAGATGAAAAAAGCAACCTGAAGGCCGTATTGAACGCAGTCAAAGAACTGGAACTCGCCCATCGGTAAGATGTGTTGCCTGGAGTTAACAGCATGGACTCAGCAAAATGGGAACATGAGATATCCTTGGCAGATAAAGTAAAGGAGAATCCTAATAGATTCTATAAGTACATTAAAGGCAAAAGGGTAACTAGAGAAAAGAATAGCTTCCCTTGAGGATCAGTGTGGTATGTGTGGAGTCATGGGAGGGGCAAGGTCTCAAATGAATGCTTCTCATTCGTATTTACTGTGAAGAAGCTCATTGAAGCTAGGGAATTTAGGGAAAAGAACAATGATGTCCTGAAATGTATCGATATTACAAAAGAGGAGGTGTTGGTGGATTTAAGGTGCATAAAGGTGGATAAATCCCGAAGTGTATCCTAGGACATTGTGGGAAGCAAGGCAAAAAAATTGCTGGGGTCCTGGCAGGGATTTTTGTATCTTCCTTAGCCATGGATGAGGTACCAGAAGAGAATGTGGCTAATGTTGTGCCTTTATTTAAGAAGGGCTTCGAGGACCAGCCAGAGAACTACTGGCCACTGAGCCTAACATCATTGGTGGGAAGGTTACTGGAGGGGATTCTAAGAGATAAGATCTACCTGTATTTGGAAAGGGCAATGACTGATTAAGGATGGTCAGCATGGCTTTGTGCATGGGATATCATGGCTCACAAGTTTTTTGAAGAGGTGATCAAGAGGATTGATGAGGGCAGGGTGGTAGTGGTCTACATAGACTTCAGTGAGGCATGGTAGACTGGTCGGAAAGGCTAGATAACATGGGATCCAAGGTGAGGTAGCCAATTGGATACAAAAATTGGTTTGGTTGGAAGAAGGCCAGTGGTGTGCGGCAGGGATGGTGCTGGGTTTTTGTTAATGATTTGGATGAGAAACGTAGTTAGTTTAATTAGTAAGTTTGCAGATGACACCAAAATTGGTGGTGTGGCGGACAGTGAAGAAGGTTGTCTATGGTCACAACAGGATCTAGATCAACTGGGAAAGTGGGCAAGGGAATGGAAATCAAATGTAACTCAGACAAATACAAAGTGATGCATTTTGTGAAGTTAAACCAAGGCAGGGATGGTAATGGAGGGTACAGTTACAATATTTAAAAGACATTTGGACAGATGCATAGAATAGAAAGGTTTAGAGGGATATGGGCTCAATGCAGGCAAATGGGATTAGGTCAGGAAGGCACCTTGATCTGTGTGGATGAGTTGGACCAAAGGTCCTGTTTGTGTGCTGTATAACTTGATAACTCTGTTCCTGCCTTTTCTAACAACCTAACTTGCATCTTTCAGGTACTTCAAATATCTCAGCAATGCTGGGGATAAGATGAGATTTGACTTGGCTCAAGCAGCAGCAGAAGCCAGGTATGTGTCTGATCACGTCGACAACCTGCAGTTTGCCCTCATTTGCTTTTGGTTGATTCAGCTGAATGTATTGCCGGGGTATTAAAGGGGGCAGCTAAGAGTTGATCGTATTTGTGTGACATTGGTAAAGACAACAGCTTTCTTCAAAATGGAGGGAGGGAAGGAGGCAGGTGGAGAAATGAGTAAGCGGTGGGGGAGCAGAAGGAAGGAGGGTCAGTGGAAGGTGTGACAATGGAGAAGGTATGGAAGAGTTGAATTGAGGGAGTTAGGCTAGATTAAAAAGTAGGACCTCAAAGGTAATAATCTCAGGATTACTACCTGTGCCACGTGCGAGTCAGAGTAGGAAGAGCAGCATAGTTAAAATGAATATGTGGCTTGAGCAGTGATGCAGGAGGGAGTTTTAGATTCCTGAGGCATTGGAACCAGTCCTGGGGGAGGTGGGACCAGTACAGACTGGACAGTCTACACCTGGGCAGGACTGGGATCAATGTCCAAGGGGGATTGTTTGTTGGTGCTGCTGGGGACGGTTCAAACTAATATGGCAGTGGGATGGGAATCCATGCAGGAAGACAGAGGGAAGCAGGGACCAAAGCAAAAGTTAGAAAAGTAAGAGTGGAGTACAGAAAAGTCAAACGCAAAACACACAAAGGTTACGAGATTCTAAAAGGACAATGAATGTAAGGGCACTATCTGAATGCCAGTAGTTTTTGAAACAAGGTCAGTGAACTTGTGGCACAAATCAGTACAAAGGGGTATGATTTAGTGGCCATTACAGAAACGTGGTTGCAGGGTGGAGATGAGTAGGAATTAAATATCCAAGGATATCGGGTAATACGGAAGGGTAGGCAGGAAGGCAAGGGAGGTGGGGTAGTGCTCTTAATTAAGAGTGAGATCAGGGTGATAGTGAGAGAGACGATATAAGATCTAAGGAGCAGAATGTTCAGTCCATCTGAGATTAGGAATAGTAAAGGGAAAAAGTCACTGGTGGGAGTTGTCTATAGGCCACCGAATAATAACATTACAGTGGCACAGGCAATAAGCCAAGAAATACTTGATGCATGTAAGAATGGAACGGCAGTTGTCATGGGGGATCTTTAACTTCCACATAGATTGGGGGAATCAAGTTGGTTGAGGCAGTCTTGAGGAGGACTTCATAGTATGTATCCGTGATAGCTTTCTTGAATGGCATGTTAGTGAACCTACTAGGGAAAATGCTCTCATAGATCTGGTCCTGTGCAATGAGACAGGCAAAATTAACGATCTTGTAGTTAGGAAGCCTGTTGGAAAGCGTGACCATAGTATGATTGAATTTCTCACACAAATGGAGGGTGCAGTAGTTCGATCTAAAACCAGTGCATTATGCCTAAACAAGGGAGACTACAATGGGATGAGGGAGGAGTTGGCTATCGTAGACTGGGAACACAGGCTGTGTGGTGGGACAGTGGAAGACTTTCAAAGAGATTTTTCACAGTGCTCAACAAAAATTTATTCTAGTCAAAAGCAAGGACAGTAATGGTGGGGAGAGCCAGCCTTGGATAACTAAGGAAATAAAAGAAGGCATTAAGCTAAAAGCTCATGCATACAATGTCACTTAGTGGGAAACTAGAAGATTGGGTAACTTTAAAAAGCAACAAAGAACCACTAAGCAAGCAATAAGGAAAAGGATTATGAAAGTAAACTAGCACAAAATATAAAAACAGATAGTAACATTTTTTATAATTATATAAAGTGGAAAAGGGTGGCTGAAGTGAAAGTAGGTCCCTTGGAAGATGAGCTGTGTGAATTAATATTGGGTAATGTGGAAATGGCCAAAGCCTTGAATGATTATTTTGTGTCTGTCTTCACGGTGGAGGACACGTCTAACATGCCAAATAGAGATGTTATGGATGTGATGGGAGGTGAGGACCTCGATACAAGCACTGTCACTAAAGAGGTAGTGATGAGTAAACTAGTGGGCCTAAAGGTAGACAAGTCCTCTGGTCCTGATGGGATGCATCCCAGAGTACTGAAAGAAATGGGAGGTTATAGTAGAAACACTTGCGATAATTTACCAAAGTTCTCCGGACCCAGCAGATTGGAAGACGGCGAATGTCACACCACTGTTTAAAAAAGGATGTAGGTAAAAGGCAGGTAACTATAGGCCAGTTAACTTGACAATCTGTAATCAGGAAAATGCTTGAAGCTATCGATAAGGAAGAAATAGGAAGATATCTGGAGAGAAATGGTTCCATCAGGTAGACACAGTATGGATTCAGGAAGGGCAGGTCCTGTTTGACAAACTTATTGGAGTTCTTTGAGGATATAATGAGCACAGTGGATAGAGGGGAACAGGAGGATGTTGTATACTTGGATTTCCAGAAGTCGTTCGATAAGGTGCTGCATAAAAGACGTCCATAAGATAAGGATGCATGGAGTTGGGGGTAGTATTAGCATGGAAAGAGGATTGATTAACCAATAGAAGGCAGAGTTGGGATAAATGAGTGTTTCTCTGGTTGGCAATCAGTGGTGAGCGGGGTGCCGCAGGGGTCGGTGCTGGGCCCACAACTGTTCACGATATACATTAACGATTTGTAAGAGGGGACCAAGTGTAGCATAACTAAGTTTGCTGATGACACTAAATTGAGTGGAAAAGCAAATTGTGCAGAGGATGCAGAGAGTCTGCAGAGAAATATAGATAGGTTAAGTGAGTGGGCAAGGGTCTGGCAGGTGGAGTACAATGCTGGTAAATGCAAGGTCATCCACTTTGGAAGGAAAAATAGAAAATCAGATTATTATTTAAATGGTGAAAGATTGCAGCATTGTGCAGAGGGACTTGGGAGTGCTTGTGCATGAATTGCAAAAGGTTGGTTTGCAGGTGCAACAGGTTTTCAGGAAGGCAAGTAGAATGCTGACCTTCATTGCCAGAGGGATTGAATTTAAGAGCAGGGAGGTTATGCTGCAATTGTACAGGGTACTGGTGAGGCCACATCTGGAGTACTGCGTGCAGTTCTGGTCTCCTTACTTGAGGAAAGATATACTGGCTTTGGAGGCAGTGCAGAGGAGGTTCACCAAGTTGATTCCAGAGATGAGGGGGTTAGCCTATGAGGAGAGATTGAGTCGCCTGGGACTATACTCGCTGGAATTCAGGAGAATGAGAGGGAATCTTACAGAAACATATACTGTAAAATTATGAAAGGGATAGATAAGATAGAAGCAGGAAGGTTGTTTCCTCTGGTAGGTGAGACTAGAACTAGGGGACAAAGCCTTAAGATTTGGGGGAGTAAATTTTGGACAGAGATGAGGAATTGCTTTTCCCAGAGAGTAGTGAATCTGTGGAATTTGCTGCCCAGAGAAACAATTGAGGCTGCCTTATTAAATATATTTAAGGCACAGTTAGATAGATTTTTACATAGTAGGGCAATTGAGAGTTATGGGGAAAAGGCAGGTAGTAGGATCTGAGTCCACGCACAGATCGGCCACAATCTTATTGAATGGCAGAGCAGGCTTGATGGGCCGGATGGCCTCCTCTTGCTCCTGTTTCTTATGTTCTTATGAGTAGGGTTGTCAACAGTCCTGTATTGGATGGGATGCCCCATATCTATTATTGGCTCTATCTGAGATAAATTGGAAGCAATCCTACCTATGGGCATTTCCAGGGACCACTGAGAGGAATTCTGCACGCACAATTGGCCCAAGCGCAACCTGCCTCTCAAGTTTGCAATATAACGTTGGCAGCGCAAACATAGAGGTTTTGGTAGATTAAGTTGTAGAATTTTAAAATTGAGACATTGTTTAACTGGGATGCTGCATAAGGCAGCAAACGTGGTGATAATGCATGTTAGGCCAGCAGAGTGTGGACGTGTTGCTTTGTGGAGGGTGGAGGTTACAAGGTTAGCCAGGACTATAATGTAGTACGGCTGGATTTTCAGTGCTTTGTACTTGCCACTGTGTCCTTGGGAGATTTATAGTTTGTGTGTTCCAGGCAGTGTTCTGATCTGATGAGCCAGGCCCAATACCACGTAGCCCGTGCACGCAAGCAGGACGAGGAGGAGCGCGAGCTGCGATGCAAGCAGGAGCAGCAGAAGGAGATGCTGAGGATGCAGATGGTCAAAGAACAGGTCAGTGACACCACTGTCCCTGAATGGCAGAGAGTCAGCCCTCGGTGTTCTATAGAACTATAGAACAATACAACATAATACAGGCCCTTCGGCTCACCATGTTGTGCCGACCTTCAAACCGCAACTAAGACTATCTAACCCCTTCCTCCCACATATCCCTCTATCTTAAACTCCTCCACATGCTTATCTAACAATCTCTTGAACTTGTCCAATGTATCAACCTCCCTCTGACATCTCCCTTGAACTTCCCACCCATTACCTTAAAGCCATGTCCTCTTGTTTTGAGCATTGGTGCCCTGGGAAAGAGGTGCTGGCTGTCCACTCTATCTATTCCTCAATATCTTGTATACCTCTATCATGTCTCCCCTCATCCTCCTCTCCTGAGAACAGCCCTAGCTCCTTTAGTCTCTCTCATAATCCATACTCTCTAATCCAGGCAGCATCCTGGTAAATCTCCTCTGCACCCTTTCCAACACCTCCACATCCTTCCTATAATGAGGCAACCAGAACTGGACGCGGTACTCTTAAGTGTGGTCTAACCAGAGTTTTGTAAAGCTACATCATCACTCTTAAACTCGATCCCCCGACTTATGAAAGCTAACATCCCATAAGCTTTCTTAACTACCCTATCCACCTGTGAGGCGACTTTCAGTGATCTGTGGATATGAACCCCCAGATCCCTCTGCTCCTCTACACTGCCCAGAATCCTGCCATTTACTTTGTCCTTCCAAAGTGTACTACCTCACACTTCTCTGGATTGAACTCCATCTGCCACTTGTCAGCCCAGCTCTGCATCCTATCAATATCCCTCTGCAAGCTTCGACAGCCCTCCACACTATCCACAACACCACCGATCTTTGTGTCACCTGCAAACTTGCTAACCCACCCTTCCACCCCCTCATCTAAGTCATTAATAAATATCACAAAACATAGAGGTCCCAGAACCGATCCTTGTGGGACACCACTAGTCATAGCCCTCCAATCCGAATGCACTTCCTCCATCACAACCCTCTGCTTTCTACAGGCAAGCCAATTCTGAATCCACATGGCCAAGCCTCCCTGGATCCCTTGGCCTCTGACCTTCTGAAGAAGCCTACCACGTGGAACTTTGTCAAACACCTTACTAAAATCCACGTAGACCACATCTACTGCACTACCCTCATCAATCTTCCTGGTCATCTCCTCAAAGAACCCTGTCAGGCTTGTGAGGCAAGATCTTCCCTTCACAAATCCATGCTGGCTGTCCCTAATCAGTCCATGATTCTCTAAATGCTCATAGATCCTATCTCTTAGAATCCTTTCTAACAGCTTACCCACCACAGACGTAAGGCTCACCAGTCTATAATTCCCTGGACTATCTCTACTACCTTTTTTGAATAAGGGGACAACATTCGCCACCCTCCAATCCTCCGGTACCATTCCTGTGAACAAAGAGGACTCAAAGATCCTAACCAACGGTTCAGCAATATCCTCCCTTGCCTCACGAAGCAGCCTGGGGAATATTCCGTCAGGCTCCAGGGACTTATCTGTCCTAATATTTTCTAACTCCAACACATCCTCTCTCTTAATATCTACATACTCTAGAACATTACCCTCACCAACACTGTCCTCAGCATCAAGACCCCTCTCTTGGTGAATACTGAAGAGAAGTATTCATTGAGAACCTCACCCACTTCCACAGCTTCCAGGCACATCCTCCCACCTTTGTCTCTAATCGGACCTATCTTTACCCTAGCCATCCTTCTGCTCTTTACGTACGAGAAGAAGCCTTGGGATTCTCCTTAACCCTACTCACCAAAGCCTTTTCATGTCCCCTTCTCGCTCTTCTCAGCCCTTTCTTAAGTTCCTTCCTTGCTACTCTATATTCCTCATGAGCCCTGTCCGATCCTTGCTGCTTACACCTGATGTATGCTGCCTTCTTCTTTCTAACTAGTTGTTCCACCTCCCACGGTTCCTTCACCCTACCATTCCTTCCCTGCCTCACCGGGACAAATTTATCCCTAACATCCTGCAAAAGATCCCCGAACATCAACCACATCTCCACAGTACATTTCCCTTCAAAAATGTCACCCCAATTTACACTCCCAAGTTCTCGCCTTATAGCCTCATAATTGGCCTTTCCCCAATTAAATATCTTCCCGTCCTCTTTGCTCCTATCCCTGTCCATGACAATTCTAAAGGTTATGAAGCAATGGTCACTGTCCCCCAAATGCTCACCCACCAATAGATCTGTCACCTGTCCCGGTTCATTACCTAAAACTAGATCTAATATGGCATTCCCTCTAGTCGGCCTGTCAACATACTGTGTCAGGAATCCGTCCTGGACACACCTAACAAACTGCGCCCCGTCTAAACCCTTGGCACTAAGTAGGTGCCAATCAATATTTGGAAAGTTGAAGTCTCCCATTATAATAACCCTGTTATTTTCACATCTTTCCAAAAACTGTCTCCCAATCTGCTCCTCAGTATCCCTACTGCTACCAGGGGGCCTATAGAATACTCTCAGGAGGGTAACTGCCCCTTTCTTGTTCCTAACTTCCACCCATATTGACTCTAGAGAGGATCCTTCTACATTATCCACCCTTTCTGCAGCTGTAAGTGTCTCTGACCAGTATTGCCACCCCTCCCCCTCTTCTCCACCCCTCCCAATCCCTTTCAAAACACTGAAAACCAGGAACATTCAATATCCATTCCTGCCCCGAGGTCAGCCATGTCTCTGTAATAGCCACAATATCATAGTCCCATGTACTTATCCAAGCTCTCAGTTCATATTCCTGATGCTTCTTGCATTTAAGTAAATGTACTTTAGCCCATCCACCTTTCTACTTTTATAGCCTGCCTCACCCCTTTAGTGCCTAAGCCCCTTGAGCCAAAGCCCAACCACTCTGCTCCCTCTCACTCCACTGCCCGCTCCGACGCTGCCTGCTGGATATGGCAGTTTGCTTTTTAAACTGCCCATGCCTTACCTGCCGACGTCACGTGCCTGCGCAGTCCAGCCCTCACTATTCCCGATTAAAACTTATAAAACAACTTAAAAAAAGAACCTTATAAAAACTAACCCTTATAATAAAAACCCTATTAAACAAAAAGAAAAAACTTATCTGCTCCGAAGTCCCGACGTCTTCCGAAGCGAAACCGACGAAGCCTCTGAAGTTCTGGATGAGAAGCAGAGCTACCATTCAGTGTCTGTGAACTCAGTGTCTGAGGTTCTTATTGAGGGATGACCTGATAGAGGTATATAAGATCGTGAGGGGCATAGGCAGGGTGAAAGCATCTAATCTTTTTCCCCAAGAGGGGGTGCTAAAAAAAGCGGGCATAGGTTTAAGATCAGAGGCAAGAGATTTAAAAAGGACATCAGGGGCAGCTTCTTCATGCAAAGGGTGGTGCGTATTTGGAATGAGCTGCCAGAAATAGTGGTTGAGGCGGGCACATTAGCAACATTTGAAAGCCATCTAGACACATACATGGATAGGAGAGGTTTAGGGGGCTGTGGGCCAAACATGGACAGATGGGACTAGCTCACTGGGCAACACAGTCGGCATGGACGAGTTTGGTCGAAGGGCCTGTTTCCATGCTGTATGACTCTGACTTTATCTAGAGGACATTGCAAGGAATCTTAGCTTCATGTTTAAAACTTAGATTTCTGATCCAATTAATTCCCAAGTCCGAAGGGATATTGAGTGTCCTGATCTTGGATTCATCCTACCTATGAAACAAGAGCTAAAATAATTACATTTTGCAAACCTCTCAGTCTTGCAGATTTCAAATAACAGTTGGTACCAATGTGATAGTTTTCCAGTTTTTAAAAAAAACTTTTAGTTAGCTTGGTCCGCCAGTGCAGCTTCTCAATAGAATGAAAATCAGAAAACTGCAGATGTTAGAAATCCGAAATAAAATAATGTTCCTGGATGATGTCCTTCCTGAGAGATTATACCAGTTTCAGATTATAGAAATTTAATCTGTGGGCTTGGGTTTAGTGGATCACTCCTCTTTTGCCAGAGAGTAGGGAGCTGCTGGTGTTCTCTGAGAGGGAGCTGAGTCAGTTTTGGACTGCAACAGAGATTACTCCTTATTGGGACGTGGGCATCATTGGCAAAGCCAGCATTTATCGCACTAGTCTTTGAACTGGTGCTTACTGGGCCAGTTAAGAGGACATTTGAGAATGATGTGCGTCGCTGTGCCTCTGTTGCCTTCTGTAGGCGAGGAGAAGTAAGGACAGCAGATTTCATTCCCAAAAAGTAAAACAGGCCAGTTTTGCTTGATTTCAGGGTCACCATTACTGACGCTAAATTTTTAATTCCAGATTTATTTAATTAGGGTTATTTAAATTCTCTACTTAATTAGGGTTATTTAAATTCTCAGTTGTTCTGATAAGATTTGAACACATTAGCTAATTAATCCAGTAAAATAACCATTGGTGCTGTACCATAGCAGGTCAAGTCCATGTGGTCTCCTGGACTGATTACCATCATCTCAGAGGAATCTTCCAGAGTACTTTTCCCCAAATTAGAAATCCCACAGACTTTCTCTGTGAATTTATCTCTTTGGGAGGTTGCAAGGTTTTGGGTGGATGGTTGTCCTCAAGGTAAAGTAGGAAGTAGCTGCACCATCCTGATGTGGAGCAAGCTTGATTAACCAGCTATTGCTTTCCTGCGCATAACTGGGTTTTTTTTTGAAGGATTGATGGAACTGGGCCTCAGGAAGCAGGTTGCTACAAACCTGAAGTTAGGCAGCAATTAGCATGTATTGTCTTACAGTTACAACTCTAGGTAACGTGCTGCTTATCCACTCTGTTAATGAGGTAATGTTTTGTAGACATTGTTGAGCACAACAGCAGTTGAATCACACCATTCAGCCTGTGGTCCAGGCATCTCAACAGATAGACATCCTATAGCAGTCAGTTTGTTATAAGCAGAGATTGATGTATTCAAATATTTCTGAAATAAGAGTTACTCTCTGAGTGCAGGTCATGTGCTGGTGAGAGTATGAGCAGTGGGCTGCTCAAGCTCTTGCTGAATTTTGGGTCACGTTCAGTCATGTGAACAGACAGTGTAACTGAGCCAGCAGTGATGTCTGGCTGTATTACCTTTGAACATTGGGCTAAATGGTAGTGCAAGAGTGGGAGATAGAGGGATTGCAATCTTCATAGATTTAAAATTTTCACTGGTTTATTTCGAAGCAGGGCAGGGAAGTTCTCTAAAATTTAGTTTAATTTGGCATCGTGTTTGGCACAGACGTCATAGGCTGCAGGGCCTGTTCCTGTGCTGTACTGTTCTGTTATCCCGGGTGTCCTGGGTCCAGCAATTATCTTTCAATCAATGTTACCGATAAAGATGGGTTGTTCATTATCTCGTTGCTATTGGTGGTGTCTTGCTGCGTACAAGTGGGCTACTGCACTTCTCACATTGCAGCTGTAACAACAATTCAAAAGTATTTTGTTGTGCTGTTCTTTGGGGCATCCACTTTGGGACATCCATCAATTAAATTTGGGATATTTTAATTAGTCCTATGAAAGATTAGTATAGATGTATGAAGCCCCAGGTCTACCTCTGGCTGCTTTTGACTTGGACTACACCTACTTATTTGAGGAGCTGGAAAGAGTTAGTGTCTTATTCTTGCTCAATCTCTCTCCCTTCCTCTTTCTCCTCTCCCAACCCAATAACCCCAAACAGGAAGATAAGAAGCAAAAAGAGCTAAACGAGCAACGAAAGTTACTGGAACAGCGGAGCCAGTTTTTGGAGAAAACCAGGAACTTGCTGGTGTTCAATGAAGAGTTGGAGACGTCAAAGGAGAAAAAGAAGGGAGGTGGTGGAGGAGGAAAGGTAAGATGAAAGTTCAGATATCCACGGCACTCGGGGCTAAGACACAGAAACGAACCACTCTGCCCAAGTACTGCTTGTACCTTTCTCCCTCTGCATAAGTGGACAGCTGAAATCATCATGCGGAGCTTTGCTAATAATTTCTGTAACCACTTCCCACCTGTCCTATGGAGATGACAAACTGAAGGGGCTGGAATCTGGAGCTCAGTGGGTCGAGCAGCGTCTGCGGGTGAAAAGAATTGTCTACATTTTGGGTCAAAACCCTGCATCAGGGTGTTGACCTGAAATGTTGACAGTTCCTTTTCCCCCCACAAATGCTGCTCAACCCACTGAGTTCCTCTAGCAGATTAAATATTACTTCATTTCTGCTCTATGCTTTTACGAATGGATCCCTTAACCAAATTTTTCTTCAGTGCATCTCTGCAATTTGTATTTTCCTTAAGATGTTTAATTTATCATATATATTTTGGTGTTTTTATTATCTTAATATCCTAGTGTGTTTTTGTTCCCTGTTCTGAGTAGATCTTGTTTTTCTTTTATAAACAGCGTGCAAAGAAAGGAGAGTTTGAAGAATTTGTTAATGATGATTCAGATGAAGATTTGCCTCTACCCAAGAAGAAGAGAAAGCAGAGAGCAAGCGGTAGTGAGCCTGAGGGTGGGGACGAGGACGGCGATCGAAAGCAGAAGAAGAAGAAAAGGAGACGGTATATAGGGACACAAACCTGAGGGGTTGTGCTAATTGCAAGAAAGCAGCCAGCATATATTTGCCAACAGGTCTTGTGTCCAACTAATGATTGAACTTTCTGAAGAACTATCAAGGAGAATAAATGAGGGTAGCGCATTTGATGTAACTGACTTGTACCTTAGCAAAATATTTGCCAAAATCCCAAATGTCAGATTGTTCTGACATGCAAAAGTCCTCAGGGTTCATGGGACTGTGGCACTGGATCTAAAATTGGCTTGCCGGGAGTTTTAGAAACTGAAGGACTGTGTGCTTGGGCCCAGCTTGTCTGTGCTGACCATGATGCCAATCCAAACTAATCCCATCTGCCTGCACATGGTCCATATCCCCTCCATTCCCTGCCTCTTCATGTGCCTGTCTAAATGCCTCTTAAACATTGCTAAAGGGATCTGCCTCCACCACCTCCTCTGGCGGCACTTTCCAGGGACTGTGTGTTTAAAAAGAAAACTTGCCTCGTGAATCTCCTTTAAACTTACCCCTTCTCACCATAAAGCAATGCCCTCTAGTATTTCACATTTCCACCTGGGGAAAAGACTGTCTAAACCCTCATTGCTTTTAGAAAGGACCTGAGTGACCAGTTGAACTGTAAAGTGCAAGGCTTCAGACCAATATCACAAAAGTGGGAAGGCCTGATGGTTCTTTTTTTTGGCTCCATGGACACAGTGGATTGGATGGTATCATGTGCTGTGAATTAACGTGATTAGGAAGGAAACCTAGACTTGGAACAGTGCAGCACAGCACAGGAACAGGCTCTTCGGCCCACGATGTCTGTGCTGACCATCTGCCTGCACATGATCTGTATCTTTACATTCCCTGCCTGTCGAAATTCCTCTTAAGCATTGGTATTGTATCTGCCTCCACCACCTCCCCTGGTAGTACATTCCAGGCACCCACCACTCTCTGTTTTTTTTTAAAAAAAATTTGCCCTGCACATTTCCTTTAAACTTACACCCTCTCACCTTAAGGCCACCTGTGGTATTTGACATTTCCACTCTGGGGGGGGTGGGGAGACTGACTCTCTACCCTATTTATGCCTTTCATCATTTTACGTACTTCATCAGGTCACCCCCTCAACCTCCTACAGTCCAAGTCTGTCCAACCTCTCCTTATAGCTAATACTCTCTAATCCAGGCAATATTCTGGTGAACCTTTTCTGCACCCTCCACATCCTTCCTGTAATGGGGTGACCAGAACTGCATGCAATACTCCAAATGCAGCCTAACCAAAGTTTTACACAGCTCTATCATGACTTCCCAACTTTTTACTCAATACCCCGACCAATGAAGGAAGAAAGCCATGTGCCTTCTTTACCATCCTATCCACCTGTGTTGCCACTTTCAGGGAGCTATAGACTTGCACCTCAGTCCATCAGTGCTCCTAAGTGTCCTACCATTTACTGTACACATTCCTCTTAAATTTGGCCTCCAAAGTGCAACACCTCACACTTGTCCTGATTATACTCCATCTGCTATTTCTCTGCCCATATTTCCAGATGGTCTATATCCTGCTGTATCCTTTGATAAAAGGATGAGTTATATTTTGTAGCTTTTTATAGGCTTTATACTTTGGCTGTTGTATCTCCAAATATTTTGTTCATTCTGTGTGAAAAGCAGAGAATGGTGTGTAATTAGCTTTATATTGAGCATGAAGGGAAATTGTGTGTGAGGGAAAGCATTGTCTAGGTGTTGTGCGGTATCCTGCTGCTGTTGGCCCTTTGTGTTCCAATCCTTGCAGGGCTACTTGAAAGTTTCAATTTAGTGTTTTAAAAATTACTGAAACTGAAAGCTGAGTAAGGGAGACCATGGAACAGTCTGGTTGGGGTGACGAGTCTACCGCAAGGCTCTGCATATCTCGCGCACAGTTACAGCATTTCAGAAGTGTGGTAATGTAATACTGTTTTCCTTTTCCTTGGCCGTCTGTTCTCCCTCTGCTTTCTTGCCCTCCCCACAGACCCCAGAAACCTGCTGAAGATGGCAGTGACGATGAAGAAACTGCCTCCCGACCTAAGAAACCACGCCGGCCAAAAGCAGGAGAACGCAAGAAGAAGGAGAAGGTTTGTTTCTGCTGCATGGAAGTGTGGTGTTTGTGGAATGTAGCGAGATTCTGATCCCTGATCCATTCTGTTAAATTACCAGTTTACTTCTTCCTTTTCATTTGCACAGATGCTTCATTTGAAATGTATTGTGTGATGGATTTAATGGTTTTTTTTTTGCAGCTCAAAATTGAACGGCTCCCACCTTCCATGAAGGGTAAAATCAAATCGAAAGCCATCATTTCATCCAGCGACGATTCCTCTGATGAGGGGACACTGAAGATAGCAGAAGGGTAAGCCACATCTCTAACTCAGTAATGCCCACCTTTCAATCAACAGCTCTGGCTTGACGCGTGTTTATGTGTTCCTACTGTGTAATAAATTGTATTCGGAGAGAGGGGGTCTGTAGATTGGCTACTATAGGGTTTATATAGGAAAATTTTGATTAGTTCTCAAGTTTTCATAATGTCAGGTTTTCTCAGTGACATGCTTTGATTACCTGGGTTAGGGAGAGCCCTGATCACATTCTTGCTCCCGCTGCTGTCAGTTTTAGTGCTCCTTGGGTGAGGGGAACAGAAATACCGATCCAGGTTCTTGATCCCAACCACAAAGCCCCTGCTGGAGAAAGCAATGAATAGTGAAAATACAAAATCACAGAATCATAGGCCCCTGGAGGCTGTCCGCCAATAAGGAATGGAGGAGTTTTGCTTCTGGTGAGTGTTGCATTCAAGGTACCCAGTAATCGTTTCAGCTGTCCAGTGAAAGCACCTCTGTCCTCCTTCAGCCTGACCCCGAGTCTCAAGCCCAAGTTTCCTCAACTCTTGTGTTACTGAAGAAGATGGACTTGTTGCTTCATTCTATGTTAGTTTGAAGCACGAAGAACAAGAGAGTGGAACTAGTTGGAGAGCTCTTTCAAAGATATGGTGGCAGAGACACAGTGAGCCAAATGGCTGTGTCATGTATTAATTTAACTCAGTGCGTCCCCTATCTCGGGCTCACTATGAACCCAGAACCCTGTCGTTGGCATTGTGCCAGGTGAAGGGCCAGGTCTGACTGTTTCAGACCCACCCCTAGCCCACACACACAGTTGCAGGCTCTGGCGTTCCATGAGATTGGAAAGGACATGGTGCTCAGAAAGAAGCCATTCGTCCCAACCAGTTGATGCCAGCATTTATGCTCACTGCCAGCGTCCTGCCATCTTTACTCATCAAAATCTATCAGCATATCCCAATGTTCCCTTTCCCTCGCAACCTTATCCAACCAATGTCCTCTTCAATGCATGGATGTTCTGTGGGAGCAAGTTCCACATTCTCGCCACTCTGGGTAAAGGAGAATCTTCTGAGTTCCCTCATGGATTTGCTGTTGACACCTCTGGTTCTGCCCTTCCCCATGTGGAAACTTTCTCTCTCTGTCCACTCCATCAAAACCTGTCACCTGTTGGGTCGGCCCTCAGCTGCTCTTAAGAGAATAGAACCATTTTGTCAGTCTCTTCATCTTTTCCCCAATATTTCTGGTGTCCTTTTTATAAATCTTCTCTGCATCTTGTTCAGTGCCTCCGTGTCCATTTTATAATTTGGCCAGAACAGTATGAAGTTTTCTGTGTGGTCTAACCAAGGTTCAGTCCAAGTTTACCTTCCCTACTTTTACAGTTTTATCCCCCTTGAAATTGGTGTTTAGTCTTCTCCTTTCTTAAGGTCATGCTGATCTGTGCCATAACATACAGTGATTGGTGAATTTGTTCTATCTCTGTTCCTCTACCCACCTAGATTCATACCTTTTTGAGTTATGTGACCTCCCCATTCTTCTTCCCAAGAAAGCTCTCTGCCCTTTTGAATCCCCAGTTTGAACTCCGGATTTTAGGCTCTGGTGAAGGGCTTCTTCAGTAGAAAAGAGCAGAGAATGGGACTGTTGGAAATGCTCTGCTAGCAGCTGGCATAAACCTGATGGGCTGAATGATCTCCTATGCAATACAGTTTAATGATTCAAGGGAGCCTGAGGGAAAGTATAGGGTAAGCACAAACAGCATGAACGTTGTGTAAGCATGAAGTGAATGTGGCAGGCATACAGGCATGGCCTGAGCTTGAGGACAGTGGGAGTACAGGTGCAACGTGACCGTAGTTTGAGCAGCTGCATGAGCATTTGAGCACAGGTGTCCCCAGCGCAGTGCATGCACGGGCAGAGCTGCAGCATAACCCGCAATTCCCTCTCCCCAGGAATGCTCGGGACAGCGGTTCGGACGAGGACCGGGCAGCTGACAACCGCAGGAAGCGGATGGTGTCCGAGAGTGAGTCGGAGGACGGGCGGAACCAGGGCAGGTCGGGGAGCGACGGGGGCAGCAGCCCAGGGTCGAGGAGCGGGCGGTCAGCCGCCGGCTCCGACAGTGAGCGATCAGCCAGCGGGCGGCCGGAGTCTGACCGCTCGGGCAGGAGCAGGTCAGTCAGCTCGGGAGAAGAGGACCACAATGAGTCTCGCCCAGCCTCACAGGCCTCCAACGAGTCGGGCAGGCAAGAATCCGAGGAGGAAGGGTCGGTCCAGGGGTCGCCTGCCGAATCAGACCAAGAATCCAATCAGGGAGATGGTCACCACGCATCTGTGTCCCCCCTGCAGTCGGATGATGACAGCGACTGAGTCACACTCACTCTGACTATCCCTCTGAAATCCTGGCACAGTTCGTTCCATCTCAGCACTGGGTGGATGCTGAAGTTTAGAAAGGAAATGGTTTACTTTATCAGAAGCTGTGAAGCCTGGCTTTTTGTACCTTGAGGGAGGACTGAGCCACCGACTTGGCAAGCTGTTTGTCGCTGCGTTTTGTACCTGAGATAGCACGGGTTGAAGGCAGTCGCGTGCTGTCAGTGTGATAAAATGCTCGGAGAATCGGGCAAACGGTGCCGGCTAGTTTGTGAAATAAAGAGCAAATATTTTAGGAGATGGGAACTATTGAGATGCAAAAATGTGACCTATGATTTTTTTTGAAAATCCTTGTAAACGAAGAAAAACTTACAACGTTTGTTTAATAAATGTTTCAGCTAAAAAGAAAGCCTTCTCTGAAATGAGTGGGTTGTTTGTATTCAGAAATAGAACTAGGTGTGTCTGGAGTGAATCACACTGAACAGTGCTAAAATAGCCAGCCTGTTCCCAACACGAGAAAGGTGGTTAAAAGTCTGGATGGAAGATTTGTGTACTAAACGGCTCAGGGAAGGGCAGTTGATGGCTTTAGAAAGACAGCTGGTGTGGAGTGAAAGGGGGAGGAATGTTGCATGGACATGCAGTGTTGCAGGTTTAACAGGAGAGGAAGGTTATGGAGTTGGGGACAGTGGCATGCTAATTAAGATATCTTTATTAGTCACATGTACATCGAAACACACAGTGAAATGCATCCTTTGCGTAGAGTGTTCTGGGGGCAGCCCGCAACCGTCGCCACGCTTCCGGCGCCAACATAGCATGCCCACAACTTCCTAACCCATATGTCTTTGGAATGTGGGAGGAAACCGGAGCACCCGGAGAAAACCCACGCAGTCATGGGGAGAACGTACAAACTCCTTACAGACAGCAGTGGGAATTGAACCCGGGTCGCTGGCGCTGTAATAGCGTTACACTAACCGCTACACTACCGTGACAAGCCAGTATCCAGAAGGACAGCCAAACAATTAGTGGATTTGAACTCATGATCCCATCAATGGCTGAGGAATTTACATTCAAGTAACTAAGTAAATTTGGAATAAGAAATCAGGAATGACATTGGGGGAGAAAAAACCTGAATTGCAAGTTTTCAGAAAACAGAGTTATAGAACCTTAAGGAAACAAGCCCATACCAACTATCAATCTGATAGCTGTACCCATCTAGTCCACGGGAGACAGTAGACTCAATTGGCTCTGATTTGCCCTCTGAAATAACCTGGCAAACCACTGAGTTTTAAGGATGGGTAATAAATGCTGGATTCGGCAGCCACTCCCACGTCCAGTGAATGATTACAAAGAAACCCCTGAGCTCTGCCCTTGTAACTGTTAGCGAGTTTGACACTCCCATGTAAATGCACAAGTTTCAAATGTAATGGCCAATCTCCAGGCTGCTGATTGACTCCTTGGATTGCTAAGGTGGAGCAGAGTCCTCCAGTAATGAGGGACCTGCTCTTGGATCCGGTGCTAAGTTAGACCCACACAGTATCCGCATTCATTTGGGGATTGTGTGTGAGTCGATAATAACTCCAAAAATGTGGATGATGGTTGGGAATACCATCGAATGTCAAGACTAAACTCTCCCCACCATTCATTTCATAAGAAGTAAAAGCTGGAGTAGGCCATTTGGCCCCTTGTGTCTTCTACTACTCAATCTTTTAACTCATTGCCACTTTTCTGCACTGACCCTATATCTCCTGACTCTCTTAATATCCAATAACCTATCTGTTAAGTATACTCAGCATTGAGCCTCCACAGCCCTCAGTTGCATAGACTCAGTACCTCCTGAGTGAAGCAGCACAATTAGAGTCACTGCCTCACAGTGACCCAGGTTCGATCCTGACCCCGGGTGCTGTCTGTGTGGAGCTTGCATGTTCCCCCTATGACTGCATGGGTTTCACTGGGTGCTCGGGTTTCCTCCCACATCCCAAAGACGTACGGGTTGGTGGGTTAATTGGCTGCTGTAAATTACCCCTGGTGTAAGTGGGTAGTGGGAAAGGATTGATGGTGTGTGAGAGAGAACAGATTATTGGGAAATGGCAGAGGTTGGGCATGGGACCGATGGGAATACTCTGGGACCTGCATAAACTGATGGCCCGAATGGCTCCTACATCATGATTAAGAAACTGCTTCTCATCTCAGTCTTGAATGACTGGCCCCTATATTGAGACTGAACCCCAGTCTTTGAAAACAACATCCCTGCGGAGTCGTAGGATAATACAGCATGGAAATAGGCCCTTCGGCCCAACATCCATGCTGACCAAATTGTCTACTTGAACAAATCCCATTTCTTTGCATTTGGCCCATATCCCTCTTAAACTTTTCTTGTCCATGCACCCAAATTTCTTTTGAACCTTGTTATTGTACCCATCTCTTACCATTTCCTCTGGCAGCTCATTCCACATACCCACCAACCTCTGTGTGGAAAAAGTTGCCCCTCAGGTCCCCTTTAAATCTTTCCCCTCTCATCTTAAAGCTATGCTCTCTAGTTTTAGACTCCTCTATCCTGGGGAAAACACTGCGACCGTCCACCTTATCTGTGCCCCTCATGGTTTTATAAATGTCTATAAGATCACCCCTCAGCCTCCTTTGTTCCAAGGGGAAAATGTCCCAGCCTGTCCAATTTCTCCTTGTAACTCAAGCCCTCCAGTCCCAGTAAGATCCTTCTGAATCTTTTCTGCACCCATTCCAGCGTTAGAATCTTGTACACTTCAATGTGATCATGAGAGTACGGGTCCTTTCTGCCTTGCCTCTTGAGTCGAGTTTATTGCCGTGTGCACGAGTACGGTGAGGTACAGGTACAGTGAAAAACTTGCAGCAGCATCACAGGCACATAGGGACAGACAACATACAGAACATAAATTATACATAAATTGTACATTATACAGGATAGTGAAGGAAAAGGCAATGTAAAACAAGACAGTGCAAAAACACAGTTAGAAACAAGTCCTCGGCAGTGCAAGAGGTGGTCCGTAGTGTGTTGCTGAGTTAGGGTTAGGGTTGTGCAGGTCGGTTCAAGAACCTGATGGTTGTAGGGAAGTAGCTGTTCCTGAACCTGATGGTATGGGACTTCAGGCTGCTGGATGGTAGCAGCGAGAAGAGGGCATGGCCCGGATGGTGGGACATCCTTGCTGATAGATGCTGCCGCTTTGAGGCAGCGCCTCCTGTAGATGCTGTAAGTGTTCTCTTCATACGACAAACCTCCCCCTCACCCCCCCATCCCAGGAATCAATCTGGTGCGTCTTGGCTACATCCCTTGAGTAGGGAAACCAGATCTTGTGTGACATTTTAGATCTGGTCCCTTAGGGCTCTATATGATTGCAGCAAGACATCTGTACTCCTGTACTCAAATTGTTTTGCAATAAAGACCAATATAGCTTGCTGTATCTACATGTTAGCTTTCATTAGTTGGTATACAAGGACAACCAGCTTTCTCTGAACGCCACACCTTACAACGTCTCACTGTTTCAAAAATACTCCACTTTAATATTTTTTCCACCAAGGTTGATAACCTCCCATTTCTCTTCCTCATTCGGTTCAACACTGTATATTCCTGCTCTCACCCTTTTGTAATGATTGTAGTCTAGATCCCATTTTAATCGATTTTAATTCCCCCCCCCCCCCCCTGTCCCCCACTCCACCCAAACCTCTACTTCATTCCTCTTGATCAGCGCACACCTTCCTTACCTTAAGGACAGTTTATTGATCAACCTGTTCTGGAGACTATTCCTCCATCTTCTAATCCATTAAGTCGTGATCTGTCAGAATGGAACCTTATCTCAAGGCATCGTGTTCCTAACAATTGACTTGAGTTTCAAGCTCTTGGCTATACGCATCTCAGGTGACCCAGGAATCATGTGTCAGGATCTGGGACGGTGCTGTGGGTTGGATAATCGTTATCGGTCACTGCTGGCTTGATGATGTTTGTTGATCAACATTCCAGTCTCCTGCAGGAATGCCCTTCAGCAGGTCACGGAGTGACAGGCAGCCTGCTTGGACTGCAGTGAGAAAGCCTGAGTGTCATTCCTTGCACAGACTGATCTCCATTAGCAGCAGTGGTTTGAATGGGAGTTCCCTGCCCTACTGTGCCACACTGCCAGAGCCGGAACAGGAGGGAGCAGGACCACTGGTAAGGAGTACCGTGTCCTCGCGCTCAAGCCTGGTGCATCCTAGGGGACTGAAGGGGGACATGCGCCCAACCAGCACTCTGTGCCCAGGGGAAACTCTCTCTCGATTTCGCCAGCTGCAGGGAGATCTTGTCCGCAAAAGGAAGGTAAGTCTTCTCTTGCCTCTGGCATCAAAGGCTGCAGCACTGTTGCCTCTGAATCAGAAGGGTCAGAATCAGGTTTGTTATCACTGATATATGATGTGAAATTTGTTGGTTTGCAGCAGCAGTACAGTGCAAAGACATAACATTACTATAAATTACAAAATTAAATATATAGTGAAAACAAAAGGAATAACGAGGTAGTGTTCATGGACTGTTCAGAAATCTGATGGCGGAGGGGAAGAAGCTGTTCCTAAAACATTGAGTGTGGGTCTTCCAGCTCCTGTACCTTGTCCACAATGGTAGTAACGAGAAGAGGGAAGGTCCTTAATGGTGGTATAAGCCCCACTCCTTAGACTTCAGCCTAACACTCTGGTGCAGTCATGGAGGGGTGCTGCATTGCCAGAGGTGCTAGCTTTTGGAAGTGATGTTAGACACTGTCTACCCACGCAGCTAGACAAAAAAATCCCTACAATAAAATCCTTGAACTGGGTCTGTTTTTATCCTGCCCTTGTTTTAAAATTTTAAAACCAATCTTGTCATTGCCTCAATACTGTTTGTGGGAACTTACTGAGCACATTGTGGCTGCTGTGCTTTTTCTTTTATAAATGTGACCACATTTCATTGTAGTTAATAACTCTGGAATACCTTGTAATTAAATTCGAGCCTTTCAGTGGATCTGCATTGAGGTTTTATGCTGAGAGTGTGGGACATATTCTGGCAAGAACCTGACCAAATAATTCTTTTGTTAGCAACGAAAAGACCATAAAATATAGGAGCAGACTTAGGCCATTCAGCCCATCGAGTCTGTTCCACCATTCAACCATGGCTGATGTCTTCTTCAACCCCATTCTCCCGCCTTCTCCCCGTAACCCTTAACCCCCTCACCAGTCAAGAACCTGTCAATCTCTGCCTTAAACACACCCAATGACTTGGCCCCCACTGCCCTCTGTGGCAATGAATTTCACAGGTTCACCACCCTCTGCCTGAAGAAATACCTCCTCATCTCAGTTTGAAAGGGACGTCCCTTTATCCTGAGGCTGTGCCCTCAGATCCTGGACTCTCCCACTGATGGAAACATCCTCTCCACATCCCCTCCATCCAGGCCTTTCAGTGTCCAGTAAGTTTCAATGAGATTCTCCCTCATCCTTCTGCATCAAGTACAGGCCCAGAGACATCAAACACTCCTTATATGTTAAGCCTTTCATTCCTGGGATCATTCTTGTGAACCTCCTCTGGACCCTCTCCAGGGCCAGCACATCCTTTCTTAGATATGGGGCCCAAAATTGGTAAAGCTGATAAAAGTATCCAAGATTACAAAGCACTCTGATCAAACAACTACTGAGAAATGCATTCCTTCGGACAGGAAAGCAAGGATTTAATTACATCCCTACTTTTATATATTAAAAAAGGAATATTAAAGGGTACAGGGAATGAGGGAAGAGTGGGGTCAGATGTGCATTATTAAAGGTTACGGGGGAACGAGGAGGCAGAATTGGGTCTGTGAATATTAAAGTGTGGGAGCGAACAGAAGGGCTGTCAATCATGATGACCTGTTGCATCTTCCCTGGGACACTACAACCAATCAGCTACTGCTGTATTATAGGAAACATGGTCATAGAGTACCAGAGTTATACAGCACAGAAACAGACCCTTCGGCCCAACTCGTCCATGCTGACTGAGCTAGTCCCATTTACCTGCGTTTGGCCCATATCCCTCTATCTTATCCATGTACCTGTCTAAATGCCTTTTAAAAATAATTATACCTGCCTCTACCACTTCCTCTGGCAGCTTGTTCCATATACTCACCACTCTCTGTGGAAACCTTGCCCTTCAGGTCCCCTTTAAATCTTTCCCCTCTCTCCTTAAACCTGTGCCCTCTGGTTTTAGACGCCCCTGCCCTGGGAAAAAGAGTGTGACTTTCTAACCTATCGATGCCCCTCATGATTTTATAAACCTCTATAAGGTCACCCCTCAGCCTCCTTCATCCCACTGTAGAAATGTGTTAATGATCTCCTGGTGATACAGGTGATAAATCTTGGCTCCAGGACGTAGGGTTTAACACCCCCCCCCTTACTCCCAGCTGCCTTCGGATGGCAGCAGTGGCTTCCTTTACATCCACCTGAGAGAGCACAGCCAATGACCTGATGACCTTTGAGTTGTGAGAAAGATGCAAGGGGATGTCAGTAAGTTGAGTGACTGGGTATAATCGGTAAATTGGTTTATTATTGTCACATGTACTGAGGTACAGTGAAAAACTTGTCTTGCATGCCGTTCATACAGATCAATTCATTACACAGTGCATTGAGGTAGCACAGAGTAAAACAATAACAGAATGCAGAATAAAGTGTTACAGTTACAGAGAAAGTGCAGTGCAGGAAGACTAAGGTGCAAGGTCATAATGAGGTAGATTGTGAGGTCAAGGGCCTATTTTATCATGCTAGTGAAAGATAGTACATTCAATAGTCTTATAACAGCAGGATAGAAGCTGTCCTTGAGCCTGGTGGTACCTGCTTTCAGGCTTTTGTATCTTCTGCCTTATGGGAGGGGGGAAGAAGAGAATGTCCGGGGTGGGTGGGGTCTTTGATTATGTTGGCTGCTTTACTGAGGCAGCGAGAAGTATAGACAGAGTCCATGGAGGGGAGGCTGGTGTCCGTGATGCATTGGGCTGTGTCCACAACTCTCTGCAGTTTCTTGCAGTCATGGGCAGAGCAGTTGCCGTACCAAGCCATGATGCATCCAGATAGGATGCTTTCTGTGGTGCATCGATATAAATTGATGTGTCAAAGGGGACATGCTGAATTTCTTTAGCCTCCTGAGGAAGTAGAGGCACTGGTGAGCTTTCTTGGCTGTTGTGTCTACATGGTTGGACCAGGACAGGCTAGGAGATGTTCCAAGTTCCTAGGAGATGTTCACTCCTAGGAACTTGAAGCTCTCAACCCTGTCGACCTCAGCACCATTGATGTAGACAGGTGCATGTACACCGCCCCCCTTCCTGAAGTCAATGACCAGCTCTTTTGTTTTGCTGACATTGAGGGAAAGCTTATTATCATGACACCATGTCACTAGGCTCTCTATCTTCTTCCTGTACTCCGACTCATTGTTATTTGAGATACAGCCTACAACGGTGGTATCATCTGCAAACTTATAGATGGAGTTAGAGCAGAATCTGGCCACGTATTCGTGAGTATATAGGGAGTAGAGTAGAGGGCTGAGGACGCGGCCTTATGGGGCACCAATGTTGAGAATAACCATGCTGGAGGTGTTGCTGCCTATCCTCACTGATTGTGGTCTGTTGGTCATGAAGTCAAGGATCCATTTGCAAATGGAGGTGTTGAGTCCCAGGTCTCAAAGTCTGGAGATGAGTTTGCTTGGAATTACAGTATTGAAGGCAGAGCTGCAGTCAATGAACAACAGTCTAATGCAGGTGTCTTTACTGTGGGGAGACAGTTTATCCACTTTGTAGAAGAATAGGGAAGCAGAATATTGTTTAAGTGGAGAGAGACTGAATGTTTCTGGACAGAGGGACCTGTGTGCATCAAACATGGAAAGATAGCTTGAAGAGACGGCAAGTAATGTGGAAGGCAAATGGGACGTTGGCCTTTATTGGTGAGGGACAGAGTAATAAGGTTGGGAATTCTAGTTACAAACTGACAGGGCCTCAGTGGGATCATTCCTGCAGCATTGAGCACAGTTTTCTTATTTAAGGACAGATGTGGAGGCCATTCAGAGAAGCTTCAGTAGGTGGTTCCTGGGAAGAAAGGAATGACACAAGAAGAAAGGTTGAGAGATTAGAGTTTGCACAGCACAGGAACAAGCCCTTCAGCCCACAATGTCCGTGCCGATCACGACACAATTGCACAGCTGTCTGCACATAGTCTATGTCCCTCCATTCCCTGCCTGTTCATGTGTCTGTCTGAGTATTCAGGACAATGAGAGGTGATCTTATTGAAACATAAGATTCAGTGGGAGATTCAGAGGGATGCTGAGAGGATGCTTCCCCTGGTGGTGGTATCTAGAATAAGGGGCCATCGTGTCAGGGTAGGGGATCACTCATTGACAGAGAGGAGGAGGAATTTCTTCCCTTGGGTGGGGTGGGGGGGGGGAGGTGTATTTTGGAATTGTCTCCCTGAGAGAGTTATGGGAGATGAATCAAGGCCAATGAGGACAGATTTTTGGACGACTGGGAAGTCACTCGTTCTGGGGAGCAGCAGGAACCTGGAGCTGAGGCCAAGGTCACGTCAGCCCTGATTTTATTGAATGGCAGAATGGGCTCGAGGGGCCGAATGGCTGGCTCCCACTCCTATCTCTAATCTCATGCTCTCCAGAGGAAGGAGTGGGCCCCTTTCAATTTCCCTTTTCACAAGAGATCACGAGTCTCCCTACCCATTTCCCAGTGGTGATCTCTAGACTTGGGGACACCTGAGCATTCCCCATGGCTAACCGTTCACAGTACTGGAATGGGCAGCTTCAGGACCATTGGGACAGGTGGCAGTTGGCCCCAGATAAGTCATCCCAGTGTCAGGCTAGACCCATGGAACCTCGCTTTGCTCTGGGGTTAGATTGGACCCTGAAACCCGCCCATCCTAACCGTGACCTGAGCCCCATGATGACCCATCCCAACCCTGACCTGTAACACTAACTGTCAACCTACACCATGGCCCTGTCTGCAGCCCAGACCATGTCTCTGATCTCATTCCCAACCCCGGCCATAACCCTGACCAATACCCCTGACTCTGACCCTGGATCTGTCTCCCCTTTACCTTCCTTACCTGAGGCAGGTCAATTCTCTGCTCAGCCTGTTCTAGAGTCCATGTTGCATGGGATGTCATATTACAGCTGTACAAGATGTTGGTGAAACTATACTTGGAGTATTGACATAGAACATTACAGCACAGTACAGGCCCTTTGGCCCACGATGTTGTGCCGACATTTTATCCTGCTCTAAGATCTATCTAACCCTTCCCTCCCACATAGCCCTCCATTTTTCTATTATTCATGTGTCTATCTAAGAGTCTCTTAAATGTCCCTAATGTATCTGCCCCCACAACCTCTACCGGCAGTGTGTTCCATGCACCCACCACTCTCTGTGTAAAAAAAACTTAGCCCTAACATCCCCCCATACCTTCCTCCAATCACCTTAAAATTGTGCCCCCTCATGTTAGATAAGATAAGATATCTTTATTAGTCACAGGTACATTGAAACACACAGTGAAATGCATCTTTTGCGTAGAGTGTTCTGGGGACAGCCCGCAAGTGTCGCCACGCTTCCGACGCCAACATAGCATGCCCACAACTTTCTAACCCGTAGGTCTTTGGAATGTGGGAGGAAACTAGAACACCCGGAGGAAACCCATGCAGACACGGGGAGAACATACAAACTCCTTACAGACAGCGACCGGAATTGAACCCAGGTCACTGGCACTGTAATAGCGTTAGGCTAATTGCTACACTACCGTGCCAGCCATTGTCGCCCTGGGAAAAGTCTCTGACCGTCCACTCGATCTATGCCTCTTATCATTTTGTACACCTCTATTAAGTCACCTCTCATCCTCCTCCTCTCCAGAGAGAAAAGCCCTAGCTCACTCAACCTTTCCTCATTAGACATGCTCTCCAATTCAGGCAGCGTCCTGGTAAATCTGGTAAATTGTCTAGTCGCCCGGTGATAGGAAGGACATCATTAAGCTGGAAAGGGTGCAGAAGAGATTCATGAGGATGTTGCCGGGACTGGAGGGCTGGAGTTATAAGGACAGGCTGGGTCTTTTTTTTTACCCTGGAGTGTAGTAGGGGTTTGAGGTTTATAAAATCATTAAGGGCATAGATAAGGTGGATGGTCACAGTCTTTTCCCCAGGGTTGGGGAAAGAGGGCACAGGTTTAAGGTGAGGGGGGAAAGATTTAAAGGGACCTGAGGGGCAAGTTTTTCACCCAGAGGGTGACGGGGGTGTGGAACGAGCTGCCAGAGGAGGTGGGAGAGGCGGGTACAATTACAACATTTAAAAGACATTTGGACAGGCACATGGTAGGAAAGGTTTAGAGGGATATGGGCTGAACGCAGGCAAATAGGACTAGCTTGGTCAGCATGGATGTTTGGGCTGAATGTTTCCATGCTGTATAACTCTATGATACCATAACTCCAATCACAGAACAGTACAGCACAGGAACAGGCCCTTCGGCCCGCGATATCTGTGCCAAACATGATGCCAAATGAAACTAATCCCTTCTGCCTGTAGGTGATCCATATCCCTCCAATCCCTACATGTTTGTGTGTCTGTCAAATAGCCTCTCAAACACCTCTATTGTATCTGCCTCCACCACCACCCCGGCAGCACATTCCAGGCACCCACCGCACTCTGTGGTTTAAAAAAAACTTACCCCACACATCTCCCTTTAACTTTCCCCCTCTCACAAAGCTGTGCCCTCTAGTATTAAATGTTTTGACCCTGGGAAAAGGTCTCTGACTGTCCATTCTATCTGTGCCTCTCATAATTTTATAAACTTCTGATAGCTTCTGACACTTCAGAGAAAACAACCCAGGTTTGTCCAACCTCTCCCACAGCTGCTCTAGTCCATGAAGTAATGATTTGTCAGGATGGAATCTTATCTGGAGATATTGTGTCCCTGAGGAGCAGCTTAAGTTTCACGCTCTTTGCTAAACATACCTCAAGTAACCCAGCATTCATGTGTCAGGGCTGTGGCACTGTGTGTGGGCTAAATTTGGTCATTTTAGTAAATGCAGACACCTGAATACTAGAGGTGGGTGATGCGGAGTTTTGTCTAGTGCTGGCTACCCCTGGATCCCCTTCGGAAGGAAGTGATGGACCTTCCCTTTGAATTGACCATGGTTTGATACAACCAGAGAGGTGTGCTGCCCAAAGTCAAGCCAGTTGATGCGGGACTGGAGTCACCTGTTTTATAAGAAGGCAGACCAGGAGAAATAACATCAGGAGTAGGTCATCTGACTCGTCGAGCCTGCTCCACCATTCATCAAGATCACAGCTGATCTTCTACCTCAAAGAGTCAATTTCCTGCACCTTCCCATATTCTTTGGTTCCGTTAATATCAGAAATCTCTATTTGGAATGAATGCAGTGACAGAGCCTCCTCAGACCTCTGGGGGAGAGAATTCCAAAGGTTCACCTTCCCCTGGGTGAAGAAATTTCTCCCCAGGTCAACCAATGCCTTATTCTGAGCCTGTGACCCCCCCCCCCCCCCCCCCCGGAACTAAATCCCTCAGCCAAGGAAGACGTCCTCTCTGCATCCAGCCTATCAAACCCTTTAACAATATTGTGTTTCAACAAGATCTCCTCTCATTCTTCTAATACTATCCCAGTCCACTCAATCCCCCCCTAATTCAGCAAACCTGTCTTCTCTGGAACCAGTCTAGTGAATCTTTGCAATGGCAAGTAATCCTTCCTTGGGCAACAGATCAAAACTGTACACGGTTCTCCAGCTGTGGTCTCACCAAGGTTCTATACAATTGCAGTAAACTTCCTTGCTCGTATATTCAAATCCTCCTGTGGTAAAGACCAAAGTATCATCTGTAGTATAACGGTTAGCGTAACACTTTACAGCGCCAGCGACTCAGGTTCAATTCCGGCTGCTATCTGTAAGGAGTTTGTACGTTCTCCCCTTCTCCCCGTGTCTGTGTGGGTTTCCTCCGGGTGCTCCAGTTTCCTCCCACATTCCAAAGACGTACGGGTTAGGAAGTTGTGGGCATGCTATGTTGGCACTAGAAGCGGGGCGACACTTGTGGGCTGCCCGTAGAACACTACGCAGAAAGATGCATTTCACTGTGTGTTTCAATATACATGTGAGTAATAAAGATATCTTTATTGTTTTCTGCTCTTGACAAAGCCATGCTAGCTGTCTCTGATCAGTCCCTGCATTTCCAAATGAGCATTCATCCTCTCCCTCTGAATGTTTTCCAATAACTTCCCTATCATTGATGTTAGGCTCACAGGTCTGTATTTGCCACACTTTCCCTTCTTGGGGACCACATTCGCTGTCTTCCAGTCATCTGGTACCTCACTTGTGGGCAGCGAAGGTTTAAAAATTCTCAGCCAGCGCTCCAGCAATCTCTTCCCTTGCCTCCAAGTGCAGCCTAGGGTAAATCCCATCTGGCCCTGGGGGTTTATCCACCTTTAAACCTGCACAGGCATTGAGAACCTCCTGAGCACCACCCATGATAAGATATCTTTATTAGTCACATGTACATCGAAACACACAGTGAAATACATCTTTGCATAGAGTGTTCTACGGGCAGCCCACAAGTGTCGCCCCGCTTCTAGTGCCAACATAGCATGCCCACAACTTCCTAACCCGTACGTCTTTGGAATGTGGGAGGAAACTGGAGCACCCGGAGGAAATCCACGCAGACACGGGGAGAACATAAAAACTCCTTACAGACAGCAGCAGCAATTGAACCTGGGTCGCTGGCGCTGTAGTAGCATCGCGCTAACCGCTACACTACCGTGCCTGCCCTTGAACACTACCTCAATATTCCTCTTTTGCACTGTTTATTTTTGTAACTTACAGTAATTTTTATGCTTTGCACTGTACTGCTGCCGCAGAACAACACATTTCACGACATATGTCAGTGATAATAAACCTGATTCTGATTCTTTATTTATGGAGACTTGCTTGAGAATTTCCCCTTCCCCTTCCCCTTCGTTGAATCCTTCATCCACAAAGTCAGCTTCCTTTGTGAGTACCAGTGAAAGGTGTTCATTTAGTACCTTGTGGCCCTATGCACAGAAAATTCATTATCCCTAATGGGTCCTACCTTTCCCTGGTTATTCCTCTGTCCCTAATATACATAGAAAATGCTTTTGGATTTACCTGAACCCTATCTGCCAGTGATATTTTGTGACCGCTCTTTGCCCTCCGAATTTCCTTATTAAGCACCTCCCTACACTTGTTCCACTCCTCACAGGCCTCCTGTCTTCAGTTCTCTGTAGGCTTGCTTTATCCAAACTTCAGCATCCCTGGTTCCCTGTACTTGTTACCCTTGGCTAACACCCTTACAGGAATATGTTGCCCCTGAACTCTGGCTGTTTCTCCTTTGAATGCTTCCCACCATGCAGATGTAGACTTACCTGTAGGTAGATGCTCCCAATCTACCTTGGCCAAGTCCTGTCTTATTTTAATGAAATTGGCCTTCCCCAATTTAAGACCTTTATTCCTGGTCTATTCCTATCTTTTTCCATAACCACTTTGAAATGTACGGAGTTATGGTCACTGTCTCCAAACTGCTCCCCCACTGACCAGTTACATTCCCCAGGTCAAGGTCCAGTAATGTTCCTTCCCTCGCTGGTCTATCTACATACTCTGTTAAAAGCTCTCCTGGACACCCTTCAAAAATTCTGCCCCTTCTGAGCCTTCTACACTAGGGCAATCCCAGTACACATTTGGAAAATTGAAATCCCCTAGTGCTCTAACCTTATTTTATTCACATCTCATAGACTTTTATAGAACAATACGGCACAGATACAGGCCCTTCGGCCCAAACAGTCCATGCCGACCACGTTGCCCACCCAGCTAGTCCCAATTTCTTGCATTCGGCCCATATCCCTCCAAGCCCCACCCCTCCATGTACCTATCCAAGTGCTTCTTAAATGATCCTGTTGTACCTGCCTCACCCACTTCCTCTGACAGCTCGTTCCATATACTCTCCACCCTCTGTGTGAAAAAGTTAGAACCATAGAACACTACAGCACAGAAAAACAGGCCATTCGGCCCTTCTAGTCTGTGCCGAAACGTTATTCCACTAGTCCCATTTACCTGCACCCAGTCCATAACCCTCCAGACCTCTCCCATCCATGTATCTATCCAATTTATTTCTTCAGAGTGAGCCCACATTTACTACATCAGATGGCAGCCCGTTCCATACTCCCACCACTCTTTGTGAAGAAGTTCCCCCTAAACCTTTCTCCTTTCACCATAAAGTCATGTCCTCTCATACTTATCTCTCCTAATCTAGGTGGAAAGAGCCTATTCACATTAACTCTGTCTATACCCCTCATAATTTTGTAAACCTCTATCAAATCTCCCCTCATTCTTCTGCGCTCCAAAGAATAAAGTCCTAACCTGTTCAATCTTTCCCTGTAACTCAACTCCTGAAGACCCAGCAACATTCTAGTAAATCTCCTCTGCACTCTTTCAATCTTACTGATATCCTTCCTATAGTTAGGTGACCAGAACTGCACGCAATACTTCAAATTTGGCCTCACCAATGTCTTATACAACCTCACCATAACATCCCAACTCCTGTACTCAATACTTTGACCTATGAATGCCAGGATGCCAAAAGCCTTCTTTACAACCCTGTCTACCTGCGACGCCACTTTCAGGGAATTATGTATCTGAACTCCCAGATCCCTTTGTTTCTCTGCACTCCTCAGTGCCCTACCATTTACTGTGTATGTCCTACCTTGATTTGTCCTTCCAAAATGCAACACCTCACACTTGTCTGCATTAAATCCCATCTGCCGTTTTCTGGCCCATTCTTCCATTTGGCTCAGATCCCTCTGCAAGCTTTGAAAGCCTTCCTCGCTGTCCACTACACCTCCAATCTTAGTGTCATCAGCAAACTTACTGATCCAATTTACTACATTATCATCTAGATCATTGATATAGACAACAAACAACAATGGCCCCAACACAGATCCCTGATGCACACCACTAGTCACAGGCCTCCAGTCTGAGAAACAATCGTCCACTACCACTCTCTGTCTTCTCCCACACAGCCAATTTCGAATCCAGTTTACAACCTCTCCATGGATACCTAGTGTCTGAACCTTCTGAACTAACCTCCCATGTGGGACCTTGTCAAAGGCCTTACTAAAGTTCATGTAGACAACATCCACATCCTTTCCTTCATCTACTTTCTTGGTAACCTCCTCGACAAACTCTACAAGATTTGTTAAACACGATCTACCATGCACAAAGCCATGCTGACTATCCTTAATCAGCCCTTGGCTGTCCAAATACTTGTATATCCGATCTCTCAGAACACCTTCCAATAACTTACCCACTCACTGGCCTGTAATTACCTGGTTTACTTTTAGATCCGTTTTTAAACAACGGAACAACATGAGCTACCCTCCAGTCCTCCGGCACCACACCCGTGGCTAAGGACATTTTAAATATACCTGCCAGGGCCCCTGCAATTTCTACACTAGTCTCCCTCAATGTACGAGGAAATATCTTATCTGGCCCAGGGGATTTATCTACCTTTATTCGCTGTAAGGCAGCAAGCACCTCCTCCTCTTTAATCTCTATATGTTCCATGACTCTATTGCTTGTTTCCCTTCCTTCCATATCCACTATGCCCATTTCCTGCGTAAATACTGATGCAAAAAAATTGTTTAAGATCTACCCCATCTCCTGAGGCTCCACACATAGACGACCACTCTGATCTTCTAGGGGACCAATTTTGTCTCTTACTATCCTTTTATTCTTCATATACTTGTAGAAACCCTTCGGATTTACCTTCACGTTATCTGCCAAAGCAACCTCATGTCTTCTTTTTGCCTTCCTGATTTCCTTTTTTAGTATTTTCTTACTTTTTCTATACTCTTCAAGTACCTTATTTGTTCCTAGTTGCCTATACCTGCTATACACCTCTCTAGTTTTCTTAAGCAGATCGCCAATATCCCTTGAAAACCAAGGTTCCCTATGCTTTTTAACTTTGCCTTTAATCCTGGCAGGAACATGCAAACTCTGTACTCTCAAAATTTCGCCTTTGAAGGCCTTCCACCTACTGAGCACATCCTTGCCAGAAAACAACTCATCCCAATCCACTCTTCCTATATCCTTTCTCATTTCCACAAAATTGGCCTTTCTCCAATTTAGAACCTCAACTCGAGGACCAGACCTGTCCTTATCCATAAGTAACTTAAAATAATGACATTATGGTCACTGGACCCAAAATGTTCACCTACACATACTTCTGTCACCTGACCTGTCTGGTTCCCTAATAGGAGATCAAGTATTGCATTCAAGTAGCCTCTCAGGTCCCTTTTAAATCTTTCCCCTCTCACCCTAAACCTAGTCTTGGACTCCCCTACCCTGGGGAAAAGACTGTTACCGTCCACCTTATCTATGCCTTTCATAATTTTAAACATTTCTATAAGGTTGTTCCCTCATTCTCCTACGTTCCAAGGAATAAAGACCTAGCCCGGCCAAGCCCTCTCTATCTCCGTGCTATTACCTACATATCTGAACAGACCTCTTGTACAATAAAGATGAACTCTTGACCTCTCAGTCTAACCCATTGCACCTTTTTGACATTCAGGAGCTGGTGGAAGCAGCAGCATTGAAGAGGCATTGGGAATGGAGAGATACAGACCATGTTCAGGCAGGTGTGCAGTCATTGTGATGTACCTGCTTTCAGACTGGACCACCTGTCTGCAGCAGGAACGTGAAGTTTCAGCATATGCACAGATTAAGTGTTCCATCTGGAAAATAAACTATCACCATGACTGTGTGTACTGTGCTGGGTGCACTTGTGAAGCTGCTACATGGATGAATCTACAGTCCTGGGGCAGACCTGGTCCTCGGCTGCTGCTCTCCGTGTGTTTATACAAAAGTTGCTGCACCTTGTGCCAAACTTCCAGGGCTTCAGCAGAGCTGAAGTTTGCAATGACTGACATATATTATACAGCAAGGGAGCAACCTACCCCCAACTGATTTCTAAAAGGGGATTCTAATTCTATGTGTGGATTTAAAAATGCTGATATTGGAATGAAACTTCAGTGTTAACAGTAGTAATAAATGATTGTTCTCTTTGTAAAACTTGGGAGATTTTATTTTCAGAGTTCATTTAGCTAAAATTAAATGGAGAAGAGTAGATCCTCTGTGGTTCATGAGGTCACTGCACCGTCCTGTCCAACTTGTTTATCGACAGGAATGTGAGGAGCTGAAACAGAGAAACAACTGGCTGAGCAAAGAGCTGCACGCAGAGGGGGTCTGTCCACTGTCCAAGAGGGAAGTCAGTGCAAGAAACCTAAGGCTCTTAAACCAGGAGATGTGTTCTACGGTTAAAGAGGTACTGGCTGGGAATCTAAACCGTTCACAGATGTAGACACCAGCAACTGAGGCCATCACATGGGTGGGTCTGGAGTCACGTATAGGCCAGACTGAATAAGGAATGAGTGGGTATTTATTACAATCCACTCGCTTTATGGTTACTGTTACCGAGAATAGATTTTTGAGTAATTCCTCATTTGTTACTTGAATTTAAATTCCCCGTCTGCTGGACTGGGATTTGAACTTTGTCCCTGCATCAGTGATCCAGAGGTCTGGCTGCTTGACTACTTCCTTAATCACTATGCCATCATACCCCAACACATCCCGCACCCCACCACCTCGTGCACAGACCTCACCCTTGGCTAAGCAGAGACAACACAGCCAGGCGGGGAACAGAATGTGGCCTTGTGAGTGGGGTCAGTGGCAGAGTGGGTGTCCGTGGAGACCCAGCCGTTTGCTAGGTGTATATGAAGACTCAACCAGGGGCCAGAGAGCCAGAGTCAGGCAGCACGGAAGCAGACCCTTCACCCATGTCTGTCTAACAGCCTCTTAAACGTTGCTATCGTATCTGCCTCCACCACCTCCCCTGGCAGCCCGTTCCAGGACCCACCACTCTCTGTGTAAAAACAAAACCTGCCCTGCACATCTCCTTTAAACTTTCACCCTCTCACCTTAAATACATGCCCTCTGGTATTTGACATTTCTACCCTGGGGAAAAGATTCTGACTGTGTACCCTATCAATGCCTCTCATAAACTTCTATCAGGTCTCCCCTCAGCCTCTGATTCTCCAGAGAAAACAACCCAAGTTTGTCCAACCTCTCCATACAGCCAAATCTTTCACACATCCACATAGAACATAGAAAACAAACAGCACAATTCAGACCCTTCAGCCCACAAAGCTGTACCGAATATGTCCCTACCTTAGAAATTACTAGGCTTACCCATAGCACTCTTTTTCTGAGCTCCATGTAACTATCCAAAAGTCTCTTAAAAGACCCTATCATATCAGCCTCCACCACCGTTGCCGGCAGCCCGTTCCACGCACTCACCACTCTCTGAGTAAAAAACGCACCCCTGACATCTACTTCCCAGCACCTTAAACCTGTGTCCTCTTGTGGCAACCATTTCAGCCCTGGGGAAAAGCCTCTGACTATCCACCCGATCAATGCCTCTCATCATCTTATACACCTCTATCAGGTTCCCCCTCATCCTTCATTGCTCCAAGGAGAAAAGGCCGAGTTCCCTCAACCTGTTTTCATAAGGCATGCTCCGCATTCCAGGCAGCATCCTTGTAAATCTCCTCTGCACCCTCTCTATGGCTTCCACATCCTTCCTGTAGTGAGGCAACCAGAATTGAGCACAGTACTCCAAGTGGGGTCTGACCAGGGACCTATATCGCTGCAACAATACCTCTCGGCTCCTAAATTCAATTCCCCGATTGATGAAGGACAATACACCATATGCCTTCTTAACCACAGAGTCAACCTGTGCAGCTGCTTTGAGCGTCCTATGGACTCAGACCCCAAGATCCCTCTGATCCTCCACACTGCCAAGAGTCCTACCATTAATACTATATTCTGCCATCATATTTGACCTACCAAAATGAACCACTTCACAATTAACTGTGTTGAACTGCATCTGCCACTTCTCAGCCCAGTTTTGCATCCTGTGTCCCGCTGTAACCTCTGACAGCCCTCCACACTATCCACAACACCCCCAACTCATCACCGGTGCAGTGTACTGAGGGTCCTGGACAGATGTAGAGCTGACTGACACAGTCACACAGTCACTCATTCACTCACTCGGACGTGGAGGACAACGTGACACAGCTGTTTGTGGCACCTGTCAGTTTCAACTACACAAGAGCCCAGCGCAGCACTGTTACAGGAGCAACCTGCCAGTTTAACAGCAGCCATTACAGTCAGAATCTTCAAGATAAATATTCGTTGGAAATTGGGATCAAAGGATTCAGTGCAAAGGCAGGAAACTGCTGGTCTTGTACAGATCATGAACCAGTCTCCAGTCTGATTACACCAGTTGTAGTTTAGGGAATACCCACCAGGTGGTGCACATGAGACACCTGCAGGAACATTCTCTTTAAATCATTCCCCTTAAATGCTGTACGGCCAGAGAGGTGTTGCTGAGGGAGCGGCGCACTGCGAGTGGGGCGGCGCTGAGGGAGCGGCGCACTGTGGGAAGTTATTAACATTGAAGACGTGCAGTGGCCAATACTCACTGCATAACAATGTCACCAACATCCACCTGATGATTTTCTCCCTGTTTGACCTCTGGGCTGGTTGCTGACCAGTGAGCGAGGCAGATTCACTGCACATTTTCCAACTGGAACCACAAGAGTGAAGAGTTAGTGCTGCCTCAGTAAGAGGTGGGATCTGAGGAGAGGTTTCCAATGAGACCACAACTCATTTCTCTGGGAGATGAGGGAGGAATCTCCCAGATTTTACTCCCAGAACCCATCCAAGGATTGTTCTGCTCCTCACTGGGGTTGCAGTGCAGAACTGGGACTGGCCAGAGTCAGACAGCATGGAAACAGGCCCTTCGGCCCATTGATTCTGTACTGACCAACAACCACACACTTACACTGATCCCATTTTATTCTCCCCACATACCCATCAACTCCCCCCAGATTCTTCCTCTCACCTACTCTCATTAGGAGCAAGTAACGGAGGACAATTAGGCCACTGACCTGCACGTCGTTGGGATGTGGGAGGAAACCAGAGCTCCCGGGAAAACCCACGCGGTCACAAGGAGAACGTGCAAACTCCACACAGACAGCGCCGGAGGTCAGGACTGAACCCGGGTCTCTGGAGCGGTGAGGCCCAAGTTTGAGTAGGTGGGAGGTGGAGTGGGGCTGGGTGAGGTGATAGATGGAAGTTACAATCACACTTTGATGGTGTGGGACAGAACAGTGTGACAGTTGCTCATCATTTACACTCCTAGAGTTGTACGGTACAGGAACAGACCCTTCGGCCCATTGTGTCAATGCCGACCCCATGCCTGTCTACACTAACTCCACACCTGCATTAATTCCACCTCCCGCTGTGCCCTGCTCATTCAAGTACCTGTCCTGATGCCTCTTAAACGTTGTTACTGTTCCTGCCTCCACCTCCTCCTCTGGCAGCTCATTCCCAATACCCACTACCCTGTGTACCCCTCAGACCCCCTTTAAACCTCCTCCCTCTCACCTTAAACCAATGTCCTCTAGTTTTAGACACCTCTACCCTGGGACACATACACTGGCTACCTACCCTATCTGTGCCTCTCAATTTTATAAACCTCTATCATGTCACTTCTCAGCCTCCTTCGCTCCAGGGAAGACAGACCCGGCCTGTCCAACCTCTTTTGCACCTCAATCCCTCCATATCCGGGCAACATCCTCGTGAATCTTTCCTGCACCCTCTCGAGTCTAATCACACCCTCCCTGTAGTGTGGTGACCAGAACTGCACACAGCGCTCCAAGTGCGGCCTCACCAACGTTTTGTACAGCTGTAACATCACGTCCCAACTCCTGTTCTCACGTCTTGGCTGAGAGATCCTTGAGAATATTCATGAAGTACAACAGCCGCTGGTGACCACATATTCAACCTCTCTCCCCCCTCAATATTCCCCTCTCGCCCCACTCTATCTCCTTGTTCTTCTCACTCCCTCTTTCCCTCTTTCGCTCTTACTCCCTCTTCCTGCCTCTTGGTTCTCTCTCTCTGGCTATCCTTCCCTTCCTTATCTCTCTCCCCACCCTCTCTCTCTCCTTCCTTCCCTCCCTTCTCCCCTCCCTCTATCCCTCCCTCTCTCCCTCTCTCCCCCCTCCCGTCCCCTCTCTCCTCCCGTCCCCTCTCTCCCCTCCAGCTCAGGCACCAGATCTCTGAGGCACAGGAACGAGCCGCGCTCTCTGCTCGACTGGCGGGGGCAGCATCTTGCAGAAAGGAGGAAGCTGAGCAAGCTCGCATCTTCGCTGAGTCCCAGGTGACGGTGCTGAGGGAGGAGAGGGACAGACTGCAGGCACTCAACCTCAGCCTGCAGGAGGAGGTCAGCAATCTCCAGGAGAAGGTAACCATTCATCCTGCTGAGAGAGGTGGCTCACTGCCATGTTACAGCCAGGATCCACAACACGGAGCTGGGGCAGGAGCAGCCTCCACCCTCATCACCCCACGTATCCTCCATTACAACAGCAGTCCCATCCACACAGACAGCAGCTGAGGTCGGGATCGAACCCAAGTCTCTGGAGCTGTGAGGCAGCAGCTCTGCCCACTGCACCACTCCGTTGCCCCATGGGTTATCTCCGTCAACAGCTGGCCATTCGTCAGTCAGTGTTGTGACCAGCCAGCCAATGCTTTGCTCTTCCTTTAGTGTGCCCTGTCTACCTCGGATGTCCCATGCCGGAGTCAGACCACATCAGGAATACTGGGAGCCACTCTGGCCCACTGGGAGGATAAACTAGCCCAGAGAGTGGCAGCAGACCTTAATCCAAATGATTCCTGGAGCAGTGGGTTAATTCACAGCAACTGGGACTGTCATGTGTATCAGTGGTTTGGACGAGAATGTACAGGCACGGTTAGTAAGTTTGCAGATGGCATTAAAACGGAGGTGTTGTTACAGTGAAGATGGTTCTCAGGATTTACAGAGGGATCTTGATCAGCTGGGTCAGTGGGCCGAGGAATGGCAAATGGAGTTTAATTCGGATAAGTGCGAGGTGTTGCATTTTGGGAAGACAAATGAGGGTAGGAATTTCACAGTGAATGGCAGGGCCCTGGGGAGTGTTGTAGAACAGAGGGACCTAGGAGTACAGGTACATGGTTCCCTGAACGTGGCATTGCAGGTAGACAGGGTGGTGAAGAAGGCGTTCAGCACGCTGGCCTTCATTAGTCAGGGCACTGAGTACAGGAGTTAGGATGTCATGTTGCAGTTGTACAAGAAGTTGGTGAGGCCGAATTTGGAATATTTTGTTCAGTTTTGGTCACCCTGCTATAGGAAAGATGCCATTAAGCTGGAAGGAGCGCAGAGGAGATTTACAAGGATGTTGCTGGGACTCGAGGGACTGAGTTATGGAGGAAGGTCGAGCAGGCTGGGACTTTTTTCATTGGAGCGTAGGAGAATAAGTGGTGATCTTACAGAGGTGTATAAAATCATGAGGGGCATCGATAGGGTTGGGGAACCAAGAACTAGAGGGCACAGGTTTAAGGTGAGAGGGCAGAGATTTAATAGGGACCTGAGGACCAACTTTTTCACTCAGAGGGTGGTGAGTATATGGAACGAGCTGCCAGAGGAAGTGGGTGAGGCAGGTACATTAACAACATTTAAAAGGTACTTGGACAGGTACATGGACAGGAAAGGTTTAGAGGGATACAGGCCAAACACAGGCAAATGGGACTAGCTTAAATGGGCATCTTGGTCAGCACGGACCACTTGGGCTGAAGGGCCTGTTTCCGTGCTGTATGACTCTGTTCCCTGGAGTGAAGAAGATTACGAGCTGGGTTGATTGAGGTTCTCAGGATATTGGAGGGAGCTGATTGGCCAGATGGAATGAAACTCTTCCCACTGGTTGGATACTCTGGGACCGGGGATATATCTGAGGGAAAAAGACAGGCTCAAGGGCTCCTTGTTCATCGGCTCAGTCACTGTTACTTTCTTGAATGCGATTTGTACTCAGCAACTGGTAACGACTCAATAATCATCCCTGTTTCTGGAGGTCTGCGCCTTGCCTGGTGATCCTCCAGGGAGGGAGGAGGAGTGTGGGGGTGGATGGGGGGGGGGTGAAATGGGGCAGAGTGGGGAGAAGGGAGTGGGGTTGCCGAGGGTGCCTTTGCGACCGATCCCGATCACTGCTCATCCCATGACAGAATCGGACCGTTTCCCTTGCAGCTCACTGATGTTGGGTACCGACTGGTGCTGACCGAGAGGAACTCCCTGGAAAACCAAACCAAGGTGGATCAGGCCACAAAGGAAAGTGACCTGAGGCTGCGACAAATAAGGACGCTGGAATGTGAGAGAGACAGCGAGCGTCTTCGATCCCAGGAGCTGCTGGAAGAGGTCTCCAAACTCAAAGGCAAGTGCGTGTTTTCCTCTTGTCCCTGCAGCTCCCGGCTCCAAATCCTACCCTCCACCGACCTGCTCCCACCCCCCTCGGCAACCCCACCACCCCTCTCCCCACTCTGCCCCATTACACCCCTCCCACTCCACACCCCGCTCCTCCTCCCTCTCACCTTCCTTCCCTCAAGTCTCTCTCATTCCTCTCCTCCTCTCTCCCTCCTCTGCACCTCCTCGTACCTCTCCCCCTTCTCTTCCCCATTTCTCCCGCCCCCTTCCCCTCCCTCTCCCGCTATCTCCCTCCCTCTGTCACCCACCATGCTGCCTCTTGACATCCACTGACCTTGCTGCCCCAACTCCACCCAATCTGCTCTCTCTCTGCACTGTGTTGCCCGGTAGCCCAACCACTCTCCTCACTTTCAACAACATCACCAATTCATGTGTCAGCTGCAAACTTACTGATCGCACCCCCTAAATTCATATCCAAGTCGTTAATGGACATAACAAACTACAAGGTCCCAGCACGAGTTCCTAGAGGTAAATATCACCAACAATTTGTCCCAGTCCAACCATGTATGGCCAAGAAAGCTCACCAGTGCCTCTACTTCCTCAGGAGGCTAAGGAAATTCGGCACGTCCCCATTGACACTCACCAATTTTTAATCAATGCACCATAGAAAGCATCCTATCCAGATGCATCACGGCTTGGTACGGCAACTGCTCTGCCCGTGACTGCAAGAAACTGCAGAGAGTTGTGGACATAGCCCAGCACATCACGGAAACCAGCGTCCCCTCCATGGACTCTGTCTACACTTCTTGCTGCCTCGGTAAAGCAGCCAACATAATCAAATACCCCACCCACCCCGGATATTCTCTCTTCTCCCCCCTGCCATCGGGCAGAAGGTACAAAAGCCTGAAAGCATGTACCACCGGGTTCAAGGACAGCTTCTATCCCGCTGTTATCAGCCTCCTGAACAGACCTTTTGTACGCTAAAGAACTCTTGATCTCCCAATCTACCTCATCGCGGCCCTTGCACCTTCTTGTCTGCCTGCACTGCACTTCCTCTGTAACTGTAACACTATATTCTGCATTGTCTTCTTTTTACGACCTCAGTGTAATTATGCATGGCATGATCTGTCTGGATGGCGTGCAAAATAGAAGATTTTCCACTGTAGCTCGGTGACAACAATAATCCACTAGCAATACCACCGATTCCTGCAGTACACCACTGGCCTCAGACTTCCACACACCGTCAGCCCTCTGCCATGGCCAGGAGACACCAGAGACTGCAGCTGCTGGAGCCTGGAGCAACACACAGTCTGCTGGAGGACCTCAGCAGGTCAGGCAGCATCTGTGGGGGGAAAGGAATTGTTGACGTTGTTTATGGTTGTGTGGCCAGCGATCAGCAGTCACTCACGCAGACAGTCTGGTCATTTCCTCACTTCCTCGCATGGTGCACAGACTGGTCATTGTGTTTCCCACAATCTGAATGCAGCATCTGCAGTGTCTCCAAAAACCTCCTGAAAGGCCTGGATCGAGTGGACGTGGAGAGGACGTCTCCATCAGTGGGAGAGTCCAGGATCCGAGGGCACAGCCTCAGAATAAAGGGACGTCCCTTTAGAACTGAGATGAGGAGGAATTTCTTCAGCCAGAGGGCGGCGAATCTGTGGAATTCATTGCCACAGACGGCTGTGGAGTAGTCATTGGGTGTGTTTAAGGCCGGGATTGACAGGTTCTTGACTGGTGGGGGGGGGGGGGGGGGGGGGGGAGGGTTAAGGGTTACGGGGAGAAGACAAGAGAATGGGGTTAAGAAAAAAAACTCAGCCATGATTGAATGGCAGAGCAGACTCGATGGGCCGAATGGCCTAATTGTGCTCCTACATCTTTTGGTCTAAAGGTTCCTGGGGGGAGAGGGCTTGGGATCCGGGGTCTGGGGATTCTCTCTCTAACTCTGTGCTGGGTCTGGCCCGGCAGGGTGGCTGTGTTGAAGCGGGCAGTCGCTACTGCTGAAGAGGTCTCCGAGGAAGCTGCTTGGCTGCAGCACAGGGCGGACAGCCGCAGGAGGATGGCGGAACATGAGGCTGAGGTCAAGAGCCAAGAGTGTGCGCTGTGGTGTCGGAGGCATGACTCGCTGACGGCCATCCTGCTGGCTCAGGAGGAAGCAAAGGCTCAGAGGAAGGATAAAGCTGTGGGTTTGCTCTTTCCCGCGACTTCCGGCGGGCCGTTTGGCCCATCCAGTCTATCCTAGCCTTGAACCCTCACTGTTCCCACTTCCAGTCTCTGTGGGAGGGAAGTTCCCGCTTCGGGCACCAAGTCTCCCTGCCCTCTGCAGGAAGGAATGTCACGAGAACGTGGAACTCTCTGATCATGGAGTAACACAGTCCGGAAACAGGCCATTCGGCCCCACTCATCCATGCCGACCATGGTGCTCACCAAGCTAGTCCCGTTTGGTCCATATCCACCCAAACCCCTCCTATCCATGTACCTGAACAATGTCTTTTGGATGTTGTTACTGCTGTTGAATGTTATCAGTCCCACTCCCTGCCTCTCCTCCCCATTGCTCTCCAGCTCCTGTTGGAGAGTTCCCATTGAACCCGCTTCCACTGCCCTACCAGACAGCACATCCCGGATCCCAGCGACCTGCTGGGGAGAACCATCCCCTCTCCTCTGGTCCAGTCCTTCTGCTCATCCCCCTCACTCCGAGTCCTCTGGGGACCATTGTCCAGAGTGTGTTGTATCTCGAATGGCCCAGTTATCTTCCCACAGCAGATGTGGCTGTGGGGAAAATTCCTTCTGCCTCTCCCCCTTTCCTCAGGTCACAGAAATCAGTTTCAACAAACATGCCTCCGAGGAGCTGCAGTTATAACAGTAACAGGCCCTTCGGCCCAACCTGCCTATGCTAACCAAATGCCTAACTCAGCCATTTGGCCCATAGCCCTCTAAACCTTTCCTGTCCATGTACCTGTCTAAATATCTTTTAAACACTGTAACTGCACCCACCTCTTACCACTTCCTCTGGCAGCTCGTTCCACACACCCACCACCCTCTGTGTGAAAAACTTGTCTCAGGTCCCTTTTAGATCTTTCCCCTCTGGTTTTAGACTCCCTGACCCTGGGGAAAAGACTATGACCATTCACCTTATTTGTGCCCCTCAAGAGTTTATAAACCTCCATAAGGTCACCCCTCAGCCTCCTTCGCTCCAGGGAAAACAGTCCCAGCCTGTCCAGGCTCTCCTTATAACTCCAGCCCTCCAGTCCCAGCAACATCCTTGTAAATCTTTTCTGCAGCCTCTCCAGTTTAATGACGTCCTTCCCATAGCTGGGTGACCAGAACTGTGTGCAGTGCCCCAGATGTGGCCACTGTCCCAGCGCCTATACTCAGATGCCAATACCTTCTTGGAACATAGCACAGAAGGCCCTTCGGCCCACAATGTTGTGCCGACATAGCTAATCCGCCCCCCTACCTACAGAATGCCCATTTTCCTCTCATTCATGTGCCCGTCCAAGCCCCTCTTAAAAGCCCCCAGTGAATTTGCCTCCACCACCCTATCAGGCAACACATTCCAGGCATCCACCACTCTCTCAGTAAAAAATGTACCCCTCACATCTCCTCAGAACCTACCCCCTCTCACCTTAAATGCATGCCCTCTGGTATTGGATCGCTCAATCATGGGAAAAAGATATTGCTTGTCCACCCTATCTCTGCCCCTCATAATTTTATACACTTCCAACAGATCACCCCTCAGCCTCCGACGCTCCAGAGAAAAGAGCCCAAGTTTGTCCAGCCTCTGCTGATAGCACGTGCCCTCTAATCCAGGCCGCATCCTGGTAAACCTCCTCTGCACCCTCTCTAAAGCCTCGACATTCTTCCTGTAGTGAGGTGACCAGAACTGCATGCAATACTCTAAATGCGGCCTAACCAGAGTTCTATAGAGATGCATCATAACTTCCTGACTCCTATGCTCAATACCGCAATTAATGAAAGCAAGCATTTCCATAAGCCGCCTTAACCACCCCATCTACCTGTTCCACAACACTCCCTGGGGCCAAGGAAAGGAGCCCTTGGAGGATGTCCACCCGGCCTGTCAGGGCTGCTTTGTGACTCCTGTGCCACATACGACAAGCCTTCAGAAGTGACCATTCTGCTGCTAACTCCACTTTCACCAGCTGCCAGAGCCAGGGCTTGGGTGCTCAATGCTTTAACCAAGAGGCCATGTCCTGAGATCAGATGATAAAATTTAACGCCTCTTTCCTTCTCCCCAGTGCCAGGCCAAGGTGCAGGGTTACCTCCTGTGTAGGAGGGAGTGTGACCAGCGAGTCAGTGTGGCAAAATCACACGACAGGAGCCTGAAGACCTTCCTGGTGAGTGGAGACACGGGCACTCTGCTTATTGCTGCCTCATTCCACGGCCTTCGTCCTCCAAGGCCAACATTCGCAGGTATGGTCCCATGACTCAGTTTAGCCTGGGCGCTGCTGTACTGGGAACCTGGTGCACCCCACGGCCCGGTGTGGCGATCAGCCTGTGGGGGCTGGTGCCGTGGGGGGAGGTAGCGGCGACCAGTGCAGCCACTCAGCGCTGAGATGTGGGGCTCAGGGCTCATCCCGTCCAGCACAGTGAGTGTGGGACGGACAGCATCTGCTCCCGTGTGTGGACAAACCGCCCCGATCCCACAGTCTCCCTTCGGTGTGGTGGAAGCTGCTGTAGAGCTTGCTACCCTGGAGAAATCTCTGGGCTGGGAAGTCCACCCATCTCCCTGGAGTGTCCGAGCTGAAAGATGCGCCTCTGGGTTAAACCTCCTCTCCCTGTGGGTTATTTCAGGAAGGAGAAGCAGTGCACTTTACCCTACCTCCTACTGGACCCGATGACCGTGAGCAACTAACAGCTCCTGAAAGGTAGGCTTCTGACTTGTCAACATCAACGTTGAACCATTTCCCTTCCTTTCTGACATAGACACCCATGGTAAGTGGTGGACTGGAAGAGACACCAGTTCTGCTGGCTTCTGTAGCCTCAAAGTCAAGTTTATTGTCAAATTGCACAAGTACAGGGACCCGGGACAAGTACATTTACTAGGAGTATTGTGTTCAGTTCTGGTCACCTCATTATAGGAAGGATGTGGAAGTGGGGATTTACCAGGATGCTGCCTGGATTAGAGAGCATGTCTTATGAGGATAGATTGAGCGAGCTCGGGCTTTTCTCTTTGGATCAACACAGGATGAGAGGTGACTTGATAGAGGTGTACAAGATGACAAGAGGCATAGATCGAGTGGACAGTCAGAGACTTTTTCCCAGGGCGACAATGGCTAACATGAGGGGACATAATTTTAAGGTGATTGGAGGAAGGTATAAGGGGGATGTCAGGGGTAAGTTTTTTTTTAAACAGAGTGGTGGGTGCGTGGAACGCACTGCCTGCAGAGGTTGTGGGGGCAGATACATTAGGGATATTTAAGAGATTCTTAGCTGGGCACATGAATGATAAGAGAAATGGAGGGCTATGTGGGAGGGAAGGGTTAGATAGATCTTAGAGCAGGATAAAATGTCTGTGCCTTAGGGTTAGGGTTAGGGTATGCACAGGTGCAATGAAAAACTTTGGTTCAAGAACTGAATGGTTGAAGGGAAGCAGCTGTTTTTGAACCTGTGTGATATTTCCCAGCTTTGACCCCAATGCCTGTGAAACCAGCAGTGTTTAACCCCCAATGTTTGATGCCATAAATACTTGCCTTGATGTCTCAGTCTCCACTTGGTAGACTCCCAATTAACTCAGAACTCTGACACACACAACCAAGGCTGCATTGTCTGCTGAAACCCCTCAAGATCAATTTCAATGTATTGGTTTTTGTCAAAAACTCCCTCCAAAACCATGGGGTCAGGTGGAGACTGGCACATCTCACTAATGGTGGAACCGGCTCCAGGCAGACAGCCTCTTGTCATTATGACCCTTCCATTGGCTGGTCCAGTGAGAGATCCTTCTGCTTGCTGCCCCTCTGGAGAAGGGCTGTGGAACACAAGGGGCTCTGACTGAGCTCTCAGCCAACAGCATGTTGTGAAGTTGCCAGTTTCAGGTTGAATCCCTTCAGCTGGCTGAGCCAGTCCAGGTGAAGTCTCAACCTGAAATGGCGACTGTGCATCTCCCTCTACAGATGCTGCCTGACCAGCTGAGTTCCTCCAGCACTTTTTGTGTTGCTCCATATTCCAGTATCTGCACTCTGTTTCAGCAATGCTGTCAAGTGTAGTCCACCGCGTGCTGTTTCTGACAGAAAGGGGTCTTCACCAGAGATTAACAAGCTTTACTTTGACAGAGTGACACACCAACTGGCATCTGCCAGAATGGAGTCAAGAGGCTGTCAAGACGGACGGCTACTTCAGTGATCTTGCGAGAGTCAGACACAAAGTAATGGCTCCCAGTAACAGCAGGAAGGTTATGGAGTATTTCTGGCTTCTGGCTGATAATGGAGATTAAGGTAAAAGAAAAAGACACAGTAAAGGCAGAATCTTAATATCCATTTCTTGAAAATGTTGCATGAAAGAATGTTCCATAAAATGTACTCACAGATAGAAGCTTAGATAAAGGGTAAGTGGGTAGGCCTAAGATAAGTGGGTAGGCCTACTGTTCCAGTGGGGAGACATTTCACATCTATGAATGACTTGGATTGGAAGAGAAAGTCTCAGGAAGATACCAAGAGGCTGCAGAGGGATTTCAGCAAGGTCAGGAGACTGGTGTGGAGAGATGTGGAGTCATGCAGTGTGGTTGGAAGGAGGGAATACTTGCTAAACATTGGGAAACCAGTTAAGATACAGATCTTACTGATTTTAGTTTACTGAAATTCCTTTACCTGTGGTTTTGGGTTCAAGCCCTACTTGAGGTGCAGCACTGAACTACTCTTATCTTCACTGAAATCTTCAGCTCATGGTTTGTGCTTTCCAGTTTCCAGGTAACTGGGCAGCAACCTGCATTAGATGTACTATAAAGCATTCACAGCTGCGAGAAGGCCTCGGACATTGGAGAAGTGAGCTCAAATCTACTCCAATAGTTAAATCACACAGCTCCATAAATCCAGTGTGGAAGTACAGAATCTTCAAGTTGTCCTTCAGTTGCACATTTGGTTGAAGCCACAGTCCACATGGATCTCTCTGCACCACAACTAAAAGATTCATCTACACCTACAATAGGTTGCATGTGTTGAAGTTTCGCCCAAATTTCCTCATTTATCAGCATTCACCCTAAATTAACCCATTCAGGCCAGTCCAAATGGTTTCACTTGAGTGGTAATTTCAGAAAAAAAAAAGTGCATTAAAAATGTCTCGATGCTTGGAAAACATTTGAGTCTCATCCAGATGTTATGTATTATCCTTGCACTGGCACTGCAAATGCCCTATGTGAGCTGTATGAGTGAAGTCTGAACTGTAGTGAAGCTACTGCAATTACATGCACTTACATTTGGATAAAACCCATAAATGTTTTCCAAGTATCTAAACTTCTGGAACACTTTTTTTTGCTGGAATTACCTCAAGTTAAACCATTTGCACTTGTCTACACAAATATACCAAATTCCTTGAGAGCCCCGGGCTGCTAAAGGTAGCAGAGGCGCAAGGGGTAGGTTGTTGGGTCGCAATGCTGAGGCCTGGATTACTGAGAACCCAAAGACTGTATCAAACTCCACCAATGGCAGCTCTGGAATATAATCACTAAATGTCAAGAAACAAAAACAGTAATAGTGAACCTACCAACCATAAAAAACCCCATCTGGTTCTTCAATGTCTTTTTCAACTGCGCTATGAAAACATCCTTCAATGCAAGTTTATTTTATCAGAACCAAAGTCAGCCCACATCTGCCACACCCAATTTCTGAAATGTGAATACACATTTCCTATTAAATAACTGCTCAATCGGGTCTCTTCCACTTACCAGAAGCACAGCTGCTGCAAGAAGCTAATTTTCATGGCATTTATATCCTGGGTTGTGTGCAATAAACGAACTTCAGATTGAGGTGTCAGTAAAATTGTATCTTTACCACAAAGCACGAGATCCATGGTGGCTTGGCCATAGAAGACAGGGTAGTGGTGGGTGTTATTCTGGCCTATGTCTGTGACTAGTGGTGTTCTGCAGTGATCTGTATTGGGACCTCTGCTGTTTATGATTTATGTAAACGACCTGGATAAAAATGTGGATGAGAGGGTTAGCAAATTCAGACTCTACAAAGATTGGTGTTGTGAATAGCGTAGATGGCCAAAGGCTACAGCAGGATATAGGTCAGTTTACCCATATGGCTGGAGAAATGGCAGATGCAGTTTAATCCAGCTAAATGTGGTGTTGCACTTTGAGAGATCAAATGCAAAGGGAAAGTACAGTTAGTAGCATTGATGTGCAGATAGATCTTGGGGTCCAAGCCCATAGCTCACTGAAAGTGGCTGCACAGGTTGAAAGGGTGTAACAGTGGTGTATGTCATGCTTACCTTCATTAGTCAAGAGTTGGGAAGTAATGTTGCAGCTTTATAAAACACTGGTTTGGCTGCATCTGGAACATAAGGATGTGGAAGTTTTGGAGAGATTTACCAGGATGCTGCCTGGATTAGAGGACATGTGCTATGAGGAGGATGATCACACTTGGGTTGTTTGCTCTTGAGCAGCAAAAGCTGAGAGGAGACCCAACAGAAGTTTATAAAATGATGGGAAGTGTAGATAGCATTAGACATGGTGAGCCTGGTACTGGCTGGCTAGCTATGGTCACACATTGAAGGTGAATGAAGGCAAGGCCAAGAGATGTGTGGGGCAAGTGTTGTTCTTAAAACAGTGGTGGATGCCTGGAATGTGCTGCTAGGGGTGGTAGGCAAAGGCACGAGAGGCTTAGACACACAAGTTTGTGCAGAGAATGGAGGGATAGGGACATTGTGTAAGCAGAAGGCATTAGTAATTAAACACCTAACTCCACTAGATTAATTAGTTTGGCATAACACTATGGGATGCAGGGCTGGCCCTATTCCGATTTTCAAAGACTCATCTTTCACCAGACGATCTTCAACTGAGTGCAGAAAGTCCGGCCTTTTCACTGCTTATAAACTGAAACAATTTGAAGCAGAAATCATGTTCTTGATGTTAGGAATTTTAATGTCAATGCCAAGCAAATGTTTTTATTGAATTGCAAACCCTACATTTAAATACATTCAAAAGATCTTGATCTGAAGCATTTCTCACTCACTCCCTTTTTCCAACTGTTGCAGACATACAAAGTTGGCAAATGCATGCACCAAGCATGGCCTTCATTGTCTCACACCAAAACAATCTGCAACTGGACGGCAACGTGCACCAACCACAGAAATGCAGTTTAAACAGCACATTAGTCATATCTGCAGTAGAAAACCAATAAACCACCGTCACACCCACCTCCCACAGTTACTGTTGATCCCCTCCAACACCACAGGAAACTCAACATGCTCTGCCCAAACGTTCCTTTTAGCTCCCCTCAGATGGGGCAGGCAAATATCTGATCTATTCCTTCAACTTTATGTAAGAAACAAAATAAAATCAACAAGAAAATAAAGCCATCAAGTATCACAATGTTTATTATAGATACAAGTTACTGTATATAAAATCAGGGCATGTGAACAAGTAGTGACACAACTTGATAAATTAAGTAGGCTTCATTTTGTTACCATCACACAAGGGGTCAAAGAAAAGTTAGTTCCATTAATCTCACCATTGAAATTTTCTCCCCCCATCTTAACAAGCACTTTAAAGTCTTTTTTACCAGGACACAATCTAGCATTGTGCAAGTAAATGAGAGATTAAAGACTTGCGCATTTGCCCGGGATGTAGGATTTAAGCATAGTTAACCCTGGCACACACCTTAAAGCCCAATAGTGGAGGTAGAAATACAGGCAAATTAATGTTACAGCTGCAACCCATTGATTACAGTTTCCAATTTAGTTTGTTTTTGAACAATCCAAGGGAAAAGAAATCAAATATTGCAACGACTCAAGTATTTTGCTGAGCAAAGTGCATTTCTACAGTGTCTTGGTGTTGCTATTCAGTTTGTAAAAATCAACCAATGTAGAACAGCAGCCAACAGCATTGTCTTCATTATAACTACCGCTTGCACTGAGTAAATTTAGGGTTCAGTTATTGCATGCTATTTCAAAAAGGTCATGAAGTTGCCTAAAAAGGTACGGTAATCTTAAGATTCAATGGTACACTACACTTAAGACATACACTAAAGGTTATGCAGAAGTTGAGCCATGAACATGCTCCTGCGCTAAATACTGCAACAGTGGAATGAATCTCTGCAGTGGTTGGGATGAACAGTTACATCACAGCAACAGTATATTTGCACAACGTTAAGGCTTTGGCCGGTTTTCAGTCGCCATCCTCCTCCTCAGATTCTTCCTCCTCTGCAGTTTCCAGCCAGGTTAGCCACTGATTCACCTGTGGATGAAATCAGATTGGGTTCCTGAAATCAGACACGTTCAGAGCCAGCTTAGACACATCAGCCACTCTCACCCAGGATAACCGGAGTATCACTCTGGCCCAAGGCACGGATGCAGAATCAGCAAAGTCTGGGCTTTAACATCCAGGTAAAGATGGTTACAACCTGATCATAACCATTCACTAATCAGCCTGCATTCACTTGCACTACACTGAAACAACCAATATTGTGGAACATCTTAAGCAACAGGGCGGCATGCCACAAAATAAAGCAAACACCCTCAGATAGTCATCTCTAGTTTACTTGCTCTGTCACTGATAGTTGGCACAATTGCAATACTAAAGGATTTCAAAAAGACCCTTTGCTTGCATTTTAAGAATGGTGAACATTTACAAAATTCCAGCAAATTCTTCACCTCAAGAACCAATACCACACATACACCATATCTCAGTTACCTGGAATAAAGCTTTGCCTTTTCCTGGGAATTCCTGGCTGATATCCTCCTTCCACGCTAAGAAGGCTTCCTCTTCTATTATTTCCATGTCATAGAAGTTCACAAAAAAGCGCAATAACATACCTGTAAATGAAGCAGATCGCCAGGTCAACAATTTCAAGTTTACTGTGACTGCCACTTTCAAATTGCACAGCAAAAAAAAAAAAATCAATAAAAACTAGTGAAACCCAAAACAAAAGCCACCTGGCTTCAAAAACCACACAAAGCCAGCCACAACAGCATCATATCATTGCCACTTCTGCTCATTCACATGCCACACAAGACAGAACTCAAGCTAGAATTCATTACACAGAACCTACCTTTAGGGAAGTTGTGATTGTAGCAGTGCACCTGCAATGCATATAGGGCGCTAACCTGCAGCTCTGTGTGGTCGTGCAGGAACTTTTGCATTACTGGCTTAAAGGACAGGAGCAGCTGCTTCTCAAGTTCCAACACTTCCTTGGAAGGAACACCTGTTGGGTCAGCACTTTCAGCTGGGGCCATCTTAGAAATGTGTTGCAGGAAGCTGCAAAAATAGGAAACAGTTCATGGAAACTCTTGTAAACATCCAAGTCAACTTTAATCTGTTTCATAACATCTCTCCATTACCTCACAATTAGACGCTGTGCAGCTTATTCAACTAAAGAGATGCAACTGCAACAAATGAAGCCCAAAGACTGCTCTGCTAAGCCTGTACTTTAACTGCATTTCCTACATGATTCCCAAAAATCTCAGCCATTAGATTTCCAAGGATTCACAAACCAAGGAACTTCTACCATTTCTTGTATTGAAGAAACAGCATCAGTATCTAGCTGTCACTCTTTCAAAGCCCTGCACATCTCAGAAGATTCTTCTGAACTCATGAACAATCCAGTCTTAATCTCTTCATAGTAAAACATCATCCCAGGGACAGAGACTCATCCCTGGTTTCTCAGATACAATGATTTTCTTAAGTATAAAAGGGATAAGTAGGCAACTTGGCATGCAGGCCTTACAATTTTTTTTGAAAGTTAATGATTCATCTATAGCACAGGTATGTACATTGAGGTGTGCAATAAACTCAGCCACCCAGTTCAAGGATTCAGGACCAGAATTTGCAGCCTAGACTGACTGCAGTGCTGCATGGTTAGAAGTGTTCTTTCAGACAGGCTACCCAAATACTAAAATCCCACGACAGTATAGAGTTCTGGGACTTCAGTGAACAGAAATTGCCTACAGCTGTACAGGTCCCTGGTCAGACCCCACTTGGTGTATTGTGCTCAGTTCTGGTCACCTCACTACAGGAAAGATGTGGAAGCCATAGAGAGGGTGCAGAGGAGATTTACAAGGATGCTACCTGGAATGCAGAGCATGCCTTATGAAAGTAGGTTGAGGGAACTCGGCCTTTTCTCCTTGGAGCGACGGAGGATGAGGGGGGACCTGATAGAGGCGTATAAGATAATGAGAGGTATTGATCTGGTAGATAGTCAGAGGCTTTTCCCCAGGGCTGAATTGGTGGCCACAAGAGGACATAGGTTTAAGGTGCTGGGGAGTAGATATAGAGATGTCAGGGGTAAGTTTTTTTTACTCAGAGAGTGGTGAGTGCGTGGAATGGGCTGCCGGAAACGGTGGTGGAGGCGGATACGATAGGGTCTTTCAAGAGACTGTTAGATAGGTACATGGAGCTGAGTAAAATAGAGGGCTATGGGTAAGCCTAGTAATTTCTAGGGTAGGGACATGTTCAGCACAGCTTTGTGGGCCAAAGGGCCTGAATTGTGCTGTACTTGACCTATGTCCTAACCATCTCCTTGCTTACAAATAAAAGTGTAGAAAGATTGGGGCTATTTACAGTTTTCAGTAAAGGCAGATAAAACAGTGATTGCTGTATATACCTGGTCAAAAGAATGTTGACAAATCCTTTATCTGTATGCAGTTTGGGAGAAATGTTATCCTTGATCCACTTATAAATGGCTTGAGGGGATGGGTCATTCTTAATTTGTTCTGCCAACTCTTTCTCCAATTTCAGTAGTGGGAACAAGAAACTGAGTGCTTTGCCCTCCAGTATCTCCAACATGCGATCCTTGTTTTGGTCAATTTCTGCGTGCAAAGAAAGTGATGAATCACACACATGAGAACAGTGCAAACTCAACGGGCAAGCCTGGATCATCACATCAAATGAACATCTTGAATTAAGCAGAAAGTGTTAGAACACTCAGGTCAAGCAACATCTGTTCAAGGGGTGAACATCGCTGGTTGAAGACATTGTATAAGATAGTGAAGCTGGGAGATAGTTTGGAGGAGACAGCAAGGGCCAGAGAAGGGGAGAACAGAATAAAAGCACAGGTCCACAACAGGGAGGGAGACACAGCAAAAGAGTGATGTAGTAAGACAAAGTGGCTTGCCAAACAAGGTTCATTGCAAGACAAAGACATTGGAAGGATGCAGAGGACAGATCATGAGTATGGGAGAAATCAAGTGACTGGAAGCTTCAAGGTGGGTTTACAACACTTGCTGAACACCCAATAGAGTCACTGGATCTACATCGAGTCTCCCCCGTGTCAACTTTTTCCAGTGAAATCAGCCTGAAGCTTTCCAAAAAGCCACCCAACTGGAGTATTTCCAACTGTCCAAGCAGGTTATGCGCAATATTTTTGATTTAAGATACACATGTAGAAAATTTAAGATATGGAAATCACCCCAATTCCAAAGAGGAAAGCATAGAACAACAGCCAGGTGGGTTTAGAGTTACAATTGGTAAAAACTAGGAATCCCTGTTCTATTACATTATCTACAAACTGCCATAGCTCTATGCCCTTAGCCATTGAAGACACTGCCCCAAAAGATTCAAAAGCTGATTAAAGCTTGCCTTGATGACTTTCAAGCCACCCCTTAAATTCACAGACCTGGCAGCATCTTCTGCATGTTGACTTTGCTCTGTTGAAAAAGGTCAGTCAACCACTCTCGATCCTTCAATTTGGCAAGCTGTTGTAGACAAAGCAAGAACAAAGGGAATTGGGTTCCATTCTCAAAGGGTTGGGCAAGCTCCAAGAGGGTCACAAGCTCTGAAATAACAGCACGTGCTGCATACTGGGCCAAATAAGATTTCACCAGCGGGATATCCCCCTCCAGTTTGGGGCACTGGTCCAATACATTCAGGAAAGCCTGCAAACAATAAAATACCTCATTAATAGGCACACTGCAAGAATAAAGTAGCTCTGCCATTGTCATTATTTTGTTACCTAGTTTAAAATTCTATGATAATAGCTACATAATTTACTATCATTTGTTAGTGGAGGCTGTGAAAAGAGAATTAATGCAGCTCTCGTCAGATCTCGGGTTACCAACTTAATTCAATTTCTATATTCCCAACAATTCCACTTTAAAACAAAGCCTGACTTACTTGCATGAAATTTTCACCCGTAACAAGGCCCTCCTGCCTGAGCGCATCTATCAGACTGCTGGCCTGTTCTTTGTCCTCATCAGAGCGATCTAGAGTGTGCACAATCATCTTGCTCAACATTTCCGGCAGGAAAGGCTTTGGTGCCCTCATTTCCTTCACTCCATTAACAGCGTCTTTAATGTTAACATTAGTCAGATACTCTGTTAGGATAGTTTCCTGCAAAGGAATTGACCATGAAACAGCAGTGAGAAACTAAATGAATTTAAAATCTTGACAATGGTGATTGGAGGGTGTGAAGGTTTATTGGCCTAGGTACAGACTGTCGATGTGTATGCCAACTTAACTTTTAATGGATAGGTCAATATTAAAAGTGGTATTTTCGCTTCTTGCTGGATATGTACATTACAGATCTCATTTACTGTGTTGACATTACACAGGCATTTATTCCAACACAGGTCAACTATTCAACAGATCAAATGAGCAAAGCTATCACAGGATTGTTACTTGAGAGTAAAGTGGCCCCTAAAACAATACCAAAACAATCACCGAACATGTTAATTAGATGTCAGAACAGGGCCAAATTACCATTACTCAATCTCAGGTACCAAGATGGGTTAGATTTCCCCCAGTTCTCCCTTCCATCCCACCCAAAAACACACAAACTAAAGTTGGTGCAATCACTCACAGTCAGTTTAATCAGTTCTTCTTTGGAAGGTGCTTTCTTGTTCTTCACAGGCTTCTCCTGAATCAAGGGTGGATTTGTTTTGAGACCTAGTTGAGGGGGCTAACAAGGAACATACATTATCACTCATATTGAAGCTGCCTTTTACAGCAAGAGTTATGGCCACTCATATTTCAATGTTAGATAGTTTAAAAGTCAGATGAATACTTGATGACAACTGTTCAAATCATTCTCTAACAAGTAATGGCATCTTAGGTGTAGCAAAACAAACTTGTGCCAAGACCCTGGAGTACAGTATCCATGGAAACTTGGAATTTTATCAAGCTAATCCTGGCAGAGCCCAAAAACATACCTGCCCCAGGGGTGGTGTCTGAGTACGAGGAGGCTGTGCACTTGGTGGGATCATAGTTGGCGTTTGCGGTTGAAGCTTGTGCACTAGATTTTTATTCAGCAAAAATGACTGTGCAGGCCTCAAACTGATCTGTAAATAAAACAGGCAAACTATAATGTCAATGGCCGTCTACAACACACACACAGTAGTTAGTACTGCATGCAAATATGTAACACTTCAAAAAAAAGCTTTAATACGTCCAAATATCTGAAGAACAGCTGGTTACTTTGTCAGGTTCAAACTTGAGTGGCTGCCCTCATTTCTTAAACACGCTCACAGGACACTGGCCAGCTATCCGTGACAGGTTGGAGAGAGGAAGGGGAAAGCAAATAGAAAGTGAAGGGACAGAGAGAAATTGGCAAGAGGTCAAGTGAGTCAAATGGAAAGAATGGCTTGCCAGATTAGTCCTCGCAATAACGCGTCATTCCTTAATCATTGGGCACCGAACCATTGAATATGTCCAGATTCAGATTACCTCATCTGCATTGATCTGTCCTTTCTTTATGAACCGAGGAGGCATGCCCTTGGATTGAGTTGGTTGCTGGGATGAGTGTCCCTGGTTTTGTCCATGGTAATGCTGGTTCTGTCCCTGTAATAGAACACTGTCACTTCCTTGTGCCAACACTACCTGCTGCCAGCCTCAGCCTAACAGGACAAACACACTCAACCAGTAGCTGAGCAGGTCCTGGACTCCACTCTTTCCAAGATCAGTGCTTTTGTCCACCAGCAACCAGGGGCTGTTTCCAGAGAGACAGGCACATCCCAAGTGCAGGAAGCCTCATAGCTTTATTCAGACTGACAATACAAAAAAAATCACAAAGGACAGCCTCGAACATGCACTCTGCAAGACTTCAGCTGCCCTGCAACCACAGCAACGTGATGCCAGTGGCTTGCTGCTCACCAAGCAGGTTTGCAGATGTGCATCTCGGTTAAAATCTCAAATTTAAAACTGGATTATTTGCCTTTTAAATAATCCGTTTCAATTCAAGTCCCACTCTTGCACCAGCCTCTTCAGAAACATTAACCCTACCTTTTAAGATGAGTATCTCCACAGGTTTTGATTCTATACATCTCTGGCATGCATTCCTTAACATGTCATTGCAAGAAAGGTGGAACAGCAAGCAATGTCACATCAGTTCACTACCACAGTCTTGAAAGCTTCACACATTGCTCAAGGTTAGCTGCTACAAGGCATTTCACTCAGTAGCTCCCTAAAACCTCATCTTATTTCAATTAAACAGGGTAATTTTAGACACAACAAGCAGCTGTAGATACTCATACACATTCAACAGGTAGCTGAACTATAACCTACACATCAAATTTCAGCTGATCATCAACTGCACAAGGCCATGAACAGCAAGGCCAAGACCAGCAGACAACTTACCTCCTTCAGACTGGGCATGCAGCAATTCAGATTGCTCTGGAAAATTTTATCTACTTATTAATCTTATCTACAAATTTCCATCAACAGCAGAAATTTCCCACCAACTTGCATTCAGATGTTTCCACTACAAGCAAAGATTGCAATTAACTCAAGGATGATGTATGCCATTACCAGTCGTACACTGGGCCATTACTAAAAAGTTGGCAAAATGATCTAATGTGGGTTGGATTGCATTAAAGAATACACACATGAACAAACTTAGGCAACAGTTCTAAAGGGGCATACAATGCTCTCATCTCTCACCTGGTTAGATTTAAGGAAAGATTTGCTTCCCATTTCCCCAAACTGTGACTGAGGAGGAACATGCCCGCTATGGCCATTAAAAAGTTGGTTGGAACGATGTCGCCCCATAGTAGGTGAGAATCGGTCTTGAATTACTCCTGGACCAGTACCAATTCCACTACCTTTAAACCAAAAGCAAGCATACATTCAGAAAGCATATTAAACACATGCCTGAGAGTCCCTTCTAAAATCCAGAGTAAAACACTTACCCGGCATTTGTCCAAACATATCAGCAAGCCCTCCAAGTGGGTCTCTATCGAATTTCCTTCCAGGTGGTATAAAAGGTCCCTCCAGAAAGAAGTCATTCCTCATTCCTTGAGCCATAGCTGGCGGAATAAAAACTCCCAAATCCTGCATGCAAGACAAGAACTGCCTCAACCAGGGTCCAACAAAAACATTCAACCTGAAGTTCAAACACCGAGTCCTGTAACCACCCACCTTTACTGCATCTTGACGAATCTGGTTTATCGTCTTTGGTCCATTGTCTATAAAAGCCTTGCGAGGAACCCAGCGGTGCTCACGCAACTCCACAGTATCCTAGTCAGAAGGGGGAAAGTTGCTCAGTTTCACACATCTATTTAAGAAAAGCAGAAATACGAAGCCAAAACCAAATATATGTTACCTGCAGCAGGAAACGAATCCTAGCTGGCAATTCCTTATTTTGCATCAAGGAACGCATCCGGGCAAAGTACTGATCCATTAGAGACTAGAAAGAGCAGAGATTTCCAAATATTAAGCTCGAATTAAACACAGTCCAATATTAACAGTTCAGCATTTATCATGCTCTTTAGCAAGTAGGACCAGGTGAAATGGAAGTAACATTCACAACACTTCAAAGCCTTAACTACTCTGTTGTAACTGCATTTCAGAATGCCGAGTAGCATCAGGTGCACACAAATCAAGGCACAGCAAAAAGCTGTACTGTTCTCTGCAGCTGGTTCACCCAAAGCAAAGGACCTTCAAAAGAGGTGGAATGAGAGCCAGACGTAAACCCAGCTGGTACAGTATCCAAGACTCAGGAATACCCAGCACTGCAAAACTTAAATCCACTTTTCAAATCCATTCATTCACTCGCTTGCAGCCCTAAAAGTGGACCACAGCTCAGATGCTCATTCTGCACACCCACTTAGTTGCAATCTAAATGGTTTCTACTGAAACAATGCATGCAGAAAATAATTTGAGATAAATTTACCTTGGCCTTTTCATGGTCTAGTCTAGGTCCTACTGTCCTCATTATCTGACAGAGGCACTCCAAATCCTCCCCCATATCCTTAAGTTGGATTCTCTTCTTCTTTTCCAAAAGCTAAGGAAATAAAGATTTACAATTTGTTAGAAATTCACCTCATGAGCAAGGAGCATTCAAGTCCAAAGGAGAAATAGGCAAAACAGCTTCAGCAGACAGGGAAGTGACCTTACAAGGCATGGATGGAAATAAACTGCACTTCAAGTCTATAAACCCTGGTGAAACAAAACAGTAAGTTGCTGAATGGTTTATACTCTCACAGGTGCCCTGGGAAGAACAACTTGTCCTTTAAGACTCAACTGGAGGAATGGCGGCCTAGACATTAATGCAAGAGAAACTGCTTGATAGTTCTGTGTATTCGAAGAAACATCATGTGGATGATAGTTCACAGCTATTAACTAACTTCTGAGATTTTAATGTCAAGCACTAGAAAACTTAGCAAAATTCTGAGTTGACAGAAGCCAGGAGGAAGCCAGGAGGGGCATTAGAACAAGCACATAGGTGGGTCTATGCTGCTGATCCAAGTACTATAAATGGCAGTGTTTTAGCTCAGAAGTCTTTTCAAGTGAAGAAAGCAAAATGGAAGAAAATATGCTTAGGCCTTGTACACAGTAATTTCATCTCTTCCACAGCCCTTCAACAATTTATTTGTAAAACCAATTATTCTTGCTTGGTACCAATTCAGGCTAAAAGTAAATATAGAACATAGAACAGTACAGCACAGGAACAGGCCCTCTGGCTCACAAGGTCTGTGCTGTCCATAATGCCAAATTGAGCTAATCTCATCCACCTGCTCATGATCCATGTCCATCCACTCCTCCCTGCATGTTCTTGTGTCTAAAAACCTCAAATATTTCTACCCTACCTGCCACAACCCCTGGCAGCACATTCCAGGCACTTACAACTCAAAGAACTAAAACCTGCCCTGCACATCTCTTGTAAACTTTCCCCATCAGCGTAAAGCTATGCCCTGTAGTATTTGATATTTCTATCCTGGGAAAAAGACAGACTATCTGGGCAGCACCCTTTGAAAAGGTTCAGCTTTCAAATCTTTCAATCAATACATGTTCTAGCATTTACCTTCCACCTTTGCAGCAACATCCTACCTCAACAACTGTCAGCTCCCAAAGCCTCAGACACTGCTCCTTCCGAGGTTTCTCATGCCAGAATTCCTCCCCCCACCTCCTGAAGGTTATAATAAAAGCTCTTGAAAGCAAGCTGGTTCACAGAAACCGAGCTCTAAAGAAACCACAACATAGACACCCTACAAGCCAAATACTTACTGTTTTGATGCACTTATGAAGGATAGATTCGTGGATAAGATCAAGTTTGCCAAGCTCTCCAATGAATTTGATGTTGCCCAGCATTTTGATCTTGGCAATAGCCCGCTGCTCTTCCTCTTCATTTGAGAGGGGGCCATCATGCTTGTCATAGACTAAATAAAAAAAGTTTTATTAAAAGATTGCACTGTCTTGCATTAGATAATAAGCATTTTAAATTGCACCCACCATCGACATTTCTGGTACGGTTTTCAAATTCATCTTGAAGTTTCGAAATCAAAAGGCGTCTGAATGTCTGGAAAAAAGGTTATAATTTTTTAGAAACAAGATCTAATGCAACTAATCAATGTGCAGACACAAACCAACAGCATCAGAATCAGTTAAGTAGATTGTGCTTACCGTACTGTGCTTGTGTTGTTGCAGCAAACCCTCTGGAGCTGGGCCATCAAAGTTAGGAGCATCCTCTGCTAGACGCAGGCATAACTGAGCATACAGTGAGCTATACTTGGGCTCTTCAAGGGCTTTGTCTACTATCTATAGCAGAGAAAGATTCCAAATCAAAGCTACAGATATTCTTAAGTGTTGGGCACAGTAATCAAAGGTTTTCCTTCATTCATCATGCAAATATAGGTAAACTAGTACCATTCCTAGACCAGCAGCAAAACCACAGTAGTTAAGTCAGGAAAAACACTGCGTAAGCAAGAGTTTATGCTCATTAAATCTGCTCAACACTTGTACACGAGGCGCACAGATGCTTAATGACAGGAGATTTTAGACATAGAAAGCAAAAGCGAATGCTGAACTCATTGCCACATGAAGTAGATGATGCAAACAGAGGCATGCAAGCGGAATCCAGAAAGAAGAATGGAAAACATTTGGTAGGACAAGATGGAGAACAAGAGACTTTTAGAGGATAAACACCTGTAAAGATAAGCGAGGCTGAATGGCCCAATTTCTGTAAAACTAAGCAATTAATCTGATTAGCAGTCAAGCTATTTTTGAACTCAAAGCAACTCACCAGTAAAATGATCCCTTTTAGGACCAGTTTTGAGTCTACACCCACATTGAGGAGCTCAAGGCATAGCTTGTCAAACTTCTCTGGAGTAAGCTTGTTCAAAATGCTGCGTGGAATCAAATGATTAATGCATTTAAATTCAACTTAGTGATTCCATTTTACAAAAATTTTCAAAGCATTAATCCACCCAAAATGGCTAAATTTGAGATGATAGCCAATCAAGACACTGCTTCAAGGGTAGATCCTTCCCCAGAACACCAAGACTAGTCTCCAGGCATTGAAGCTATTCTACAAAACTTTAAAATCCAAAAGTGTCCACTAACTTCAAAACACAGCTTTTGAACCGATAACAAAAAGGACACAATTTTGCATTAGGTGAGGAATAGACGATAAAATATGAAGTCTATCATTGATTCTGAATGGATGCATGCTGCTAATTCTACTCACCATTGTCAATACCAAAGCTAGCCACTGGTTTTAAAGAGTGCTATCAAGTAGAATGAACAATGAAGAAGAATAATGAAGAGTTGGAGGTTATGTTGCAACTTCACAAAACACTGGTTAGGCCACACTTGCAGTATTGTGTACAATTCTATATGTCACACCATAGGAAGGATGTGACTGCAGAGTGCAGAGAAGATTCACCAGGATGCTGCTGGGATTGGAGGACCTTAGATTGTATACAATGGGCTTGTTTGCCCTGGAGCAAAACAGGCCAAGGATTGACCCGACAGAGGTATACAAGATTGTGAGAGGCATTGATAGTAGACAGTCAGAATCTTTTCCCTCTGGTTAAGAAGGGCTGCAAAGATAAACCTGGAAACTATAGACCAATAAGCCTAACACCTGTAGTAGCCAAATTACTTGAGATTGAGGGAATACATACAAGCAGTTGGAAAAACAGGGGTTGATTAGGGATTCAGCATGGCTTTGTGTTGAAGATCGTGAATCGTAACGAAGGTCGATGAGAGCAGGGCAGTAGACATGGTCTATATGGACTTTAGTAAGGCCTTTGATAAGATTCCACATGGTAAGTTGCTATGGAAAGTTAGATCGTGTGGGATCCTTGTAGAGCTGGCTAATTAAATACAGAATTTGCTTGATGGTAGGAAGCAGAGGGTGATGGTGGAAGGTTGTTTTTCGTACTGGAGACCCGTGACTAGTGGTGTTCCCCAGGGGTTGGTTGCTAGGATCATTGCTATTTGTCATCTATATCAATGATTTGATGAGAATGGTTAGTAAGTATGCAGATGACATTAAAATAGATGGGTGTCATTGACAGTGAATATGGTTATCAGGATTTAGAGGGATCTTGATCAGCTGGGTAAGTGGGCCAAGGAATGGCAAATGGAGTTTAATTCAGATAAGGGTGAGGGGTTGCATTTTGAGAAGACAAACCAGGGTAGGACATTGAGTTGATGCTAGGGCTGTCAACAGAAGTGTTGTAGAACAGAGGGACCTAAGTGTACAAGTACATGGTTCCCTTAAAGTAGCATTGCAGGTAGACAGGGTGGTGAAGGTGGCTTTTGGCACACTGCCCTTCAGTCAGGGCATTGAGTATAGAGGTTGGGATGTTATGTTGCAACACCTTGTTATGTACAAGATGTTGGTGAAGCAATATTTGGAATATTCTGCTGAGTTTTGGTCACCCTGTTATAGGAAAGATGCCATTAAGCAGGAAGGAGTTTAGAGGAGATTTACGAGAATGTTGCCAGAACTCGAGGGACTGAGTTATGGTGAGAAGTTGAGCAAGTTGGGACATTATTTCCCCCCACTGGAGCATAGGAGAATGAGGGGTGATCTTATAGAGGCATATAAAATCATGAGGTGAATGCAGTCTTTTTCCCCAGAGAAAGGAAATCAAAAACTAGACATGGGTTTAAAGGAACGGGGAAAGGTTTAATGGGAATCTGAAGGGCAACTTCTTCCCCCACACAGAGGGTGACGAGTAAATTGAATGAGCTGCCAGAGGAAGTGGTTGAGGCAGGTACATGGACAGGAAAGTTTAAAGGGATATGGGCCAAACATGGGCAAATGGGACTAGCTTAGATGGGCACTTGGACCAGTTGGGACAAAGGATCCATTCTAGTGCCATGCGACTCTATAAGAGCATCATAAACTAGAGGCAAGAAAGTGCTTTAAAGGTGATCTGAGGAGAAAGTTTTTTTTAAATATTCAGTGGTTGAGGAATCAAGATACAATTACTACATTTAAGAGGCATTTAGAAAGACAAATAGACACAGTATAAAATGACAGTCCTCATGCAGTTTGGCATGGTTGTGGTGGGCTGAAGGGCCAGTTTCTGTGCTGTATGACAACCATTTAAAGCAGCAAGTCATAATCATGAGGCACAATGACAAATTACAGTATTGCAATTGCAGGCTATAAAATGCAAAAACAAAACCAAATAGCAAACACCTTAAACACAAGTGGATAAATAATTTACCAATCATCTTCAGTACCCATATCATCAAGCATAATGTTCAAAAATAGGGAAGAGAACTGTATCAGGCACTCCCTTCAAGGAAGTATATTCAAGCATACAACTGAAGAGGCAATGCACAATTTTCAAATCAAGTCTGGTTGCTTATGACTCCTCAAAGGAAAGCACACTCAAAATTGACCATATTAAGTTTATGATCACCATTAACATGATATTCAAGTTCCAAAACAAATTAAACAAGTAGTTTAACAGGTCAGCCAATCACTATTAAGTGATCTAATGCACCAACTATGCACTGCTTTCCTTCATTTCCTTGGAAGCCAAGGCTACCCTGCAGCTGAAGTGCTGCATTGTACCCAACCCAGATTAAAGAGTACATCAAAGCTCAAGTCCACTAGCATACCACAGATATAACAAGATTCATTTAAATTAGCATCAGACTGTGCTTATTTATCCTGTCATAGCAACATGGGAGATTTAACAAGCAGTGATAACACAGGCTGCCGCACTGTAACCCACACGTCTTGACAAACCATGCAAATTCAGCTACAAACCAGAGAACAACACAGCCAAATCCTTACAGCCACCACAAAGTCATAAATTAACATTTATAGATGACTGCATATCCTAATAAATGGAACCAAATTATGTCATCTCCAGTGCAGTTGAAGTATGTAGCTAAAAGGATCAGGTTTAACTAACCCAAGAACTCCATTTTAAGATTTCTTAATTCTACACCTCCATTTCTCAAGTTTAAGTTTACAAAGGCAAACACTTCAAAATTCACTAGCTGCAGAGCATGTCTGGAGGACACACAATGTCACTCCTTCCACAGCCATTATCCAAATCATCTGTTGTAAAGCATGCCTGACTGCTAATCTGTCACAAGGACATATCCCATCAAATTGCAGTCAAGGCTTATGCATGACAGCTCAGAGCAATTCATGCTGATGGGGGAGAACTGGAAGATTCTCTCAGCTTATCCAGAAATTTAAGTAGAATACAACTATGGCAATATTGCCTATAAGAATAAACAAAATTTAACAAAATTAATGACCACTACTGTCAGTTTAAGCTCATCCCACTTTACAGCTAGAAAAGATAGATGCCAGTTTGAGAAGCTCCCAAGGAAAACCAGATTTTGTACTGTCAAGCTGGTAGACTACTAAGCACAAAATCCCAGGATAATGACCCATGGAGCAGTGTCCACTTTGTTATCCCAACAATGCCAGGAATTTGGGGAAATAAAGGATACAAATGCAAGGTAGGTAACCACGTAGTCTGCAGTTGGCTTTGGCAAGTGATAAATGTGGCCAAATCATGAACTGAATATTCATAGAGGACAAGTCCCAACAATGTGCCATCAGTGGCAAGATGACATAACATACTACTGACAACCAATTCCCTTAAAACTGAGTAATTTACAAGGCAATTTCAGAAGTGGAGTTAAACATGTGTAAACGTCATATTGGCCAAACCAAGCCATGATGGCAGATTTCAGAACATAAGCAGATAAGGAAAAGAAGAATCCCAAATGAGTATATTTAGAGAAGGGCAACTAGGGAGACAGTAGGTCCCTTTAAGGATTAGTGAGGTCATCTATGTGTGGAGCCACAGGAGATGGGAGAGGTCTTAAATGAATGTTGCTCACCTGTATTTACCACAGAAGCTGGTGAACTCAGGGAAGAAAGCACATTACAAAGAAGGCAGTGTTGGTGGTCTTGAGCAGGCTGTTGAGCCTGACATCAGTGGTGGGAAAGTTACTGGAAGGGATCCAGAGGGACAGGATCAACATGAATTTGGAAAGGCAAAGACTGATCAGGGATTGTCAGTGTGAGAAATCAAGTGTCACAAATTTAAGTTATTTTTTGAAGCAGTAACCCAAAGGATTGACCATGACAGGCCCATGGACATTGTCTACACGGACTCAAGTATGGCCTTTGACAAGATCCCACGAGGGATCCAGGGCAAGATGGCAAATTGGATGGAAAATTGGCTTAGGAGTAGTGGAGGGTACCAACCAGTGATGAGCAGCAGGGATTGGTGCAAGGTCCTTTATTGTTCATCATACATAATAATTTGGAAGAGAACATAGATGGCATGATTAGTAACTTGCAGTTGACACCAAAATTGGTGGTACAGTGAGCAAAGGTTGTCCAAGGATAAAATGGTACCTACATCAACAAGGAAAGGAATGCAAAGTTATCATTCTGGAAAGTTAAACCAGGCAGGATATACAGTGAATGACAGCGCCTGGGGGTTGTTGAAATTATAAGGGGCATAGATAGGGTAGATAGTCTTTTTCCACAGAGTAGGGGAGTCTAGAAGTACAGGTTTAAGGTGAGGGAGGAAAGATTTAAAGGGAATTTAAGGGGCAGGTTTTACCACAGAAGGTGGTGGGTATGTGGAATAAGCTGCCAGAGGAGGCAGTACAAGTCTACTGTGTAAGTTATGGGTGCCATCAAATAGAATGACACTTTTAAGCTTCATGGGTAAATGTTAAAAGAATTGATTGGACAAAGCAAGTGTAATTACTTAGACTTGATAAAGTGGATCAACATATCAACCATGCCTTGCACTCATCATTGCCATAAGCCAACATTTGACAGAGCCTCAATTGTGAATAGTTTCCTCATAACAGGGACTAGAACAGGGCACAGCAGTTTAGTTATTGGACTAGTAGAGCTCTGAACCACTGATGCAGAAGCAATTTCAAGTAGCACAATGGTAGCTGGAAGATTTAAATTCAAGCAATTAAATCAAAAAGGCTAGGTTCTAAAACTAAAACAAATGACATAAAGAGCCTATCACATGCACAAAATAAAGGGCCCTCAGTTTTAGAAAGTTCAACACTATTTCCTTTATAGCCCACAATATTTTGATCTTTCAAGCATCTTCCCTCATAGGTGATGCAACCCACCTTTGCAAATCCTTTGTGATCCGGTAGGGGGTTTGTAACACCAATCCCCTTTACCCAAGAGAATACATGATAAATTTACACAACCAAATTAAAGCCATCTATCCACAGTATATTCTCTCCCAGTGTAATCCTTCCCCCACAACAGGCAAGATTCTGAACTTAAATGCCACACAACAAACATGCACCATTATGAAGTTAACAGTTTAATAAACTTACCCTCTGACTTTCCTGAAGATTCCATCTTGTCGTTCTTTCTCATTCAAGGAGTTGACATCTCGTTTAGTGCTTTATGAAGGAACCCATCTCTGAACACTAGGCCCTGGGTGGGGGGGATTCCCCCCCCCGCCCCCAGGAACCAGCTGTTGAGAGATAGGAACAAAGTTTATTAGCAATTAATCAAAACAATTCATCATCATTGATCTATGTAATGTTTAGCGTCAACATTACAGATGTTGTAACAGCTCCTTTGGGGCAGTCAGATCGCAATAACCACAAAAGTACCAACCCAGATTAAATCCCCAATGCAGACTGCCAGTTGGCCACAATCAAGACATTACCACTCTTGGCCCATATAACCCTATTAGCCAATGAGGCATACAAGCCCCATTATGTGCTGTGAAAAGTAATGAAATTGTTTCAATAGTAACTGTATATGAACAGAGGAAGTAAGGACTTCAGTGTGCATCTTAATGGTTTCCTTCTGCTACAATAGCCAGTGCACATATCTGAAGTACTAGCTGGGCCCACATCACTTGACTAGATTGTTCTACATGGTAGTTTCAATGCCGTGATGGTGCAATATTATCAATTACATTTTGATATTTGTACATACAGTACTTTGGATGCAGTAACATTAAATAGTTATCAATGGCAATATTTGTAGCTACTAGTTTTAACCCCCCCCCCCCCCGCAGAACAATTTCCAATTTTGCATAACAGGACAACCCATTTGCAGTAATATAATGCAGTTAATTCATAGAAACATAGAAAACCTACAGCACAATTCAGGCCCTTCAGCCCATAAAGCTGTGCCGAACATGTCCCTACCCTAAAAATTACTAGGCTTACCCATAGCCCTCTATTTTACTCAGCTCCATGTACCTATCTAACAGTCTCCTGAAAGACCCTATCGTATCCACCTCCACCACCATTGCTGGCAGCCCATTCCACACACTCACCACTCTGAGTAAAAAACTTACCCCTGACATCTCCCCTATATCTACTCCCCAGCACCTTAAACCTATGTCCTCTTATGGCCACCAATTCAGCCCTGGGGAAAAGCCTCTGACTATCTACCTGATCAATACCTCTCATCATCTTATACACCTCTATCAGGTCCCCCCTCATCCTCTCTCTCTCCAAAGAGAAAAGCCCAAGTTCCCTCAGCCTGCTTTCATAAGGCATGCTCCACATTCCAGGCAGCATCCTTGTAAATCTCCTCTGCACCCTCTCTATGGCTTCCACATCTTTCCTGTAGTGAGGCGACCAGAACTGAGCACAATACTCCAAATGGGGTCTGACCAGGGACCTACATAGCTGCAACAATACCTCTCAGCTCCTATATTCAATTCCCTGGTTAAGGACAATACACCATATGCCTTCTTCACCACAGAGTCAACCTGCACAGCCGCTTTGAGCGTCCTATGGACTCTGACCCTAAGATCCCTCTGATCCTCCACACTGCCAAGAGTCCTACCATTAATACTATATTCCGCCAACATATGTGACCTATCAAAATGAACCACTTCACACTTATCTGGGTTGAACCGCATCTGCCACTTCTCAGCCCAACTCTGCATCCTATCTATGTCCCTCTGTAACCTCTAACAGCCCTCCAAACTATCCACAACACCCCCAACCCTCATGTCATCCGCAAACTTACTAACCCACCCCTCCACTTCCTCATCCAGGTCATTTATAAAAATCACAAGTAGTAAGGGTCCCAGTACAGATCCCTGAGGTACACCACTGGTCACCGACCTCCACTCAGAATACGACCCTTCTGTGGGCCAGCCAGTTCTGGATCCACACTGCAATGTCCCCTTGGATCCCATGTCTCCTCACCTTCTCCATAAGCCTCGCATTGGGTACCTTATCAAACACCTTGCTGAAATCCATATACACTACATCTACTGCTCTCCCTTCATCGATGTGTTTAGTCACATCCTCAAAAAATTCAATCAGGCCCGTAAGGCAGGACCTGTCCTTAAAGCCATGCTGACTATTCCTAATCATATTATACTCTCCAAATGTTCATAAATCCTGCCTCTCAGGATCTTCTCCATCAGCTTACCAACCACTGAGGTAAGACTCAACAGTCTATAATTCCCTGAGCTATCCCTACTCCCCTTCTTGAATAAGGGAGCAACATCCCTGCAACACTCCAATCTTCCGGAACCTCTCCCATCTCCATCGACGATGCAAAGATCATCATCAGAGGCTCCTCAATCTCCTCCCTCGCCTCCCACAGCAACCTGGGGTACATCTCATCTGGTCCCGGCGATTTATCTAACTTGATGCTTTCCAAAAGTTTCAGCACCACCTCTTTTCTAATATATACATGCTCAAGCTTTTCAGGCTGCTGCAAGTCCCCACTACAATCCCCCAGATCTTTTTCTGTGGTGAATACTGACGTAAAGTATTCATTAAGTACCTCCGCTATTTCTTCAGGATCCATACACACTTTCCCACTGCTGCACTTGATAGGCCCTATCCTTTTGCATCTCATCCTCTTACTCTTCACATACTTGTAGAATGCCTTGGAGTTTTCCTTAATCCTGCCCGCCAAGGCCTTCTCATGTCCCCTTCTGGCTCTCCTTCTTAAGTTCCTTCCTTTTAGCCTTGTACTCCTCTAGATCTCTAACATTACCTAGCTCTCTGTACCTTTTGTATGCTTTTCTTTTCCTTTTGACTAGATTTATTATAGCCTTCGTACACCACGGTTCCTGTATCCTCTCGTGACTCCCCTGTCTCATCGGAACATGTCTATGCAGAGCTCCAAATATCCCCTGAATATTTGCCACATATCTTCCATACTTTTCCCAGAGAACATCTGTTCCCAATTTAATCTTCCAATTTCCTGCCTGAGAGCCTCATAATTCCCTTTACTCCAAGTAAACACCTTTCTAGTCTGTCTGCTCCTATCCCTCTCCAGTGCTAACGTAAAGGAGATAGAATTATGATCACTATCACCAAAATGTTCACCCACTGAGAGATGTGACACCTGACCAGGTTAATTTCCCAATATCAAATCACGCACAGCCTATCCTCTTGTAGGTCTATCTACATACTGTGTCAAGAACCCTTCCTGAATACACCCAACAAACTCCACCCCATCTAAACCTCTCACTGTCTGGAGATGCCAATCGATGTTTGGGAAATTAAAATCCCCCATCACAACAACTCTGTTATTCTCACACCTTTCTAGGATCTGCTTCCCTATCTGCTCCTCAATAACCCTGTCACTATTGGGCGGCCTATAAAAAACACCCAACGTTATCGACCCCTTCCTGTTCCTAACCTCCACCCACAGAGACTCTGTAGACAATCCCTCCACAACATCCACCTTTTCCACAGCCGTGACACTATCTCTGATCAAGAGTGCCACTCCCCCACCTCTCGTCTCCCTCCCTGTCCCTCCTGAAACATCTAAAACCCGGCACTTGAATCAACCATTCCAGCCCCGGAGCCATCCAAGTCTCCGTAATGGCCACCACATCATAGCTCCAAGTATCGATCCAAGCTCTAAGCTCATCTGCCTTGTTCACAACACTCCTTGCGTTAAAATAGACACATCTCAAGCTTGTCTGAACACGTCCCTTCTCTATCAACTGCCTATGGTACTTACTCCTAGCCTCCTCTAATTGAGAGCCAAACACCTCTTCCCCAGTCTCTCCAGTACAGATCCCACCCCCCAACAATTCTAGTTTAAACTCTCCCCAGTAGCCTTAGCAAACCTCCCTGCCAGTGTATTGGTTCCCCTGGGATTCAAGTGCAACCCGTCCTCTGAACAGGTCATACCTGCCCCAAAAGAGGCACCAATGATCCAGAAAACTGAATCCCTGCTCCTTACTCCAATCCCTCAACCACGCATTTAACCTCCTCCTCATTCTGTTCCTATACCCACTGTCGCTTAGCACAGGCAGTAATCCAGAAATTACTACCTTTGAGGTCCTACTTCTGAACTTCCTTCCTAATTCTCTATAGTCTCTTTTCAGGACCTCATTCCTTTCCCTACCTATTGTCATTGGTACCAATATGTACCATGACCTTTGGCTGTTCTCCCTCCCCCTTCAGGATATCTTGGATGCAATCTGAAACATCCCAGACCCTGGCACCTGGAAGGCAAACTACCTTCCTAGTTTCTTTCCTGCATCCACAGAATCGCTCGTCTGCCCACCTATCACTAGTGCCCTCCTCACTCCTTCCCTACCCATCTGAGCCAGAGAAACTGCCACTGTTGCTTCCCCCAGGTAGGCTATCTCCCCCAACAGTACTCAAGCAGGAGTACTTATTGTCAAGGGGTACAGCCACAGGAGTAGTCTCTAGTACCTGACTCTTCCCCTTCCCTCTCCTGACTGTGCCCCAATTCATATATGAATAAGTACAATGCTCATTTTAATTGCAAGATCAAGCTTTAATATTTCAAAATTAAAGCCACACAATAAATGGACATTTAAAGAGTTAATAGTTACCTGTTGCTGGCAGTCTTGGGATAGTGCTGAGGCGCACCCCTACCTCCTCCTCCGCCCGAAGAAGCACTAAAAAGGCACGAAAATGCTTTTAAGATTTCTACCCACTTTTGCACAATTTTAAATACTGCCAAAACTCATACACATCTTAGCACAAGTACTGGACGGTACACATTTCTATCAACAATAGAGCCCACCAGGCTAGAAAACCCATTCTTCTCTAATCAAGGCAAGTTGACCATTGGCATGCACCACCAAGAACTAAGCCTGGCCTTGACTTAAAAGTAACAAATACCTACTTCTAGCATTTGGAATGAAACAGGAGGAGACACTACAGAAGAATTTTCCACAGATCGCGAAATTCAGAGGAATAGCCATAAAGTGGACAGTATATCACGTGCAAACAATAGCATGGTCAGTGAGTCTGCAGCCCGAGTGCCAACTTCCACTTCAGCACAAAGATGCAGACTGACACTTCTGTGCAGAGCTGAGGCAACATCTTTCCGAAGAGATTTAACAGAAACTCCACCTGCTTAGGCTTTTTTAAAAAAAACTAACTCTAAGGGACACTATAACTGGCGAAGTTAGACCCAATTGCCATCCAAGTGGCTTGCCAAGCAATTTCAAATGGATGGTCAAAAGTCAACCACATTACTGTGATGGCAACTTAATCACAACTTCACAAAAGCAAGCTCCTGGACTGTGGAGGGAAATAGACAATCAATGTTTCTGGTTAAGAAGGGTCCCTTGTGTCTCCACAGCTTTACCACGTTCCAGAAAAAGCAAGGTCCTACATCCCCTTTAAAGTGTGGGGACATGATCCCAATTTTCTGGCCAATACATTCATATTCTGTATGTTAACCCCAGATTAGAAACATTGGGAATTTGCTATGTGCAAGCCAGCTACACTTTATTAGAATTCATATTAGAATTACAACCACACTTAATGTATCGCAAGTATAAAGCACTTTAGGACATGGAGAAATGAAAAATGCAGTGTTAATACCATGGAGACAAGATCATCTAGCATTTGACGCTGAGCATTTTTAAGAAAACTTATACAACTAAAAAGTACTGAAGCATCCACTACTACATATCACAATTTATTGTGCCCTACCACATCCCTACAAGTTGCCATTAAAAAAAATTAAGAGCACACAACAACGGCACAAGAACCGCGCAAGTACCTGAAACGAGAAGCAACCCCTTCTGCAATCACACTCTCCACTTTGGCGGCTTGACAAAACGAAAAACTTCCAAAAGAAGAATATTAAAGGGAAGGGTAGGGAAAACGAGTTACCTAGAAAAGAAGAGAACACAATCAGCCTGGTGTACTAACACTGCATCTTTCTCAATGATGAATCACCATCTTACTCCACCCAGTCCAACGCACAAAGAAAAAAACACTGCACAAAGGGAAAAATGGCCGCACCGCCCAGGGCTGAGGAAATGCAGGAAAAATCTGGCTCGTCTTTGATCGACTCACAATGACGCAGGGCGGTCAAAAGCAGGATTATTTCCCCATCTACCGAGGGTGGTGGGAGGAGACAAAGAATCGGGGTGGGCACATCACCTACAAAGGACCACAATCCGTGGCACAAAGAGCAGGGGGAGAAGAGGCTACAAACATCGAGGCAGCAGGGTAGATACAGAGGGGACAACGTGCAGACTTGGGGGGGGGGGGGGGGAGAGAGAGAGAAGAGGGCGGGGAGGTGGAGAGAGAAAGAGAAGCACCCACAGAACTACAGGACACTACAAAGACACAACCAGATAACACTGACAAACCCGGGGCATGAAAAACCACAGCTCCCCACCGCAATAAATACGAGGACAGAGAAACCACCAGAGAAAGGCTGGGGGTGGGGTGGGCACAAGGGGATGGCAGGGGGGTGGGAATGGGGTGGGCACAAGGCCAGGGGGGAATGGGGTGGGCACAAGGGGAAGGCCGGGGGGGGGGGAATGGGGTGGGCACAAGGGGAAGGCAGGGGGGTGGGAATGGGGTGGGCACAAGGCCAGGGGGGGAATGGGGTGGGCACAAGGGGAAGGCCAGGGGGGGGGAATGGGGTGGGCACAAGGCCGGGGGGGAATGGGGTGGGCACAAGGCCGGGGGGGAATGGGGTGGGCACAAGGCCGGGGGGGAATGGGGTGGGCACAAGGCCGGGGGGGAATGGGGTGGGCACAAGGGGAAGGCCGGGGGGGGGGGGGAATGGGGTGGGCACAAGGGGAAGGCCGGGGGGGGGGGGGAATGGGGTGGGCACAAGGGGAAGGCCGGGGGGCGGCTGACCGGTGTTTGGGGGCTGGGAGGAAAGCGGATCGGTGGAGTGGGGGGGGGGGTGTTAACACAAAGGGGAGCAGCCGGTCTGTCGAGGGGAGCGGGGGGGGGGGGGGGGGTGGGTGGTGGGAGAAGAGTCGACGGCGCCGTCCCCGGAAAACCCGGCCGCCCTGCCCGCTCCGGACCCGGTACAACCCCGGAGGGTGGGGGGGGGGGGGGAAGCCGATGGCGCCGACAAACGGGGGAGAAGATCAGGACCCGCGCCGGGACTGAGATCGCTCCCCCTTCCCCACACAACGGCACACAGGTGTAAACCCAAGCCTCCCCACACTCGACGCCGAGGCCCCGCGGCCTGGCGCCGCCATTTTGTGAGGACGGAGCGGCGACAAAATGGCGGCGGGACTCACCTCGGCGGCCCCGCAGCCCCAGTCAGCGCCAGGGGTCGCCGGCCGCTCCCGAACGCAACCGAAAATTAAAAAAAAAACAAAAAGAAACGAACGAGGGGGTGGGAACGATCATGAAATGATCACTCAGCCGCGCCCGCTCCACATAGAAGGCAGCGGAGTGCGGGAGCCGTCAGCGAGCGGGACAAAGAGACGGAGCTCCGCCGCCGCCAGTCCGCCGAATGGCTTCTCTTACCCCCAATGCACCGCGCCGCGCGGCGCAACCCAACTTTATTTCCGGCCCCCGGCCGCGCCTTTTTTCTGCCTCTTTCTCGCCCTCCTCCCCCGCCCCTCCCCTCGCCAAAGTTTGGCCGCAACCAAACGTGAATGGACATCGTCACGCTGATTGACACCAGAATCGCACCAGCCACGCCGCCCCGTTGTGTGATACAGCCCGCCCCCTCCACCAATCAGGCTGAGCGGACCGGCCGCCTCGCCTGCTGATTGGACAGCTGCTTCAATGCAGCCGCACTGCGGATTGAAGAGTTTGGCCGCGCCCCCTGTTTTTTTTCTCTCTGCTGCCCATCACCAGCAGGCCCCGCCCATGTTATGCCCCGCCCTCATCGGCGCGTCCGTCAGTTAGCCGCGCCCTCTTCTTCCTGGTCCCTCCGGTCATACCAGTCTCTGATTGGCTGCTGCGAGCCCACCTCCCAACATAGACCTGTCAATCAATGCAGCTGTGCGGCCCAAGGGACCGTCCCCAAATCTCAGGGGGGGCACATAACGAACATTGGGGATTGTTACCCCAAGTCATTTACAAAAGATGCAAAGAACACAGGACATTACAGCACAGTACAGGCCCTTCGGCCCACAATGTTGTGCTGACATTTTATCCTGCTCTAAGATCTATCTAACCCTTCCCTCCCACATAGCCCCCCATTTCTATATAAAGTTGGAGAACAAGACACACTGTGACATCTTCCCTTTGATGTTAACCTTTTTGTGAGAATGGCAAAGCTACATATGCTCTTGAAATTCCATGTTGTTCTTGTTGGAGGATTTGGTGATGACAATGTCATTGAATGTCAAGGATAGATGGTTAGACTCTCTCTCGTTGCAGAGGTCATTGCCTGGTACTTTCCCGGCGCAAGTGGGTGATCAAGAAAGCACATCAGCCTATGTACTTTCTTAGGCGTCTGAGAAAACGGCAGGCACGGTAGTGTAGCGGTTAGTGTAACGCTATTACAGCGCCAGTGACCTGGGTTCAATTCCGGCCGCTGTCTGTAAGAAGTTCGTACGTTCTCCCCGTGTCTGCGTGGGTTTCCTCCGGGTGCTCCGGTTTCCTCCCACATTCCAAAGACGTACGGGTTAGGAAGTTGTGGGCGTGCTATGTTGGTGCCGGAAGCGTGGCGACACTTGCGGGCTGCCCCCAGAACACTCTACGCAAAAGATGCATTTCACTGTGTGTTTCGATGTACATGTGACTAATAAAGATATCTTATCTTCTTATCTTAAATTGGGCTTGTCCACAAGGAAACTCTCAAACTTCTGCAAATGCACTATAGAAAGTATCCCGACGGGTTGTGTCTCAGGCTGGCAAGGCAACTGCTCTACTCTGGACTGAAGTAACCTGCAGAGAGAGGTAAACATTGGGCAGTCTGCAGGCTTGTCTTCCTTCCATCCAGTCCATCTCCATGGAGCGTTGCATCAGGAAGGCTAACAGTATCGTCAAGGATGCCTGCCACCCTGGCCATTCCCTTTTCTCCCTTCCACCTATCGGGAGAAGATACAGGAGCTTGAAAGCCCGAATGTCCAGACTGAAGAACAGCTTCTTCCCCACTGCTGTCAGACTCCTGAACCAGTCACCTCTTTCACATCCTCTTCTCAGCGGTACTGCCACATTTTAGTCCCTTGGTTTTACCTCTTCCGTTATTGTCACTTTAACATTTCTTTTGCACTGCTTCAGATCGCACGACTATCTTTGCACCACTGCTGTTTTTGTGCTTGTCACTGTACTTATTGCTGTATCTAATATTACTGCATACACTGTTTACTCTGTGAGCTTCATGTGAGCGAGGGATTTCATTGCACCCTGGTGTACCTGACAATATACTAATCTGAATATGATCTGAACTGATTTTACTTGGCACTTATCAGCCCATGCCTGACTCTTTCTGCAGACACGGGCTGCTCCATTTGCTGAAGAATTCAGCATCGCATGAACGTCAACAAACATCTGGACTCTGGCCTTATAATGGATGGAAATCATCGATGAGGCAGCTGAAGATGTTTGGGTCTAGGACACTCCTGCTGTAATGTCCTGTGGCTGGAATAATTGACCTCCAACAATTGTTACCATCTTCCATTAAGATAGGTATGATTCCAACCAATGGAGTACACCATTAGTTTCAGGGCCTGCCTTTTGGTCAAGGGCAGTCGCTCTCACCTCAGCTCTGTGGTCCACGTTTGGTCCAAGGCTCAAGCGAGTGGTCCTGGCAAATCCCAAACTGAGCATTGGTGAGCTGGTCTTTGGTGAGTAGGTAGTGCTTGATAGCATCATGGACAATCCATCTTTTAGCTGATTAATGAAAGTAGACTGATTGGCTTGTAATTAGCTGGATTGGTTTGTGGATTGGACATACCTGGACAATTGTTGGGTGAACCCAAGTAGATTTCTGCAAAGTCATCAGTAAAGCAGATCATGGTAGGTAGGTCCTAAAACTGTAAGCAATGATGACTCCCAGTAAAATGTATTAAATAAAGGACTGTCCAAGGGACTGTGGCAACAGCCTCAGCTCCAGGATGTTTCAATATGGTCTCTGGTCAATAAAAGCTTAAGAAGAGTAGTTACATGTACATAAAAACCAGTGCAGGTTATGGACCAATTTAACAGGGCAAGAACAAAGGTCCCACACCACCAGGTTCAAGAGTCCCAACTTGCTTAAACTTTCCTCATTAGACAATTCCTCCCTACCCACGATCATTTTGGTTCACCTTCTCTCAACTACCTAGCACATCTCTCCTTAAATAAGGCTACTCCCCCTCAACCTTGAACCAACCTGCACAACCCTAATCATGACTTCAGTATAGCAACACTATGAGCACTTTGTACTACAATTAGCTTTGTTTATTTTTTGGTTCTAATTGTGTTCTTTCTTGTTAGACAATTCTTGTATAATTTATGTTTGTTTTGTGTTTTTCTTCTGGATGTTGTGCCTCTGATGCTATATGGTTGTGGTGCTGCTGCAAGTGAGTTTTTCATTGTACCTATGCATAGATGTACTTGTGCATGTGACAATAAACTCAACTTAGAGTTGTAGAGTTACAGAGCAATACAGCACAGATACAGGCCCTTTCGCCCAACCGTCCATGCCGACCACGGTGCCCACCCAGCTAGTCCCAATTTCCTGCGTTCGGCCCATATCCCTCCAAGCCCCGCCCCTCCATGTACCTATCCAAGTGCTTCTTAAATGATCCTGTTGTACCTGCCTCACCCACTTCCTCTGGCAGCTCGTTCCATACACTCACCACCCTCTGTGTGAAAAAGTTGCCCCTCAGGTCCCTTTTAAATCTTTCCCCTCTCACCCTGATCCCATGCCCCCTAGTTTTGGACTCCCCTACCCTGGGGAAAAGACTGTTACCGTCCACCTTATCTCTGCCTCTCATAATTTTACAAACTTCTGTCAGATCACTTCTCACTCTCCTACGCTCCAAGGAATAAAGACCCAGCCTGACCAACCTCACCCTATAACTAAGGCCCTCGACTGCACTCTTTCCAGTTTAACCACGTCTTTCCTATAACAGGGCGACCAAAACTCGGTACTCCAAGTGCGGTCTCACCAACGACTTGTACAACTGCAACATAATGTCCCGACTTCTATACTCAGTGCCCTGATTGATGAAGGCCAACGTTCTAAATGCTTTTTCACCACCTTGTCTACCTGTGACGCCACTTTCAACGAACTATGCACTTTTCCCTGTTCCATTACACTACCATTCATAGTATAAGTCCTTGACGACTTGACTCAAAATCTTTCAAATGAAAGAAAGATGCCACAGATTTACAAATGAAAACTAATGCAAATGCTGTAAATATACAGCTGTTCAGGCAGTATCTGTGAAGACAGAAACAGTATGAATGCCTCATTTATGAGAGGGAAGTATGTTTCACTGAGTTTTTAAAGTTTGCATCCGATAGTGTAGGTGAGGGTGACCCGATGGCTGTCGTGTGCTTGTATTTGTAAAAGGCTTTCAATAAGGTCCCATGCAAGAGATTGGTGAGAAGTGCATGAAGTTAGGAGGAATATACCAGCAATGTTGGGAGTTTTTTGACAGATAGAGAACAAAGTGTGGGGATGGGGGAATCTTTCTCTGTTACCAGTGGGGCACCACAGGGATGGGTGCTTGGGCCTCAGCTATTCACAAGTCACATCAAAGAATTAGCCAGGAAGACCAAGTGCAACATCTCCAAGTTTGCTGATGACATGGAACTAAGTGGGAACTGAGGGATAATGAGGATATAAAGAAGCTTTGGTGGGGTGGGGGAGGTGTGGGCAAGGTGAGTGGGTGGGCAGGAACATGGCAGATGGAATATAATGTGGAAAATAAGATAAGATAAGATTTCTTTATTAGTCACATGTACATCGAAACACACAGTGAAATGCATCTTTTGCGTCGAGTGTTCTGGGGGCAGCCCGCAAGTGTCGCCACGCTTCCGGCGCCAACATAGCATGCCCACAACTTCCTAACCCGTACGTCTTTGGAATGTGGGAGGAAACCAGAGCACCCGGAGGAAACCCACGCTGACACACGGGGAGAATGTACAAACTCCTTACAGATAGCAGCCCGAATTGAAGCCGGGCCTCTGGCACTGTAATAGCGTTGCGCTAACCACTATGCTACCATGCATATGTGATAACACAGAAAATGTGAGATAACACAGAAATACTGAGTAATTTTTAAATGGTGAGAGATTGGGAGTTGTTGGTGTTCGAAGGGACTTGGGTGTTCTTGTACACGAGTCACTGAAAGCTTCTATGCAGGAAGACAAATGGTGTGACACTTTCATCAGTTGCAGAGGGGCTTCAGGTGAATCAGGAATGTATTTGTACTTACTTCAGTTTCATTCACTGAGTTTGCTACACTGGGGAAACCAAATGCAGGTTGGGTGAGGGCTTTAGGCCACCCTGACCTTCCAGTTTAATTCTCCATCCCACTCCACCTCTGACAACACCGTTCCAACAAAGTCCAATCAGGTAAAGAACCTGGAGACACCAGAGACTGCAGACACTGGAATCAGAAGCAACAAACAATCTGCTGGGGGAACTCAGCGGGTCGAGCAGCATCTGTCTTTCTAAATGTGCTGTCGTCAAAGCTTAATGCATGAGCCTCAAAGAACAGAGAAACTGTCCGCTGATCTAAATATGAGGACATGCAGTGTGGCCATAAGGCACCGTGCCAATGATGTCTGCTCAGAAAAAAAGCCAGCTTTATACAGATGGTTTTGTTTTGTGTTGACAACAGTAGGATAGTAGGATAGTACCAACAGTAGGCACGGTAGTGTAGCGGTTAGCGTAATGCTTTACAGCGCCAGCGACCCGGGTTCAATTCCGGCCGCTGTCTGTAAGGAGTCTGTATGTTCTCCCCGTGTCTGTGTGGGTTTCCTCCAGGTGCTCCGGTTTCCTCCCACATTCCAAAGACGTACGGGTTAGGAAGTTGTGGGCGTGCTATGTTGGTGCCAGAAGCGTGGCGACACTTGCGGGCTGCCCCCAGAACACTCTACGCAAAAGATGGATTTCACTGTGTGTTTCGATGTACATGTGACTAATAAAGATATTATCTATTATTATCTAGGATGTTGCACACATTCTCAATCACTGTTAGTTAATGAAATGAGCAGCATCTGTGGATCGTTGACAGCAGTGTCCAGGTGAAGGGTCTTGACTCGAAACCTCGACCATCCATTTCCCTCCGTAGATGCTGCCTGACCTGCTGAGCTCCTCCAGAAGTTTGTTTGTTGAGCTACAGCACCCCACCTTCTGACTGGGCATGTACTTCAGGGTTCAGATCCCCAGCCACTGCAATCTTGTTTTTGACATTTTCACCATTCAGTTCTTTTACTTTTGGTTCACTTCCAATATTGTAGCCTGCAGGCGCAGTAGTGTAGCAGTTAGCATAACACTTTACAGCCCCAGCGACCCGGGTTCACTTCCAGCCACTGTCCGTAAGGAGTTTGTATGTTCTCCCCGTGTCTGCGTGGGTTTCCTCTGGGTGCTCCGGTTTCCTCCCACATTCCAAAGATGTACGGGTTAGGAGCTGTGGGCGTGCTATGTTGGTGCCAGAAGCGTGACGACACTTGCGGGCTGCCCCCAGAACACTCTATGCAAAAGATGCATTTCACTGTGTGTTTTGATGTACATATGACTAATAAAGATCTGATCTGATCTTATCCTTGTAAATCTTCTCTGTGCTCTTTCCAGTGCCTCCTCCATCCACACCCTGGGCATCACTCGAACAGTGCATCAGCCACATAAATCATAAAATCAGATGCTGGAAATCTGAAATAAAAACAGGAGATGGTCAGTGGGTCAGGCTGTGTCTGTGGAGACAGTGTTAACATTTCGGTTCAACCCTCAGAACTAATGAATCGATCTCCTGTGATGAAAGGTCCTCAACCTGAAACATTACCTCTGCTCCTCTCCCCACAGATGTGACTTGACCTGCTGAGTATCTCCAGCATTTTCTATTTTTATTTCAGGGAATCCCCTTGAGCTACACTGTGAATGTGTTCTGGAGGCTGATGACTCATTGTGACGTCTGATACTTCCGGTGTTCAAACCTGGCCTGTACATTTAACACGCAGATAATCTGTGTTTAACCATCTTGATCTGTCACATCGAACCTATCTGACAATCTAATCCCTGCATCATTGTAAAACCCATAATCACATCATTTCTCCAATGAAACCCGTTCTTTGAGCCCATCTGAATAACTTCAACAACAACAGTGTGTTTTGATAGTTACTTTGAATGAGGGAATGAGTTCCAAAGTCCTCATGGGGCATTAGCAAACAATGAGTCACATCAGGAGATGTTGCTACAGGTGAAAAAGTTACATCAAAGAACAAAGATTTATTTCCTTTATTCAGTCACATTTCTTTAGTAAAGGGGTCAAAACCAAGGGGCATTTGAAGAAGCCATTGAGGAAGGATTGTAGGAGAGATGAGGAAAAAAAATTCAACCAGAGCCATATTTCCTATCGCCCTGAGGTAGGAGAGATGTTATTAAACTGGAAAGAGCACAGAAAAGATTTACAAGAAGTTGCCAGGACTTGAGGCACTGAGTTATAGGGAGAGGTTGGAAAGGCTGGGACTTTATTCCTTGGGGAGTAGGAAACTGAGAGGTGATCTTATAGAGGTGGATAAAATCATGAGGGCGTAGATAGGGTGAATGCACACAGTCATCTTCCCAGGGTTGGGGAATCAAGAACTAGAGGGCACTGGTTTAAGGTGAGAGGGGAGAGATTTAAGAGGAATTTGAGGGCAAGTTTTTTACACAAAAGGTGGTATCCATGTGGAACGAGCTGCCAGACGAAGTGGTTGAGGCAGGTACAATAACAACTTTTAAAAGACAGTTGGACAGGTACATGGATTGGAAAGGTTTAGAAGGTTATGGGCCAAATGTGGGTAAATGGGACTAGCTTGGATGGGGCATCTTGGTCGGCATGGACCAGTTGGGCTGAAGGGCCTGTTTCCATGCTGTGTGACTCTATGACTTTTATGACAGAAGGGCACTGGGGGCAGAAACCCTGGTCCCTTTGTACCATAATATTTTGTTGTTTCACTCCACTGAACAGTCCCTGGGTTTGCCTGAAGGGATTTATCGCCCTTCACAGATCTCCCTGAGAACATAGAACATAGAACAGTACAGCACAGGAACAGGCCCTTCAGCCCAAATGTCTGTGCTGAACATGACGCTGGATTAAACTACATCACTTCTGCCTGCAATGATCCACATTCCTCCATTCCCTGCCTGTTCACATGTCTAACAGACTCTTAAATGCCTCTATCGTATCTGCCTCCACCACCACCCCTGGCAGCCCGTTGCAGGCACCCACCACTCTCTGTGTAAAAACTCTGACCCGCACATCTCATTCAAACTTTCCCCCCTCACCTTAAATGTACCTCACCTTATCATATAAACCTCAATAAGGTCAACCTCTCTATAAACAACCTTCCCTTCAATGTCAGCAAGATAAAAGAGCTGGTCATTGACTGCAGGAAGCGGGGTGGAGAACTCGCCCCTGTCTGTATCAATGGTACTGAGGTGGAGATGGCTGAGAGCTTCAAGTTCCTTGGTGTAAATATCACCAACAATTTGTCCCGGTCCAGCCACATAGACGCTACAGCCAAGAAAGCTCACCAGCACCTCTACTTCCTCAGAAGGTTAAGGAAACTTGGCATGTCCCCATTGACTCTTAACAATTTTTATAGATGCAGCATAGAAAGCATCCTGTCCAGATGCATCACGGCTTGGTATGGCAACTGCTCTGCTCAAGACCACAAGAAATTGCGGAGCGTTTTGAACATAGATCAGTCCATCATGAAAACCAGCCTCCCCTCCATTGACTCCGTCTACACTTCCCACTGCCTCGGGAAGGCAGCCAGTGGGGATGATCCAGAAGCTTTTTAAAAGTTGTTTCTGATCGGCTAAGTGTGTGGCAACTCAGCCAACAAAATGAAGGTAGGGTAAAGTGGGGTGGCCAGTGTGAGACTGGGCCAGTGTTAGAGTGGGGAGCTGAGGCTTTGGCTCAAGAGGCTTCGGCAAGGAGGTAGTAGGTAAGAACAGGTAAGGTTTTATTTTCCTGTTAATCTGTGACCTTTGACTTAGTGCAGACAAAATGGCTTTGGCTCAAGAGGCTTCGGCAAGGAGGTAGTAGGTAAGAACAGGTAAGGTTTTATTTTCCTGTTAATCTGTGACCTTTGACTTAGTGCAGACAAAATGGCCGTCAGGGCACTGGAATACTCCTCCTGCAAGATAGAGTCACAGAGCACTAGAGCGCAGAAACAGGCCCTTCGGCCCATCTAGTCCATGCCAATCTGATCTTCTGCCTGGTCCCATTTACCTGCACCTGGACCATATCCCCCCAAACTCCTCCCATCCATGTACCTATCCAAACCTCTCTTAAATATTACAACTGAACCCACATCCACCACTTCCGCTGGCAGCTCGTTCCACACTCGCACCTCCCTCTGAGTGAAGAAGTTCCCCCTCAGATTCCCCTTAAATATTTCACCTTTCACCCTAAACCTATGACCTCTAGTTCTAGTCTCACCCAACCTGAGGGGAAAAAGCCTGCATGCGCCCACCCTATCTATACCCCTCATGATTTTGTATACTTCTATAAGATCTCCCCTCATTCTCCTGCGCTCCAGGGAATAAAGTCCTAACCTATTCAACCTTTCCCTGTAACTCAGGTCCTCAAGTCCCGGCAAAATCTGTGTAAATTTTCTCTGCACTCTTTCAAGCTTATTGATATCTTTCCTGTAGGTAGGTGACCAGAACTGCACACAATACTCTAAATTTGGCCTCATCAATGTCTTGTACAACTTCAACATAACATCCCAACTCCTGATTTATGAAGGCCAAAGAGCCAAAAGCTCTCTTTACGACCCTATCTACCTGTGATGCCACTTTCAAGGAATTATGGATCTGTATTCCCAGGTCCCTTTGTTCTACCACATACCTCAGTGCCCCACCATTCACTGTGTAAGTCTTACCCTGGTTTGTCCTCCCAAAGTGCATCACCTCACACGTGTCTGCATTAAATTCCATCTGCCATTTTTCAGCCCATTTTCCCAGCTGGTCCAGATCACGCTGCAAGCTTTGATAGCCTTCCTCACTGTCCACTACGCCCCTAATCTTGGTGTCATCCGCAGATTTGCTGATCCAGTTTACCACATTATCATCTAAATCATTAATATAGATGCTAAACAACAACGGACCCAGCACCGATCCCTGCGGCACACCGCTAGTCACAGGCCTCCAGTCAGAGAGACAACCATCTACTACCACTCTCTGGCTTCTCCCGCTAAGCCAACGTTGAATCCAATTGGCTACTTCATCCTGAATGCCAAATGACTTAACCTTCTGGACCAGCCTCCCATGTGGGATTTTGTTAAAGGCCTTGCTGAAGTCCATGTAGATAATGTTCTCCATCTTCCCTTCATCAACCTTCCTGGTAACCTCCTCGAAAAGCTATGTTAGATTGGTTGGACATGACCTACCATGCACGAAGCCATGATGACTATCCCTAATCAGGCCCCGTCTATCCAAATACTTATATATCCTGTCCCTCAGAATACCTTCCAATAATTTACCCACGACTGACGTCAGACTCACTGGTCTATAATTTCCCAGCTTATTCTTAGAGCTTTGCTTAAACAACAGAACAACGTTAGCTATCCTCCAGTCCTGCAGCACCTCACCCGTGGCTAAGGACGTTCTAAATATCTCTGCCAGAGCCCCTGAAATTTCTGCACTAGCCTCCCACAAGGTCTGAGGGGACACCTTGTCAGGCCCTGGGGATTTATCCACCCTAATTCGCCTCAAGACATCCAGCACCTCCTCTTCCATAACCCGGATACGGTTCATGACCTCACTACTCTTTTTCCTCAGTTCTGTAGACTCTGTGTCTGTCTCCCAAGTAAACACAGATGCAAAAAATCCCGTTAAAATCTCCCCCATCTCTTTCGGCTCCATGCATAGATGACCACACCTATCTTCAAGAGGACCAATTTTGTCCCTTGCTATCCTTTTGCTCTTTCTATACCTATAGAAACTCTTTGGATTCTCTTTCACCCTGTCTGCCAGAGCAACCTCATGTCCTCTTTTTGCCCTCCTGATTCCTCTCTTGTGTTCTCTTGCATTTCTTATACTCCTCAAGCACCTCTTTTGATCCTAACTGCCTATACCTGATATGCACCTCCTTTTTCTTTACCAGGGCCTCAATATCCCTCGATAACCAAGGTTCCCTAAACCTGTTAGCCTTGTCTTTTATCCTAACAGGAACATACAGATTCTGTACTCTTAATATTTCACTCTTGAAGGCCTCCCACTTACCAAGCATCTCTTTGCTGGAAAACAGCCTGTCCCGATGCACGCCTGCCAGATCCCTTCTGATGCCCTCAGAATTGGCCTTCCTCCAGTTTAGAATCTCAACCCAAGGACCAGTCCTATCCTTCTCCATAATTATCTTGAAACAAATGGAATTATGATCACTAGGTCCAAAGTGTTCCCCTGCGCTCACTTCTGTCCCCTGCCCTGTCTCATTCCCTAAGAAGAGATCCAGTATCGCGCTCTCTCTAGTTGGGACATCTACATATAAGGAAACTTTCCTGAACACATTTGACAAACTCTATCCCATCCAATCCTTTTACAGTATGGGAGTCCCAGTCAATATGTGGAAAGTTAAAATCACCTATCACAACCTTGTTTTTCTTGCAACTGTCTGCTATATCTCTACAAATTTGTTCCTCTGAATCCCGCTATTGGGAGGTCTACTCTATAGTCCCATAAAGATGGTCACCCCTTTCTTATTCCTCAGTTCCACCCAAATTGCCTCAGTAGTTGAGCCCTCCAGTATGTCTTCTCTGAGCACTGCTGTGACATTTTCCCTGATGAGTAATGCCACCCCTCCCCCTTAAATACCTCCCCCTCTGTCACGGCTAAAACAACGGAACCCCAGAACATTGAGCTGCCAGTCCTGCCCCTCCTGCAACCAAGTCTCACTAATGGCTGCAACATCATAATTCCACGTACGGATCCACGCTCTAAGTTCATCTGCCTTATCTACAATACTTGCATTGGAATAGATGCAACTCAGAACATTAGTCCCAGCACGCTCAACCTATCGGTTTCCATCTGTGCTTGTAGTCTTAACATCTACTTTCCGCACAGCCCCTCCACTTGCTACCCTGCCGCTCTGGTTCCCAGCCCCCTGCAACTCTCGGTTAAACCTCCCCCGAGCAGCACAAGCAGGATATTGGTCCCCCTCCAGTTCAGGTGCAAACAGTCCCATTTGTACAGGTCCCACCTGCCCTGGAAGAGAGCCCAATGATCCAAAAATCTGAAGACCTCCCCCCTGCACCATATCCTTAGCCACTGTTAAACTGCACGATCTTCCTATCCCTTACCTCACTAGCATGTGGCACAGGTAGCAATCCTGAGATCACCACCCTGGAGGTCCAGACTTTTAACTTAGCACCTAACTCCCTGAATTCACTTTGCAGGACCTTTTCACTTTTCCTGCCTATGTCATTGGTACCGATATGGACCACAACCTCTGGCTGCTCACCCTTCCCCTTAAGAATGCTGTGGGCTCGATCTGAGACGTCTCTGACACTGGCACCTGGGAGGCAACATACCATCCGGGAGTCTCATTCTCGTCCACAGAACCTCTTCTGCTCCCCTAACTAATGAATCCCCTATCGCTACCACTTGCCTCTTCTCCCCCCTTCCCTTCTGAGCCAAAGAGCCAGACTCAAGTGCCCAAGACCTGACCACTGTGACTTTCACCTGGTAGGTCGTTTCACCGCACCCCCCCCCCCCCCAACAGTATCTAAAATGATATACTTGTTATTGAGGGGAACGGCCACAGGGGGACCCTGCACTGACTGCCTCTTCCCTTTCCCTCCCCTGGCGGTCACCCAGCTACCTGCCTCCTGCGGCCTTGGTGTGACTGCTTCCCTGTAACTCCTGTCTATCAACCCCTCAGTCTCCTGAATGATCCGGAGTTCATCCAGCTCCAGCTCCAGCTCCCTAACGCGGTCTGTAAGGAGCTGCAGCTGGATGCACATCTCACAAGTGTAGTCATCAGGGCACTGGAGGTCTCCCTGACTTCCCACATTCCACAAGAGGAGCACACTGCACTGGGTGTCGTTCCCACTGCTCTACCTGTGCAATAACAAAGAAAGAAAGAGAACTTTCTTCAACTTTAAAGAGAAAGATGTGGGAAGTCAGGGAACCTCACCGTCTCCCTGATGACCACATCTGTGGGAAGTGCACCCAGCTGCTGCTCCTGACAGACCAGGTCAACGAACTGGAGATGCAGGTGGATGTACTCAGGATCATCTGGATTGCTGAGGATATCATGGATGAGTTTTAGTGAGATGGTCACACCCAAGGTGCAGGCTACAGATAGATGGGTGACCACTAGGAGAAGTAAGGGGAGTTGGCAGTCCTGTGGCCATGCCCCTTTAGATACTGCTGGGGAGGGGGGATGACCTCCGTGCCTGGCTCTGACGCAAAGAAGGGAAAGGTGAAGTGAGGCAGAACGATAGTGATGGGGGACTCAATAATCAGGGGTGCAGACAGGTGTTTCTGGGGCTGCAATCAAGACCAGGATGGAGTGTTGCCTCCCTGGTGCCAGGGTCAAGGACGGCTCACAGCAGGTACAGGACATTCTGAGGGGAGGGTGAGCAGCCAGAGGCCATGGTCCCTATTGGTACACATGACATAGGCAGGAGCAGGGACGAGGTCCTGCGAAGGGGTTTTAGGGACTTCCAGGGTCGTAATCTCAGGATTACTGCCCGTGCCACGTGTTGGTGGGGTGAGAAATAGATACCCATGCAGTTCAAATGTGGCTTGTGGCTAAGGACCTGGTGCAGGGGGGACGCCTTAAGACTTATGGATCAGTGGGCTCTCTTCCAGGGCAGGTGGGACCTGTACAAACAGGATGGTTTGCACCTGAATTGAAGGGGCACCAATATCCTCACTGGGAGGTTTGCTGATGCTACTCGGGAGGGTTTAAACTAGAGTGGCAGGGGGAGGGGAACCACGGAGGATGGGGAACCACCAGGGGGGCTGGGGGACCACAGGGGGGTGGGGGACCACGGGGGGGGGGGGATGGGAACCACGGGCAACAGGTGGTAGGGTTGAGGGCAAGAAAGATGGTTTGACAGGTAAGTCTGAAAGGAGGGACACCAGGGGACAGGTGGGACTGATGGGCTGAAATGTGTTTATCCCAACACCAGGAGTGTCCTGGGTAAGGAGGATGAACTTGGAGCCTGGATCAGTCCATGGAATTACGATGCTGTTGTCATTACAGAGACCTGGATGTGTGAGGGACAGGACTGGCAGCTCAACGTTCCTGGGTTTTGTTGTTTTAGGCGTGATGGGGGGGTGGGGGATGGGGGGGGGCTGGTAAAGAAGTGGAGGGGTTGCACTGCTGATCGGGGAGAATGTCACAGCAGTACTCAAGAGAGGACACACTGGAGGGCTCGTCCACATAGGCAACTTGGGTGGAGCTCAGGAAGGTGCAGTTACTCTGATGGGATTATACGACAGCTCCCCCAATCGCCACCGAGAGGTGGAGGAACAGAAATGTAGACAGATCATGGAAAGGTGCAGAAACAACAGGGTTGTCACAGTGGGGACTTCAACTTCCCCAGGATTGGTTGGAACTTCCTTAATTCAAGAGGCTTAGATTTCTTCTGTGTATCCAAGAGGGGTTCTTGAAACAGTCCAACTGGAGGAGAGAACATACTGGACCTAGTTTTGGAAAATGCGCCAGGCCAGGTGATAGACCTGATAGCGGGCGAACACTTTGGGAATAGTGACCACAACTCATTGTGTTTTAAGATATGAGTAATGATATCATTGGATCTTGCAGGAAGGTACTAAATTGGGGGAGGGCAAATTATGACAGGATAAGACAGGAGATAAGGGGCGTTGATTGGGAGCAGCTGCTGTGGGACATGGGAGTGGTTTAAAGACCAGCTGATCAGAGCTCAGGATTGGCACATTCGGGTAAGGATAAGGACAAGGCTGGTGAGGGAAGGGAACCCTGGATGATCCAAGAGGTCCTAAATTTAGTAAGGAAGGAAAAAGAAGCATATGTAAAGTTCAGGAAGCTAAAATCAGACTGGGCCCTTGTCAAATATAAAGATAGCCGGAAAGCGCTTGAGAGGCCATTAGGAAAGCCAAAAGGGGCCATGGAATGTGGCTACTGAGCAAGGTCAAGGATAATCCCGAGGCATTTCATACTAGTGTAGAAGGCAGCATGGTAGTGTAGTGGTTAGCGTAACACTACTACAGCACCTGCAACCCGGGTTCAATTCCAACCGCTGTCTGCAAGGAGTTTGTACGTTCTCCCCGTGTCTGCGTGGGTTTCCTCCGGGTGTTCCGGTTTCCTCCCACATTCCAAAGATGTACAGGTTAGGAAGTTGTGGGCATGCTATGTTGGCGCCGGAAGCGTGGCGACATTTGCGGGCTGTCCCCAGAACACTCTATGCAAAAGATGCATTTCACTGTGTGTTTCGATGTACATGTGACTAATAAATAAATATCTTATCTTATCTTATCTTATCTGGTATTAAGAAAAGGATAACCAAGGAGAGGGCAGGTCCACTCAAGGATAAAGCAGGGAATTTGTGCCTGGAGTCAGAGCAGATGACTGAGGTACTAAGTGAGTACTCTGTGTCGGTATTTACTGAGGAGAGGAGTTTCGAGGACAGTGAAAGCAGAGTGGGGCATGTAACGTGCTGGGACATTTTGAGGTTAAGGAGGAGGTAGTGCTGGGTCTTCTGAAAAGCATGAAGGTGGATACGTCCCCAGGGCCTGATTTCCCAGAATATATCCCAGAATATTGAAAGAAGCAAGTGAGCAGATCACTGGGTCTTTGACAAAGTTCTTTGTGTCCTCCCCAGCAACAGGTGAGGTCCCAGAGGACTGGAGAGTAGCGAACGTGGTGCCTTTGTTCAAGAAAGAAAATAAGGATAATCCAGGTTGACTATAGGCCAGTGCGCCTCGCGTCAGCGGTAGGGAAGATAGTGGAGAGGGTACTGAGGGATAGGATTGAGGTACATTTGCAAAGGCATGGCCTGCTGGGACAGTCAGCGTGGTGTTGTGTGGAGCAGGTTATGCCTTACAAACTTGAGGTTTTGAGGAGGTGACAAAGGCGCTTGATGAGGGTAAGGCAGTGGATCTTATCTACATGGACTTTAGTGATGTGTTTCATAAGGTTAATTCAGAAGATAAAGATGCACGGGATCCAGGGTGAATTGCAAGTCTGGATTCAGAACTGGCTTGCCTATAGAAGACAGAGTAGGGGTGGAAGGCTGTTATTCTGGCTGGAGGTCTGTGACCAGTGGTGTTCCGCAGGGATTGGCGCTGGGACCTCTGTTGTTTGTGATGTATATCAATGAGTTGGATGAAAATGCAGATGGGTGGATTAGTGAATTTGTGGATGACACCAAGATCGGTGGAGCTGCGGACAGTGTAAAGGACTATCAAAGAATACAGCGGGATCCTCTGTCCCTCCCTCTGCAACTGGATCCTTGGCTTCCTCATCGGGAGACCACAGTCAGTGCAGATCGGTGATAACATCTCCTCGCTGACAATCAACACAGGTGTACCTCAAGAGTGTGTGCTTAGCCCGCTGCTCTACTCTCTCTACACGCATGACTGTGTGGCCAGGCACAGCTCAAACGCTACCTATAAATTTGCCAATGACACCACTGTTATTGGCAGAATCTCAAATAGTGATGAGAAGGCGTACAGGAGTGAGATAGATCAGCTGGTTGAGTGGTGTCGCAACAACAACCTCACACTCAACGTCAGCAAGACCAAGGAATTAAGATTTTTAAGACTGGTTGTGGACTTCAGGAAGGAGAAGTCGGGAGAACTCACACCAGTCCTAATTGAGGGGTCAGTGGTGGAAAGGGTGTGCAGCTTCAAGTTCCTGGGTGTCAACATCTCAGAGGATCTATCCTGGGCCCAACACATTGATGCAATCATGAAGAAGGCACGCCAGTGGCTCTACTTCATTAGGAGTTTGAGGAGATTTGGTACGTCACCAAAGACTCTTGAAAATTCCTACAGATGTACGGTGGAGAGCATTCTGACAGGTTGCATCACCGCCTGGTATGGAGGCTCCAATGCGCAGGATCGAAAGAGGCTGCAGAGGGTTGTAGACTCAGCCAACTCCATCATTGGCACAACCCTCCCCACCATTGAGGACATTCTCAAGAGGCGGCGCCTCAAGAAGGTGGCATCCATCATTAAGGACCCTCACCATCTGGGACATGTCCTCTTCTGGTTACTACCATCGAGGAGGAGGTACAGGAGCCTGAAGACCCCACACTCAATGATTCAGGAACAGCTTCTTCCCCTCCGCCATCAGATTTCTGAATGGTCCATGAACACTATTTCATTATTCCTCTTTTGCACCATTTATTTATTTTTTTGTAACTTATAGTATTTTTTTGTCTTGCACTGTACTGCTGCCGCAGAACAATAAACTTCACGACATATGTCAATGACAATAAATCCGCTTCTGAGGATTTAGATCAGTTACAGATATGGGCAGAGAAGTACCAGATGGAGTTTAATCTGGGCAAGTGTGAGGTGTTGCAGTTTGGGAGGTTAAATGAAAGGAGAACGTGAACAGTTAATGGTAGGCCCGTTAATAGCGTTGAGGTGCAGGGGTATCTTAGGGTCCAGGTCCATAGTTCACTGAAAGTGACTACACAAGTGGATAAGGTGGTAAAGGGGGTGTATGAAATGCTTGCCTTCATTGGGAGGGGTGTTGAGTATAAGGGAAGTCATGGTGCAGTTCAGATCACACTCAGGAGTACTGTGTGCAGTTCTGGTCACCCCATTACAGGAAGGATGTGGAGAGGGTGCTGAGAGGTCTGTTTGGATTAGAGGGTATGAGCTATAAAGAAAAATTGGACAAACTTGGGTTATTCTGCCTGGAGGGTCGGAGGTTGAGGGGAGACCCGATAGAGGTTTTTAAAATTATGAGAAGCATAGACAGAGTAGACAGTCAGAATCTGTTCCCCGGGGTAGAAATGTCAAACACCAGAGGACATGCTTTTATGGTTAGAGGGGGGAAGTTTAAAGGCAACGTGAGGGGCAAGATTTTTACGCAGAGAGTGGTGGGTGCCTGGAATGGGTTACCAGGGGTAGCAGTGGAAGCAGGCAGTTTGGTGGAGTTTAAGAGGCTTTTAGACAGACACATGAATATGGAGGGAATGGAGGGATATGGGATGATACACAGGAGGACGTTTCGTATAAATTGATAGCAAGAGCAGCACAACGTAATGGGCCGAATGGCCTGTCCAGTGCTGTATCGTTTTATGTTCTCTGTAACATAATAAGGACCCCTCCCACCTCAGATATTTTCTCTTTCCGCACCCCCCCCTTCCATTGGGCAGAAGATACAAAACCATGCACCGCCAGGCTCAAGGACAGCTTCTATCCCACTGTTATCAGACCCCTGAATGGACTTCTTGAGCTCTCAGTCCACCTCGTCGTGGGCCTTGCACCTTATTGTCTGCCTGCACTGCACTTCCTCTGTAACTGTGACACTTTATTCTGCATTCTGTTATTGTTTTCCCTTGTACTATCTCATGGCACTGATGTACAGGATGATCTGTCGGGATGGCACAAACAAAGTTTTTCACCATTTCTCGATACATGTGACAATAATAATAAACCAATTCTCAACGACACCACCCCCCCCCCACCCCAGCCTCTTGTGTTTCAGAAGGACAGGAAGTTAACCCCAATATTCATTATTAAACTATTAGCATTCATTACCAAACAGATGATCCAGCCTTTAGTCTCAATGGATTGTGGGATCATGCTGTGCAAATAACATGCTGAAACTCCTGTAATTCGATAGTGCCCATGCTGTCAAGACCATTTCATTGGCTGTGCAACACTTTGGGATGTCCAGAGATGATGAAATGTGCTATACAAATAAAATAAGATCTTTATTAGTCACATGTACATCGAAACACACAGTGAAATGCATCTTTTGCGAAGAGTGTTCTGGGGGCAGCCCGCAAGTGTCGCCACACTTCCGGCGCCAACATAGCATGCCCACAACTTCCTAACCCGTACGTCTTTGGAATGTGGGAGGAAACCGGAGCACCCGGAGGAAACCCACGCAGACACGGGGAGAACGTACAAACTCCTTACAGACAGCGGCGGGAATTGAACCGGGGTCGCTGGCACTGTAATAGCGTCACGCTGACCGCTACGCTACCGTGCTGCCCCTAAATGGAGTGAGACTACAGAATGTTGAGGTACAAGGGGATCTGGGGCTCTGGTACATGAAACACAAAAGGAGCAGGTCTGTTATGGGGAGAGACTCGGGAAGCTGGGTCTGTTCTCCCTGGAGCGGAGCAGGTTAACAGGAGACATGATTGAGATATATAAAATTATGTGTGGTATAGTTAGGGTAAACTGCCAGAAACCTCTCTCCATATCAGAGGTAGATAAACCTGAAGTTTAGGGTGAGGGGGAAGAGATTCAGAGGGAATCTGAGGGGGACCTTTCTCACCCAGAGAGCGGTGGGTACCTGGAACACACTGCCCGAGAGAGTGGTGGAAGCAGAGTCACTGACAGCAGTTAGGAAGGGTCTAAATGAGCACGTGAATTGCTTCAGCATATGGAGCAAGTGCTGGGAGATGGGATTTATACAGAAGGATGCCCACTGGTCCCACTGCCTGAAAGCACGAACCACCAGACTCAAGGACAACTTCTATCCCGATGAAAAACACGATGATGCTGGAGGAACTCAGCAGGTCAGGCAGCATCCGTGGAGAATGCTGCCGGGCCTGCTGAGTTCCTCCAGCATCATTGTGTTTTTCATCTAGATTCCAGCATCAGCAGCCCTTTGTTTCTCTAGTATTACAGCTTCTATCCCACTGTTATTGGCTCTTGAACAGACCTCTCACACGCTAAAAGCTGAACTCCTGATCTCCCAATCTACCTCATTGTGGCCCTTGCACTTTGACTGCCTGAACTGCACTTCGTCTGAAACTGTAACACTATACTCTGCATTCTGTTTTTCTTTTAACTACCTCAGTGTAATTATGTATGGCATGCTCTGTCTGGGTGGCAAAAGCTTTTCACTGTATCTCGATACACGTGACAATAATAAACCAACACCAGTAACAATGAGGCCTGTATTCACTGAACTACCAGAAGAATGAAAGTGGAGTTCATAAAAACCTTCAACATTCTAACAGGACAAGATGATACAGGAAGGATATTCCTGCTGGCAGGAGAGACCAGGATCAGAGGTTACAGACTAAGGGGAAGGGGAAGCCATTTAAGGCTGAGACAAGGCGAAAGGTCTTCACTCAAGGGTGGTGAACTGTGGAATTCCCACTTGAACAGTTCCCTAGAACGATAGGATGGACTCTTGACCTCACAATCTACCTCGTTACAGCCTTGCACCTTATAGTCTGCCTGCACTGCACTTTCTCCGTAACTGTGACACTTTATTCTGCATTCTGTTATTGTTTTCCCTTGTACTACCTCAATGCACTGATGTGATGAAATGATCTGTACGAACAGCATGCAAAACAAAGTTTTTCACTGCACCTCGGTACCTGTGACAATAAGATAAGATTTCCTTATTAGTCACACTTACATCGAAACACACGGTGAAATACATCTTTTGCGTAGAGTGTTCTAGGGGCAGCCCGCAAGTGTCGCCACGCTTCCGGCACCAACACAGCATGCCCACAACTTCCTAACCTGTACGTCTCTGGAATGTGGGAGGAAACTGGAGCACCCGGAAGAAACCCACACAGACATGGGGAGAACGTACAAACCCCTTACAGACAGCGGTGGGAATTGAACCCGGGTCACTGGCGCTGTAATAGCGTGACACTAACCGCTACACTACCATGCTTGCCAATAATAAACCAATTTAAAACTTACAGAAGCAGTGGAGAACATCATGAAATATTTTCAAGAAACGGGTAGATATATTTCTCCATGCTAAAGGAATCAAGGGGTGCGGGGAGAAGCTGAGAACAGGACAGTGAGTCACGGATCATCTGTGATTATATTAAATGGTGGATCAGGGCAGAAGGGCTGATTGTTCCTGCTCCTAGTTTCTATATTTTTAAGGTTGACCCACAGGAAGGAATTACAAAGAGATTAGTTGCTCAACATCGATACATAGAAAATGTTAAAAGGAATTGAGGTGTTGGTCAAAGTAAATCCTCTTTGGGATGGTGGCTCAGACGTTGGATGTGAGAACGTTGGAATGAGGTTCCCAGCAGAGGGCGCTGGCAGACAGGACTACACGGAGAGGTGAGCAGGAGCTATGGGGGAGGAGTCATGCCAATGTCCCTCAAACAGCCAGAGCCAGTCTCACCGTCTCAGAGTAAGGCTCAGACAGTCAGGGCAGAGACAAGGAGACAGTTCTTCAGCCGGGAGATGGAATTCTCTACCTGGGAGGAGCAGGGAGGCTCGGTCTCTTGGTATAATCCAGAGGGAAGCCAAGAGATTAGGAGATCAGGGGATACAGGGGTTAGTGCTGGCACGTGGCACTGAGGTCAAAGATCAACCGTCAGCTGATTCACGTTCTCAGACTGCCCGGTCAGGTTTGAAATCAGTCACCGGACACTCAGCCAGTGACACAGCGTCTGGGTGGGGGGGGGCGGCACAGTGACGCAGCGTCTGGGGGGGGGTGGGAGGGGGCGGCACAGAGAGACAGCGGGTAGTGCTGCTGCCTCACAGCTCCAGAGACACAAAACACAGAACAGCTCAGGAACAGACCCTTCGGCCCACCATGTTGTGCCAAACTAATTAAGCCAATGACACCTAATTAAACTAATCCCTTCTGCGTGCACGTGCTCCATATCCCTCCATTCTCTGCACATTATCTAAGAGCCTCTTAAACACCTCGATCGATTCTGCCTCCATCGCCACCTCTGGCAGCTCGTTCCCAGGCACCCATCACTCCTTGTGTAAAAAAACCTGCTTTGTACATCTTTGAACTCACCTCTCTCACCTTAAATGTATGCCCTCTGGAATTAGATATTTTGACCTTGGGAAAAAGATACTGGCTGTTTACCCTATCTGTACCTCTCATAATATTATAAAGTTCTATCAGGTCTCCCCTCAGCCTCCGCTGCTCCAGAGGAAACAACCCTAGTTTATCCAACTTCTCCCAACCTCCAGAGCTGTCTGTGTGGAGTTTGCACGTTCTCCCTGGGACCCCGTGGGTTTCCCCCGGGTGCTCCAGTTTCCTCCCACGTCCCAAAGACGTGTGGGTTGGTAGGTTTAATGGTCGTTGAAATTTACCCCTAGTGTAGGAGGGTGCCAGGGAAATCAGGGGGGGATTTGATGGGTGTGTGGGGATAATAGGTCACAGGGAAAATTACTGGGGGGAAATGGAATTGTTTAGACCATAAGATATCAGAGCGGAATCAGGCCATTCAGCCCATCGAATCTGTTCCACCATTTGATCATGGCTTTTTTCTCTCAACCCTGTTCTCCTGCCTTCTCCCCGTAAACCTTAACCCCCTCACCAGTCAAGAACCTACCAATCTCTGCCTTAAACACACCCAATGTCTTGGCCTCCACAGCCGTCCTGAGGCAACGAATTCCACAGATTCACCGCCCTCTGGCTGAAGAAATTCCTCTTCATCTCAGTTCTAAAGCGACATCCCTTTATTCTGAGGCTGTGCCCTCTGGTCCTGGACTCTCCCACTGACGGAAACATCCTCTCCACGTCCACTCTATCCAGGCCTTTCAGTATCCAGTAGGCTTCAATGAGATTCCCCCTCATTCTTCTGAACTCCATCGAGTACAGGCCCAGAGACATCAAACGCTCCTCATATATGAAGCCTTTCCTTCCTGGGATTGTTCTTGTAAACCTCCTCTGGACCCTCTCTGGGGCCAGCACATCCTTCCTTAGGCTCCATGAGCTGAATGGAAATATGAAAAATGGAACAGAACCATTTAACACAGACAGAATGAGTCCCTGTCCTGGTGACTGATACCTGATGTGAGAGAGATTTGCCCCATGTTGAGGATGTGCTCTCAGTCTGGGAATGGGACACATTTGTGTGTGTGTGTGTGTGTGTGTGTGTGTGTGTGTGTGTGTGTGTGTGTGTGTGTGTGTGTGTGTGTGTGTGTGTGCGTGCGCGTGTGTGTGAGCACAGACCTGTTGGTAACTCCCTGCCCCTGGGGTTCAGTACTTTCTCATGCAAGTTCTACTTTGTAAACTCTAGGCTGTGAGACTGGGTGGTCACTGAGATCCATCGAGGGGCTTTGGGTTGGCAGGTCTGGTCCAACATTTTCCTAGGGACAACACTGCTTGGCCCCAGCACCCATACTCATCCCAACCCCACACCCTCCTTCTGCTGGAGCCAGCCCTCGGCATCTGCCTTCCCCACCGCTGACTGAAAGCTGATTAACTCGTTGTTGCCTGACAGGAGCATTCCCGGTGGTCACGTCCACAGCCTCCTTTCCATGTCTAATGTCCTTAACCCTGCAGTGGACAGACAGCATGGAACCCACGGTTCTCTCTGCAGTCGTGTGTGTTAATGTAGAGACTCAACAATTCAGGAACAGCTTCTTCCCCTCCACCATCAGATTTCGGAACGGCCCATGAACCCATGAACACTACCTCATTATTCCTTTTTTACAATATTTATTTATTTTTGTAATTTACAGTAATTTTATATCTGCACTGTACTGCTGCCACAAAACAACACATTTCACCTTGTCTAAGTCAGTGATTCTGACAGGAGAGCATGTGGTGTGTCTGCTTCACGGTAACGTAGCATTGTCACAGGCACAGGGTCTATAGCACCTTGCTGTCCATCTACACTCGTCCCATTTGCCCACATTAGGATGGTACCGTCTAGGCCTTACCTATTTAAGTGTCTGTCTAAATGTCTTTTAAACACAGCGTCTGTACCTGATTCCACCCCCTCCTCTGGCAGAGACTTCCAGATATCACCCTCTCTCTGTGTAAAAACTTACCCCTCAGACGCCCTTTAAACTCCTTCCTTTCACCTTAAACCAATGCCCTCTTGGTTTTGATACCCGTACCTTAAGGTGATTCTGACTCTTCACCCTGTCTACGCCTCTCATAATCTTACACACCTCTGTCAGGTCACCCCTGAGCCTCCCTTCGCTCCAGGGAGAACAAGCCCAGCCTGTCCAATCTCTCCCCGTAACTGAAGTCCTCCAATCCAGGCAACGTCCTGGTGAACCTCCTCTGCACTCTTTGTGGCACAGTCACATCCTTCCTATCGTGTGGTGACCAGAACTGCACACAGTACTCCAAGGGTTGTCTAACCAGTGCTTTGTAAAGTTGTAACATAACGTCCCTTCTTTTATATTATCTGCTTGGAAGACAAGCATACCAGATGCCTCCTTCCCCACCCCATCAACCCATGTTGCCACTTTCAGAACTCCTCGCTCTCAGTTCATCAACATTCCTCAGCCTCTCCCTGCTTCAATCTGAGGTTCCCACCAGCTTTAACAAGACCACTATCATCACGGTACCTAAGAAAAACAAGGTAACATGCCTTAGTGACTACCGACTGGTGGCTCTAGACATCCACCATCATGAAGTGCTTCGAGAGGCAGGTCATGGCACACATCAACTCCAGCCTCCCAGACAACTTCGACCCACTGCAATTCACCTATTGGCAAAACAGGTCTATAGTGGATGCCATCTCCCTGGCCCTACACTCATCTCTGGAGCATCTAAACAGGAAAGACACCTACATTAGACTATCGCTTATTGACTACAGCTCTGCCTTCAGTACTATAATTCCAAGCAAACTCCTCACCAAACTCCGAGACCTGGGACTCAACACCACGCTCTGCAATTGGATCCTTGACTTTCTGACCAACAGACCACAATCACTGAGGATAGGCAGCAATACTGCCAGCAAGATTATCCTCAACACTGGTGAGAGACAAGGCTGCATCCTCAGCCCTCTACTCTACTCCCTATACACATGACTGTGTGGCCAGATTCTGCTCTAACTCCATCTACAAGTTTGCAGATGATACCACCGTAGTGGGCCGTATCTCAGATAATGATGCGTCGAAGTACAGGAAGGAGACAGAGAGCTTAATGGAATGGTGTCATGACAACAACCTTTCCCTCAATGTCAGCAAAACAAAAGAGCTGGTCATTGACTTCAGGAAGGGGGGGCGGTGTACATGCACCTGTCTACATCAATGAATCTGAGGTTGAGAGGGTTGACAGCTTCAAGTTCCCGGGAGTGAACATCACCAATAGCCTGTCTTAGTCCAACCATATAGATGCCACGGCTAAGAAAGCTCACCAGCCTCTACTTCCTCAGGAGGATAAAGAAATTTGGCACGTCGCCTTTGACCCTCACCAACTTTTATCGATGCACCACAGAAAGCACCCTATCCGGATGCATCACAGCTTGGTACGGCAACTGCCCGGGATCGCAAGAAACTGCAGAGTTGTGGACACAGCTCAGCGCATCACGGAAACCAGCCTCCCTTCCATGTCTATATTTCTCGCTGCCTCGGTAAAGCAGCCAGCATAATCAAAGACCCCACCCACCCCGGACATTCTCTCTTCTCCCCCCTCCCATTGGGTAGAAGATACAAAAGCCAGAAAGCACGTACCACCAGGCTCAAGGACAGCTTCTACCCCACTGTTATAAGACTATTCAATGGTGCCCAGTACAATAAGATGGACTCTTGACATCAGAATCTACCTCGTTATGACCTTGCACCTTATTGTCTGCCTACACTGCACTTTCTCTGTAGCTGTAACACTTTACTCTGTATTCTGTTATTGTTTTTATCCTGTACTCCCTCAATGCACTGTGTAATAAATTGATCTGTATTAAGTATGTAAGACAAGATTTTCACTGTACCTCAATACAAGTGACAAGAATAAACCAATTCCATTTCCTACCATTTACTGCATGTCCTATGCCTGTCTAATGTCCCAAAGTGTATCACCCCGTTCTTGTTCAGATTAACTTCCAACTGCCAATGCTCCTCCCAAGTTTCCATCTGCTCTATGTCCAGCTGTAAGCTTAGACAACCTTCCTCCCTATACACACCACCACCAACTTCTGTGACATCTGCAGACTTGCTAGTTGTCTCCTACGTTTACATCCAACTCGTTAATATACATCACAAACAACAAAGGTCCCAGCACAAATTACTGCAGTACACCACTGGTCACATCCATCCACCACAACCCTCTGCCTCCTATGACCAAGCCGATATTGGATCCCTTGCTTTAACCTATTGGACCAGCCTACTATGGGGTTCTTGTCAGATACCTCCTGCATCTACTACCCTGCCTTCATCAATCTCTTTCGTTACCTCCTCCAAATGAGACAGGACTTCCTCACACAAAACCATGTTGACTATCCCTGATCAGCCCCTCCCTTTCCAAATGTACCCGAATCCTGTCCCTTAGAATTTTCTCTAACAGTTTCCCTACCACTGACGTTAGGCTCACTGGCCTGTAGTTACCCGGTCTATCCCCTGCTGTCCTTTTTAACTAAAGGAACAGCATCAGCTATTGTCCAACCTTCTGATCCCTCACCTGTGGCTAACAAAGAACCAAAAGTCTCGATCGGAGCCCCAGCTACCCCCTCCCTTGCTTCCCATGCAACCTGGGATAGATCCCATCTGGACCTGGGGATTTACCATTCCGTGATTATCTAACGCCTCCTCCTTAATACTGACCTACTCCAAGTTATCCACATACCCCTCCCCGAACTCCTGGGCAGGCACGGTAGTGTAGTGGTCAGCGTAACGCTATTACAGCACCAGTGACCCGGGTTCAATTCCGGCCGCTGTCTGTAAGGAGTTTGTACGTTCTACCCGTGACTGCGTGGGTTTCCTCCGGGTGCTCCGGTTTCCTCCCACATTCCAAAGATGTAGGGGTTAGGAAGTTCTGGGCATGCTATGTTGGTGCTGGAAGTGTGGTGACACTTGCGGGCTGCCCCCAGAACACTCTACGCAAAAGGTGCATTTCACTGTGTGTTTCGATGTACATGTGATTAATAAAGAGATCTTCTTATCTTAACTCACTACCTTCCATGTTCTTCTCCTTGTTGAGTACAGACAAGAAGTATTTATTTAGGACCTTGCTGACATCCCCTGGTTGCACACATAGATCACCCCCTTGGTCCCTAAGGGGACCCACTCTTTCTCAGGCCACCCTCTTGCTCCTGTTATGAATGTCTTGGGATTCTCCTTAACCTTACCTGCCGAGGATATTTCACAGCACCACTTTTCTCTTCTAAGGCCTTCCTTAAGTTCTCTCCTAAACCTTCAATATTCCTCAAGAGACTGCCTCAATCCCAGTTGTCATAGAACATGGAACATTGTCATATCCAGTGATGCCCGACAATCAGATGGGTTCCGTTCGTGTGGATCCTGCCCTTTGGTGATTTATGGATCTCAGGGTGCCCTGAGACTGCTCTTCTCCCGGTATTCCAAGTTCAGGCAGTACCAGAGGGCTTGGAGAGTGTCAGGAAACACTGAGCTCAAGAAGTGTCACAGTTTTCACCCGAGGGGAGTCGAGAACAGAAACTGGAGCAGCTCCCCTCGAGCCTGCTCTGTGAGAGCACGGCTGATAGAACGTGGAACAGTCCAGCACAGGAACAGGCCCTTCAGCCCATCTGACTGCATGTGATCCATCTCCCTCCACTCTCTGCATATTCACGTGTCTATCAGCCTCTTAAACCCCACGATCGTATCTGCCTTCACCACCTCCCTCGGCAGCCCGTTCCAGGCACCCACCGCGCTCTGTGAAAAGAACTTTCCCCCTCTCACCTTAAAGCTACGTCCTCCAGCATCTGACACTCCTCAATACCCTGATCGATGAAGACAAGCATGTATAAGACCTAGGAGCAGAATTAGACCATTCGGCCCATCGAGTCTGCTCTGCCATTCTGCCATTCAATCATGACTGATTTTTTTCTCAATCCCATTCTCCTGCCTTCTCCCTATAACCCTTAACCCTCCTCACCAATCAAGAACCTATCAATCTCTGCCTTAAATACACCCAATGACGGCCTCCACAGCCCTCTGAGGCAACGAATTCTACAGATTCACCACCCTGTGGCTGGAGAAATTCCTCCTCACCTCAGTTCTAAAGGGACGTCCCTTTATTCTGAGGCTGTGCTCTTGGATCCTGGACTCTCCCACTAATGGAAACATCCTCTCCACATTCTTCATTACAGCCCTATCTGATTGTACTCTGAACTATTGTCATGTGCTTAGTTTTTTTCCTGATCAAACCTTCGAAATGGATTAAAGACTCAACATGTGATTAGCTTGTAGACGGCGGCATATCTCATTGGGTGAATATGTGCCGTGTCTCCGTGCATCTGTGAAGGCAGCACACCACCAACGAAACTGGCCAAGGAGGGAACAAGATCTGCCAACTGCCAAGGCCCCTCTCCGCTTTTTATTCAAATGGCTGTGTTTAAGTTTTGAAAAGGTGATTGCTCTGTCCAGAGGCAAGAATACCTCCCCCCGAGGCAAGACAGAACTTCAGTGATATGGTGGAGCTGACCAGTCACAGGGGACGCAATGATCCAGGGCCCGAGGGCCAGACCGCAGCCTTGGGTGACCACACACAGATCACAGCCCGACATACACACTGACCCACTGCTTCCACCGCTTGCAGTCACAACACAGTTGGGTCTCAGTGTCATGAGTCCGAGCCAAAGCCCATGTTTCCCAAAAGAATATTATTCAGAAATATGTTGCTATAGCAACCATGCTGAAAAATCATTAACTGAGGTTTTTGAGGCTGGAGCAGAGTCCGCAGCAGAAAGGTCTGCAGTAGAACTGGATGAAGTCAATGGCGCTTCTGATGCTGCTCTGCAGGGCAGGTTTAATCAATGGTCAATTATCCCACACAGACACAGGCTTCACTCAGTCCCCATCCCCTCATCCTTTCCATTACCCAAACTCCTGCGGCACAGCCAGAGGAACGATTTCCAACCTACTCCTTAGATCAAAGCACTTGGAGAGTGGCTCAGGGAGTGATGCAGCACCTCCCCGTTGTCCCAAGGTTCGGGTAAATAGAAGGCTTTATAGCACAGGAGGAGGTCAGTCTGTCAACAGCTTTGTACTCAAACATAAAACTGGTCCCCTGTCCACAGCCCAGAGCACAAAATAAATACCACACTCCCACTGCCCCGCTCTCCCCCCACAGCCCTATGTCAGTCCCCACACCGATCCCACTGCCCCGCTCCCCCCCCCACAGCCCTGTGTCAGTCCCCACACTGATCCCACAGCCCCGCTCTCCCCCCACAGCCCTGTGTCAGTCCCCACACTGATCCCACTGCCCCGCACTCTCCCCACAGACCTGTATCAAATTCAAAGTAACCTGACAGAAGGTGTGACGGTGCAGCATTCCCTCAGATAGTGCAGCATTTTCTTGGTGCTGTACGAATACACAAGAGTGCCCGAGGTCCCAGCCCACCCTGAACAGCCAGCCTGTGCTTTTGTGTTCAGTTCTGGTCGCCTCGTTATAGGAAGGATGTGGAAGCTTTAGAGAGGGTGCGGAGGAGATTTACCAGGATGCTGCCTGGATTAGAGAGCATGTCTTATGAGGATAGGTTGAGCGAGCTAGGGCTTTTCTCTTTGGAGAGGATGAGGATGAGAGGTGACATGATAGAGGTGTACAAGATGATAAGAGGCATAGATCGAGTGGACAGTCAGAGACTTTTTCCCAGGGCGACAATGGCTAACACGAGGGGACATAATTTTAAGGTGATTGGAGGAAGGTATAAGGGGGATGTCAGGGGTAAGTTTTTTACACAGAGAGTGGTGGGTGTGTGGAACACACTGCCGGCAGAGGTTGTGGGGGCAGATACATTAGGGACATTTAAGAGACTCTTAGATAGACACATGAATGATAGAGAAATGGGGGCCTATGTGGGAGGAAAGGGTTAGATAGATCTTGGAGCAGGATAAAATGTCGGCACAACATTGTGGGCTGAAGGGCCTGTACTGTGCTGTAATGTTCTATGTTCTATGAATACAGACCCTTTGCCCCAACCCCTTCTCACATGACAATGTACCGGGAAAGGAGTTGCACATTGGGCACAGGGCTGCCGTGAACAGCACTTGGGGAGGTAGCTGAACAACCTGCAGTCAGTTGTGAAATTGGATGACCAGGGCTCCAAGCAGTGCGATGTACTCTTGGCTGGACGGAGACTGTTGCACCTCAGGGGTGGTGTGACGTGCCCCACGCTCTGTGGAGCCAGAAGCGTGGAGTGTAGTCGTGGGGCGCGCGCCCAGCTCCGCGTGAGGTCAGAACACGAGATGGACTGCCAATGGGAATAGTTCCATCCAGAAGTGATCACTAGTGGGGTCCACTCAGTGTCGAATCCAATTCACCACCGAAAGCAAGAGGGCTTTATACCCACAAGCAGACAGGAAAAGGACGAGCAGTCTTGTCATGATTTATTTTGAGGGTGACCACTGGTTTAAGATTGATCAAAACAAGAATAAAAATCATTAAAAAAAAACAAGAAACTGGAAATTCACCAACCCATTATTGAGGGGCAAGAAAAATCAACAGATTTGGTTATTTTTCATTTCAGATTGACTGAAAATTGGAATCAAACGCCAGACTCACATTCCCCATTTACTGACCACAGGAAACTTGGACTTAAAGTAAAATGGATGAAATGTACAGATGATGTTCCCAAAACCTGGAATGAATCCTGGAAAATCCCAGAAAGCCAGAAACCCCAAAATCCCTGAGGCTTCCAGAAATTTCTGGACTTTATTCCTGAGGGGATTTAAAAGACCACAGGGCAGGGACATGGCTCTGACCCCCTCCGGCCCCTACATCGCTCCCCGTCTCTGTAACCCCCTCCGGTCCCTACATCCCTCCCCGTCTCTGTAACCCCCTCCGGTCCCTACATCCCTCCCCGTCTCTGTAACCCCCTCCGGCCCCTACACCCCTACCTGTCTCTGTAACCCCCTCCGGCCCCTACACCCCTACCCATCTCTGTGACCCCCTCCAGCCCCTACACCCCCCCCCCCCGTCTCTGTAACCCCCTCCGGCCCCTACATCCCTCCCTATCCCTGTAACTCCTTCCCTTTGTCTATAACCCCTGGGAGCTGGACTGGGGTTGGAGGGTGGTGTGGGGCAGGGTGTGGGAGTGGGAGCTGAGGACAGGGGTCAGGAGCGAATGGGTGTATTAGGGGTGGGTGCCAGTGGGGTGGGAGTGGCTGGGAGTGGAACTGAGGCTGGGAGTGGAACTTTGAGGCTGGGAATGGGTGCCAAGTTGGAGGGTGTGGGGAGATACTGGGAACTTTCAGCATAGAGTCACACAGCACGGAAACAGGCCCTTCGGCCCAACCGGTCCGTGCCGACCAAGATGTCCATCTGAGCTAGTCCCATTTGCCCGTGTTTGGCCCATGTTCCTCTAAACCTTCCTTATCCATGGACCTGTCCAAATGTCTTTTAAATGTTGTTATTGTACCCGCCTCAACCACTTCCTCGGGCAGCTCGTTCCATATACCCACCACCCTCTGTGTAAAAAAGTTGCCCCTCAAATACCTACTAAATCTTTCCCCTCTCACCTCTGCCCTCTAGTTCTTGATTCCCCAGCCCTGGAAATAAGACCGAGTGCATTCACTCTATCCACGTTCCTCATGATTTTCTACACCTCTATAAGGTCACCCCTCTGTCTCCTACACTCTAAGGAATAAAGTCTTAGCCTGTCCAACCTCTCCCTATAACTCACATCCTGGCAACATCTTTTCTGCAGGTCCGTCACCTGTGTGGAATGAGACTGGCAGTCCACGTTTCAGGTCGACCTTTCATCAGAATTCTGCCTGACCTGATGAGTATTTCCAATGACTGATTTCATTGGGTGGGGTCTTCAGGGATTCGGAGCCATGGTGGGTGGATCCATTTGGAATCTTACGAGGAGCTCCTCTCCCCAGAGAGTGGGGGAGTGTGGAACTCGCTCCCACGGGGAGGGGTCAAGGGGAGAGGCAGAGACGGGTTTAAGGGGAAGCTGGGTAAACACAGAAGAGAGAGAGGGGAATAGACAGAGATGGTGTGGAGACTTGGGTAAGGTGCAAACATCAGCATGGATCTGATGGGCTGACTGGCCTGTCCTCATGGTGTAGACATCAGGTCACAAGTGGTCGGAATCTTGCACTGCAATCTCCCAAATGGAAGTGCCAAGAGCTGACACGGTTCAAAGCGGGGGAGGGGTTGGGGGAGGGGGGGGGTAAGATGACTTGGTCTGCTCAACACTACCATTGCCAATGGCCTTAAGGAGGATCACGAGGCTGCACCACACCCAAGATGTGAAAGCCACTGTGACTCACCCAGCCAAAGCCCCCCGACTCTCACCACTGAGTCAAGTGGTTGCGGAAACCATTCACCTCCGAGTCCAGTTCGGCAGTGACACTCTCCCTGTGGGAAGAGCAACCTCCCGGGACCCACTCCCACTGGGTGGAGCCATGTCCTTGAGTCTTCGGCCAGTGGGATTCTGGATAAATCGGCAGCTGGCCGTCTCAAAGGATGGTGACAAATGCTGGGCTTGCCAACGAAAACCACATCCCAATAATTCATTCTTAAAAAATGCTAAAAGAATGGATTTTAATGTTGAGGTGCAGGAGACTTGGTCAAACATAGAGCGATGCTAGTGTAGGAATCTCCCGGATTACTGCTGTGGTAACACACAGAGCTGGAGGAACTCAGCGGGTCAGGCAGCATCTATGGCAGGAAATGGACAGTTGACGTTTTGGGTTGGGACCCTTCATCTGGACTGGAAGGAGAGAGGGGAGGTGGCTGGTATCAGGGGGAGGGGCAAGAGCTGGTGGGTGATAGGTGGATCCAGGTGAGGGGGGTGATGGGCAGATGAGGTGGGGGGGATTCCCCTTAAACCCATCTCTGCCTCTCCCTTTGACCCCTCCCCGTGGGAGCGAGGGAGGGCGGGAATGATCAGAAACTGGGAGGTGATAGGTGGAAGTGACAAAAGACTGAAGACGATGGAATCTGATAGGAGGGGACAGTGGACCATAGACTAAAGGGAAGGAGATGAGGAGGGGAACCAGAGGGAGGAGTGTGTGGGTGAGGGACAGAGGGACAGGTTGGGGGATGGTAAAAAGATGGGGTGATGGGGGTTGGTGGGGCTGCTGTGGTCACAGGTAAACTCAGAGACTGGTCACATACCATCCGCAGTAAGCCTCAGAGGTCCTGTCCTTCCACCTGTGATTGACACAACCGACTGGTCACTCTGACACTCTTCACCTGTGTTGGGTTTGAATGGATGGAGGATCGGAGGGTCTCAGAGGTGACCACTGTGTATATCAGCGCTGGACTCACACTGGCCCAGTCCACACTTTGTTCAGTCAACAAAACCGTTTCCACTTGGAGAGGATGAGATGGAACGTTTTCTAATCTGGTATTTAACAAACACTGCTAGGGTTTGCTATTTCTTTGATGTGAGTGACCTTCAAAATCAATGGAAGTTTACTACTTTTGTCTAAACAGAATACAGAAGGCCCACAGAATTCCATTGACCCAATATCACTGAATATAGTCACTGCTCACACACTCTCACACGTGTCAAGGCAGGGATGATATCACATCATTCCAGTTTGACGAAACAAACATAACAAACGTTGCCACCTCAGAAATACCTATTTACACGTACAAAATATTCCACTATTTGACTCTGCAGCTGTACATAAACCCCACACAACCTCATTTCACAGATGAAAAGATCTGCCCCTTCTCGTAAAACCTGAGACACAATAAATACAGCAGACACTTTAAGAAACTACACTGAGAGGTCGCGGGGGAAGCGATCGGGGTTCATGAAGAATTCATCTTCCTTAAGATGTTTGAGATAGTCCACTGTTGACCACTGCACTTCTGGAGTAATAACTGGTACCCATAGACACCGTCACCACTTTCCTGAATCTCTAGACACTTCTTCGATACTCTGTTCTGCACCTGGCCTCCCTAAAAGAGATAAAGCAAACATCAAAACATTATAGGACAAAATTTAGGTCTCAGCTGAGACAGCAGCCCAGCTTCCTGCTGGCCACAAGATCTGCTGGAGGAACACAGCAGGTCGAGCAGCATCTGTGGGGGAGGGAGAGGAATTGTCGACGTTTGGGTTGAAACCCTGCCTCGTGACCCGAACAATGGTGGAGTGATGGATGTCGGGATGTGGCCAGACCTGACGGAGATCTCAAGGATCATCAGCTTCACTTTAAACTTCTGAAAGGAGCAACCTTCAATCTTCAAAACTCAAAGCAACTGTTCCCAACAAGCCACCATTTTCAGCCATGAAGTCACACACCTGGGACACAACATCTCAACTGTGGGAGGGGCATTTCTGTAAATTTAACCTGATGCCGCATTGCAGGAGGGCGGTACTGAGGGACGGTCACACTGTGGGGGGGGGGGTGGTACTGTGGGAGGGGCACACTGTGGGGGGCAGTACCGTGGGAGGGTCACACTGTGGGGGGGCGGTACTGTGGGAGGGTCACACTGTGGGGGGGGCGGTACTGTGGGAGGGGCACACTAAGGGGGGCGGTACCGTGGGAGGGTCACACTGAGGGGGGCAGTACCGTGGGAGGGGCACACTGTGGGGGGGTGGTACTGTGGGAGGGGCACACTGTGGGGGGCAGTACCGTGGGAGGGGCACAGAGGGGAGCAGTACCGTGGGAGGGGCACACTGAGGGGGGCAGTACCGTGGGAGGGTCACACTGTGGGGGGGTGGTACCGTGGGAGGGTCACACTGTGGGGGGGTGGTACCGTGGGAGGGGCACACTGTGGGGGGCAGTACCGTGGGAGGGGCACAGAGGGGAGCAGTACCGTGGGAGGGGCACACTGAGGGGGGCAGTACCGTGGGAGGGTCACACTGTGGGGGGGTGGTACCGTGGAGGGTCACACTGTGGGGGGGTGGTACCGTGGGTGGGGCACACTGAGGGGTGTGGTACTGTGGGTGGGGCACACTGAGGGGGGGGTGGTACTGTGGGAGGGGCACACTGTGGGGGGGTGGTACCGTGGGAGGGGCACACTGTGGGGGGGCGGTACCGTGGGAGGGGCACACTGAGGGGGGGTGGTACCGTGGGAGGGGCACACTGAGGGGGGGTGGTACCGTGGGAGGGGCACACTGTGGGGGGGCGGTACCGTGGGAGGGGCACACTGTGGGGGGGTGGTACCGTGGGAGGGGCACACTGAGGGGGGGTGGTACCGTGGGAGGGGCACACTGTGGGGGGGTGGTACCGTGGGAGGGTCACACTGTGGGGGGGGTGGTACTGTGGGAGGGGCACACTGTGGGGGGGTGGTACTGTGGGAGGGGCACACTGTGGGGGGGTGGTACTGTGGGAGGGGCACTAGGTGCACTAACTGAACACCAGGCTGTCGAAGGTGTGGTCAGGAAACACTAATCCAGTGGGAGTTGGAACTCTCACCCCTAATGGATCCGGGGTCCAAGGTGGGTCTCAGTTGGTATCGAGGGAGAAGAACCAAAGCATGGAGCTGGTGTACAGTCGATGAGACACGGCTCAGATCAGCCATGAATAAAGGAACAAGGTCGAGGGGTGAGTGGCCTCATTCTGTCCCTGTGTGACTATCTCTTGAATGTTCTAGCGGCAAAATGGCGTTGGTCTCTTTACAAACATGAAGAGGCGTGCCCAGGATCTTTGGGAACAGTGCCAGGACTGGCCCACACTAGTCCATGCCGACACACAGCTCATAGCTCCACTGCACTCGGTACTGTGCTGGTGGAAGGCAGAGAGGCTCTGGGCTTGCCTGGACACCACCTCTGAGCTCGGTGTGTGAGACTCTCACCACATTGGAGAGCTCAGATGCAGCACCTTAATCAATAATCACTCCAAATCCCAAAGGTTCCTTCAAAGGGTGGTGGTTGAAGGGACTTATTCGGGCTGGAAGCCTGTGAGTACTGGTGTTCCGCAGGGATCTGTGCTGGGACCTCTGCTGTTTGTGCTGTATATAAATGACCTGGATGAGTATGTTGATGGGTGGGTTAGTAAGTTTGCAGACGATACCAAGATTGGTGGAGTTGTGAATAGTGTAGAAGACTGGCGATGGATACAGCGTGATATAGATCAGCTGCAGATGTGGGCAGAGAAATGGCAGATGGAGTTTAACCCGGATAACTGTGAGGTGTTGCACCTTGGTAGGACTAATGTCAAGAGGCAGTACGCTCTTCAGGGCAAGACCCTTAACAGTGTTGAAGACCAGTGAGATCTTGGGGTGCAAGTCCATGACTCATTGAAAGTGGCTACACAGGTAGACAGGGTGGTTAAGAAGGCTTATGGAATACTTGCATTTATTAATCGAGGTATTGAGTACAGGAGTCAAGAAGTGTTGATGCATCTCTATAGAACTCTGGTTAGGCCACATTTAGAGTATTGCATGCAATTCTGGTCACCTCACTATAGGAAGGATGTCGAGGCTTTAGAGATGGTGCAGAGGAGGTTTACTAGGATGCTGCCTGGATTAGAGGGCATGTGCTATCAGGAGAGACTGGACAAACTTGGGCTCTTTTCTCTGGAGCGTCGGAGGCTGAGGGGTGATCTGTTGGAAGTGTATAAAATTGAGGGGCATAGATAGGGTAGACAAGCAATATTTTTTTCCCATTATTGAGTGATCCAATACCAGAGGGCATGCATTTAAGGTGAGAGGGGGTAGGTTCAGAACAGACGTGAGGGGCAAGTTTTTCACTCAGAGAGTGGTGGATGCCTGGAATGTGTTGCCTGATAAGGTGGTGGAGGCAAATTCATTGGGGGCTTTTAAGAGGGGTTTGGATGGGCACATGAATGAGAGGAAAATGGAGGGATATGGGTATTCTGTAGGTAGGAGGGATTAGCTATGTCAGCACAACATTGTGGGCTGAAGGGCCTGTTCTGTGCTGTTCTAATATTTTGGCAGGAGTCTGGGGAACGGGCACAGAGATGGGGCTAATTAAATCTGTTGTTGACCGAGCCCAGGCAAAGGGGGCAGGAAGGCTTCCTTCTATGCTGTGATCCTGGTTGAAAGGACAGAGGGTGGTAAAGAGAGCACCCCCTGGGCCACGTCTGGGAGCCACACCCACACATTCACCTGAGTGAAACGCCAGTGCAGCCTCATCTGCTTGTTTTCAGCGTAGCTGCACTCAATCAGCCTGGGCTGGCTGTTCACCTCCACCAGGCACCTGTTGTCTGCAGCATCGAGGGTGGGGCTCAGCACCCCCACGTGAATCTGCTGGCTGCTCATGTAGTAAACGGCCTGCGAGAGGAAGAAGGAGAGAATCAGTCGTGGTTAAACTAGAAAGAGTGCAGAAAAGATTTACGAGGATGTTGCCAGGACTTGAGGGACTGAGTTATAGGGAGAGGTTGGACAGGCTAGGACAGATATTCATTGGAGCGTAGGAGACTGAGGGGTGACCTTATAGACGCGTATAAAATCATGAGGGGCATAGACAGGGTGAATGCACTCAGTCTTTTTCCCCAGGGTCGGGGAATCAAGAACTAGAGGGCATAGGTTTAGGGTGAGAGGGGAGAGATTTAATAGGAACTTGAGGGGCAACTCTTTTACACAAAGGTTGTATGTATGTGAACGAGCTGCCAGAGGAAGCGGGTGAGGCAGGTACAATAACAACTTTTAGAAGACAGTTGGACAGGTCCATGGATTGGAAAGGTTTAGAAGGTTATGGGCCAAACACTGGCAAATGGGACTGGCTTGGATGGGGCATCTTGGTCGGCATGGATCAGTTGTGCCAAAGGGCCTGTTTCCGTGCTGTATGGCTCTATGACCCTAAATGATGCAAGGTCTCCACCCAAAATGTCAGCTTCCACCTCCACAGATGCTGCTCGACCTGCTGAGTTCTTCCAACCTTCTGTTGTTGTTTCTTGAGCTGGTTATAGGGATATCCCCGACAGGGTAAAACTGGGGTGACCATGGGGGTAAGCTGTGGACTAGGTGACTAGGTGAGTGGGAGCAGTTGGAGAGCGAGCACACAGAATGTAGGAGTTGGGAAATGCAGAGCGGGAAGACCTGCCCGGCAGCTCAGGCCGGGCACGTCCTCCACTCCCATGGGATTGAACAATGATAGAACATACAACGGTGCAGCACAGGAACAGGCCATTCGGCCCATAATGTCTGTGCCGACCATGATGCCAAATTAAACATTCCATCTGCCTGCACACGGTCCGTATCCCTCCATTCCCTGCCCGTTCATGGGCCTGTCTAAATATCTCTTAACCTCCACTATCATGTCTGTCTCCACTCCCACCCCTGGCAGCGAGTTCCAGGCACCCACCACAGTGTAAAAAACCTGCCCCCCACGTCTCCTTTAAACTTCCCCCCCTCACCTTAAATGCATGTGCTCTAGCTTCCACCCTGGGGAAAAGCTCTGACCATCGACCCTATCTGTGCATTATTTTATAAACCTCTATCAGGTCTCCCCTCAGCCTCCGACGCTCCAGAGAAAACAATTCAATTTCATCCAACTTCTCCTGATAGTTCATACTCTCCACTCCTGGTGAACCTCTTCTGCAATAAATCAACCTTTTATGATTCATGCACAAGCAATCCTGAGTCCCTCTGCACAACAGCATGCTGCAATCTTTCACCATTTAAATAATAATCTGATCTTCTATTTTTCCTTCCAAAGTGGATGACCTCACATTTACCAACATTGTACTCCATCTGCCAGACCCTTGCCCACTCACTTAACCTATCTATATCTCTCTGCAGACTCTCCGCATCCTCTGCTACATCTATTTCTTGGCTTATTGCCTGTGCCACTGTAATGTTATTATTTGGTGGCCTATAGACAACTCCCACCAGTGATTTTTTCCCGTTACTATTCCTAAGGGCAGGCACGGTCGTGTAGCAGTTAGTGTGACACTATTACAGCACCAGAGACCCGGGTTCAATTCCGGCTACTGTCTGTAAGGAGTTTGTACGTTCTCCCCATGTCTGTGTGGGTTTCCTCCGGGTGCTCCGGTTTCCTCCCACATTCCAAAGACGTACGGGTTAGGAAGTTGTGGGCGTGCTATGTTGGCGCCGGAAGCATGACGACACTTGCGGGCTGCCCCCAGAACACTCTACGCAAAAGGTGCATTTCACTGTGTGTTTCAATGTACATGTGACTGATAAAGATGTCTTGTCTCCTCTTGTCAAAGTCTCCACGTCCTTCCTGTAACAGGGCGACCAGAACTGCACACAAGGTGTGGATCTTAGTTGGCATCAAGTAACAAATGGTCAGAGCCTCTGCAATTCCCCATCTTGCTTCTTTTAACAGGCTGGGATGTATTTCTTCCGGGATCTGCTAATCATCCAGAGTTGATAAATCTTGTGGCAATTCCTGTTTTAAATCAGTAGCTTTGAACTGCTGCTAGTTCTGGCTGTGTTTGAGTGTTTGTGAGGAGCAGGGTGGTCAACCTGGGTGACAGTCGGTGAGACTGGTGGTGGGGTGAAACATCTGGAGGAGGGACCCTACATCAGACAAGCCCAGTCCCACTCGAGGCTCTGCTCAGCAGCCGGGACCCTGGGTAGGGGAGGACGTCAGCTTTGAGTGACCAGTGAGCACAGGCTGGGCACAGAGCATCCACTGAGACCACCATACCTCCCCACTGGGTCACAGTCCTCCCCAAGGACACAACATCCACCTTACTCACCCCGAAATCACTCCACTGTCGTCAATTAGGGTCATAGAGTCACACAGGCCCTTCGGCCCAACTCGTCAATACTGACCGAGATGCCTGTCTAAGCTCATCCCATTTGCCCGTGTTTGACCCCTATCTCTCTAAACCTTTCCCATCCAATTACACAATCTGCCTGATGCAAGTTTTATCCACGTCTGATACCGTCACTGTTGATTGCTGAGATTAAATCTGTTAATCTTGTTAATTTTCATAGAGTCATAGAGCAGGGAAACAGGCCCTTCAGCCCAACTTGTCCATGCTGACCAAGTTGCTTACCTGAGATAGTCCCAGCTCCTGCGTTTGGCTCATATCCCTCTAAACCTTTACTGTTCCTCTACCTGTTCAAGTATCTTTTAAATGTTGTAACTGCACCCACCTCAACCACTTGCTCCGGCAGCTTGTTACATATACCCACCACCCCTCTTTCCCCTCTTGCCTTAAACCTGTGCCCCCTAGTTTTAGACTCCCCTACCCTGGGGAAATGATTGTGACCACCCAAGCTATCTATGTCCCTCATGGTTTTATAAACCTCTATAAAGTCTCCCCTCAGCCTCCTTTGCTCCAAGGAAAACAGTCCCAGTCACAGGGAGATCCGGCACAGAAACAGGCCCTTTGGCCCATTGAGTCCATGCCGACGACCAACCACCCATTTACACTAATCCTACATTAATCTTAGTTTTTATTCTCCCCACACTCCCATCAACTCCCCCTCACCCACACACTGGGGGCAATTTACAGCAGCCAATTAACCCACCGATCCCGCACGTCTTTGGGATGTGGGAGGGAACCGGAGCTCCTGGGGGAAACCCACACGGTCACAGGGAGAACGTGCAAACTCCACACAGACAGTGCCGGAGGTCAGCATTGAACCGGGGTCTCTGAGGCTGTGAGGTAGCGGCTCTACCCGCTGTACCAGCCCAGAGAGTTAAGCCTCTCACCCAGCGTACTGGAGCAAGTTAACCAGCCACTCCCTGCTGCTTAGTCAACCCTTTAAACCTCCTGGCTCTCACCTTAAACCTACGACCTCTAGTTTTAGACAGGGAAACAGACACTGGCTATCTACCTCATCTATGCTTCATCATTTCCTACACCTCTATCATGTCACCCCCTCAGCCTCCTTCACTCCAGGGAAAACAGATCCAAACTATGCAATCTCTCCTGATAACTCAAGCCAGGCAACATCCCGGTGAGTCGTCTCTGCCCCCCGTCTAGCTGTAATGCCAAGGACTTTGGTCCGACGCAAGTTCTGAATGCTCTGGCAGATTACAGTCACAGAGCAGTGAAGGTGGGACTTCCTGAGCAGAATCCGGATCCAAGGGTGAGACGGGCGTCAGCAGCTGCTGCAGATGTAACTGGAACTCTGATGTCAGTTCAAAGCTGCAAAATATTTTAGTTCCCAGTAAAAAGGCGTACAGTATGTGTCTAAAGCCAGGGGAGCGAATCAAAGCAACTCCAGTCATGGGGTTCTTTCACCGGGGGGATGTTTCCCAGGGACAATGATGAATCCGGTGTGAATAATTGGGAGCTGTAAACACAGAACATGGAACAGTCCAGCCCAGGAACAGGCCCTTCGGCCCATGATATCTGGGTCAAACACGATGCCAAATTAAACTAATTCCTTCTGCCTGCACATGATCCGTCTCCCTCCATTCCCTGCCTGTTCATGGGCCTGTCTAACAGCCTCTTAAACACCACTATCGTATCTGCCTCCACCACCTCCCCTGGCAGCCTGTTCCAGGCACCACCCACTCCCTGTGTAAAAACTTGTCCCACACATCTCCATTGAACTTTCCCCTCTCACCTTAAACCCATTCCCTCTAGTATTTGACATTTCTGCCCTGGGCCAAAGATTCTTGACTGCCCACCCTATCTGTGCCTCTCATAATTTTATAAACCTCCATCAAGTCTCCCCTCAGCCTCCCGCCGCTCCAGAGAAAACAACCCAAGTTTGTCCAACCTCTCCTTATATCTCATACCCTCTAATCCAGGCAGCATCCTGGTGAACCTCTTCTGCACCCTCTCCAAAGCCCCCACATCCTTCCAGTAATGGGGCGACCAGAACTGCACACAATTACTTCAAGTACCTACCTCACTGAGGCAATGGCAAAAGCTTAGTTAAGTGGTCAGTGCATAGACTGGAGCATCAACAAAACATCAGTCATAGACAAGGGGTTATGTCTGAGTTAACTCAGCCACTAGTGAAGGTTACAGTCAACTGGGAAACATACTCAGGTGAAGTCGGGAGACTTTGGTCCCAGAGGACTGTGTGATGAGTTGCAATAGTCTGTGAGCAGTGGTCCTTGATTACACTGACGATGAGCTTAGATTGTCTCAGACAACTGAAGTTGGACTGCACGGCAGGGATCATGGATGCTTCAGATTCATCGCAGCTCAGTGTGCAGAGATGTTCCAGGGTACCTGAGAGAACTACAGGTTCTAGGTACCCACACCGAGCCCGATGGAAAGCCATTCAACTGCAAGCCTTGATTCGTCATAGAGTGTCAGAGTTATGCAGCACAGATTTCAGCTCAGCTCAGCCGTGCCAACTGTGGTTTATTGATGCTCATCCAATTGCCTGCATTAGAGGCCGACGTCCCTCAACTCCTTTCCATCCAAGTGCCTTTTAAACTTTGTAAATGTAGTTGTCCCCACCTCCACCACTTCTTTAGAACATAGAACAATACAGCACAATACAGGCCCTTCGGCCCACAATCTTCTGCCAACTATCTAACCCCTTCCTCCCACATATCCCCCTATTTTAAATTCCTCCATATGCTTATCTAGCAATCTCTTGAACTTGACCAATGTATCAGCCTCCACCACCACCCCAGGCAGCGCATTCCATGCCCCAACCACTCTCTGGGTGAAAAACCTTCCCCTGATATCTCCCTTTAACTTCCCACCCAATACTTTAAAGCCATGCCCTCTTGTATTGAGCATTGGTGCCCTGGGAAAGAGGCGCTGGCTGTCCACTCTATATATTCCTCTTAATATTTTGTACACCTCTATCATGTCCCCCCTCATCCTCCTTCTCTCCAATGAGTAAAGCCCGAGCTCCCTTAGTCTCTCCTCATAATGCATACTCTCTAATCCAGGCAGCATCCTGGTAAATCTCCTCTGCACCCTTTCCAACGCCTCCACATCCTTCCTATAATGAGGCGACCAGAACTGGACACAGTACTCCAAGTGTGGTCTAACCAGAGGTTTATAGAGCTGCATCACTACCTCACGGCTCTTAAACTCAATCCCTCGATTTATGAAAGCTAACATCCCATAAGCTTTCTTAACTACCCTATCCACCTGTGAGGCAACTTTCAGGGATCTGTGGATATGGACCCCCACATCCCTCTGCTCCTCCACACTACCCAGATCCTGCCATTAATTTTGTACTCTGTCTTGGAGTTTGTCCTTCCAAAGTGTGTCACTGGTAATCTAATCTCCTGGCAGCTTGTTCCGTACACCCACCACCCTCTGTGTGGGAAGACTTACCCCTCAGGTCTCCCTTACATTTCTCCCCCCTCACCTTAAACCTGTGCCCTCCAGTTCTACACTCCCCTGCTCTGGGGAAAAGACTCTATCTACCCTATTTCTGCCACTTATAATTTTATAAACAAGGTCACCCCTCAGCCTCCTACATCCCAGTGAGAACAATCCCAGCCTGTCCGACCTCTCCTCGTAGCCACAGCCCTCCATTCCAGGCAACACCCTGGTGAATCTCTTCTGCACCCTCTCCATTGCTCCCACATCCTTCCTGTAGCGTGGTGACCACAACACTCCAAGTGTGGTCTAACTAATGTTTTGTAAAGCTGCAACATGCTATGTAAAGATGCATTTCACTGGGTGTTTTGATGTACATGTGACTAATAAAGATATCTTATCTTATCTTATCTTATCTTACGTGATGTCCCGACTTTTATACTCAATGCCCCGACCTGTGAGGACAAGTGTGTCAAACACCTTCTTCAGCACCCCGTCTACCTATGTTGCCACTTTCAGGGAACTGTGCACTTGTACCCCATCGTGCCTCTGGACATCAACACTCCAAAGGTCCCTACCATTTACTCTTTATGTCCTACACAGCTTGACCCAAAGTGCAATGCCTCACACTTGTCTGCATTAAACTCCATCTGCCACCGCTCTGCCCAACCTTCTATCTGATCTAGGTCCCGCTGTATCCTTAGACAACCTTCTTCACAATCCACAACTCCACCAACTGTCGTGGCATCCGCAAATTCTCTCCAAGTGACCACAATTCCAGCGGGGCAGCAGATACCCAGCGGGACACTGATGGAACTTGAACCCACGACCCGCTTCCTCAGTGGCAAAAGTGTGAGCTATTGGACCACAGCCTGGAGTCTGCAACTAAAGGTCACAACCTCAGGATTGGTCATTTGGACTGAAGAGCCTCTGGAATTCCCTCTCCTGGAGGCTTGTCTATTGACGACGATCAATGTTGGGACTGGTGGGCTTCTGACTCAGGAATCAGGGAAATGGGCTTCAGGTGGTGAAGGGACTTAGGATCAGCCATGACAGGGCAGCTCGAGGGGCTGAATGGTCTCAGTCTGCTCCTAATGCTCATTAATGTTCACATCCATGAGATCCCACCACGGTTAACACACATCCCCAGACCCAGAACCCTCACATCCACGAGATCCCATCATGGTCAACATACATCCCGAGACCCAGAACCCCAATACTCTGTGTACCTGTGGGGTCATTCCATGACAGATGTACATGATGGGAATGTTGTCCGACAGTGGACCCTGATCCAGGCACAGGTCACTTCTCAGAGTGTTTTTGAGCTGAAACACAGAGACAAGATGTGGATCAGGTGACTCCATACCCATTCACCTCCACCCACTGCTGACCACACCTGACTCTACTCCCCGAGTGAGCACCTCAGTGTCCTCTTCCATCCTCTCATGTCTCTTCCTGGGTCGCCGCCTACTCACGTCCCTCCCGTACTCAAATAAACTAAAGAATCACTGGTGCTGAAATCTGAAATAAAAACAGAAAATGCTGGAAACATTCAACAGGCCAGGCAGCATCTGTGGAGAGAGGAACAGAGTTAATGTTTCAGGTCAATGACCTTTCATCAGAAGTAGAAAATGCCAGAGAGCCAGTGTTTTATGTTGCAGAGACGGAGGGTCAATGAAGAGAACGTGGTCTCTGACAGGATGGGGACCGAGAGTAAATGGATGAACAGTTGGTTGTCAGCTGAGGGAGGCTGGGGCTTGTCAATGGCAGCTAATCTGAGAGAAGGAGGTGTGAATAGAGGGGAGGAATGAGAACCAGAGGAGAGATCTCCACCACCATGATGCCTGCCACCAGCAGACGTCCCTTTCCTTTCAGTATCCTGAAGGGACTGTTCCCACCAGAACCCAGTCCAGATACAGGGTCTCGACCTGAAACATCAACTGTCCATTTCCCTCCACAGATGCTGCCCGACCCGCCGAGTTCCTCCAGCTCTGTGTGTGTTGCTCCAGATTCCAGCATCTGCAATCTCTCTTGTGTGCCCACCAGAACTGCCTGGTTCACTTCTCCATCTCACACTCCCCATTCCCCACTCGTGCCGCAGCAGGAGACTCGACACGGGTCCATTCCCCTCTTCCCTCCCCACCATCCTGGGACCCAGACAGTCCCTCCCGGTGAAGCACCTCTTCCAATGCGGTGTACTGCACCTGTTCACAATGTGGTCTCATTCACACTGGAGAAAGCAGACGCAGATCAGATGCCTGCTTTGCAGAATTCTACTCTTCAGTTCACAAGGGTGAGCCTGAGCTCACTTTAATCCTCCATCCCAATCCCACTCTAACTTAAACCGCCTCTCCTTCCACAGATGCCGCCTGACTTGCTGAGCGTTTCCAGCACTTTCTGTTTTTTTATTTCAAATTTCCGGCTTCTGTAGTTTTTTTGATTTCACTTTCTGAAAGGGGGTGGGGTTGTGAAAAGAAAAGTTGTGTTCTGGTAAAGCTGAGACCCAGGAGAAACCGTGTATCAGTAGAGAGAGGAGAGAGCACTTGCAGCAGACAAAATATGAAATGGACATTCCTTCCAAAAGCATTTTCACGACCTCAGGATGCCCAGTGTGAACCACAGCCGAGGAATAATTTCCGGAGAATTCTCACAAGGAGAACACAGAGGCAAATTATGCCCAAATACCTCGTTCCAATCCTGCATGGATAATCCACTTCAAATTGGTTAGTTAGGTGAAAACCTTTGTCCAGGAACATGGGAGGAATCCTGGAGCTGCCTCTGTTTCCCTTCTAATTGTGCAGACAGGAGGCAGGAGGGGGGAAATATAGCGATCGTAACACAGCATCTAAATACATAATGCCAATTAAATATTTAAATTAGATCACATAAGATTATAGTTATATCAAGGGATTAATAACCCACAACGTTTGCAGTAACTTGAAGGCCAAACCACCAGGGAGTGAGATCCCCAGAGTCTCATGAAGTCAGACAGCACGGAAACAGGCCCTTTGGTCCAACCGGTCCATTCCCATCTGGGCTAGTCCCATTTGCCAGTGTTTGGTCCACATCCCTCTAAACCTTTCCTATCCATGTACCTGTCCAAGTGCCTTTTAAATGTTGTTAACGTACCCGCCTCAACCACTTCCTCTGGCAGCTCGTTCCATATACTGACCACCCTGTGTGGAAAATGTTGCCCCTCAGGTTCCTATTAAATCTCTCCCCTCTCACCTTAAACCTGTGCCCTCTAGTTCTTGATTCCCAAACCCTGGGGAAAAGACTGTGCGCATTCACCCTATCTATGCCCCTCATGATTTTATACACCTCTATAAGATCACCTCTCATTCTCCTACGCTCCAATGAAAACAGTCCCAGCTTGCCCAGCCTCTCTCCATAACTCAGTCCCTTGAGTCCAGGCAACATCCTCGTAAATCTCCTCTGCGCTCTTCCCAGCTGGTCTTCAGTTGCTATGAGCTGTGCGACTGAGTCCCCAACGACTCAACAGCCAATGACGACCTATTGAAACAGTCACACTTGCACTGTGGGAAATGCAGCAGCAAACAGATGCAGAGCAAGATCCCACTACAGGTCGCTGGTATTCTGAAACGTGACTGATCGGAGCCAGGGCAGCATGGGGTGTCTCTCCTTTATAGTGCGACCCTCCCACAGTGTGACCCTCCTTTGGCCTGAATGCTGTTCTGCAGCCTCTGGAGTGGAACCCAGGATCTGTGAGCCACACAGAACGGGGAGTTCCCTTCAGAACTCCCCATTTAATGACACGCTGTCCTGCCCCTTACCGTGCCGTAGGCCAAGGTGTCCGTGTACTTCTTCATCTGTGGGTAGACATTGTTGAGGTACCACCTGAAACTCTTGCACTGTAACCTCTGCCTCAGAGCCTTCCGCTCGGAAATGTCCCCAATGTCAATCCCCGTATTCTGCAGAGGTGGGAAGAGGGAATACAGTGCTCGTAAAGTACAGAAAGTCTGACATCCATCCAAAATCCCACACATCCCCAACAACGGAGCAGGAACAGATGAATTCCCAGTGAATTAATGGTCAGAATCCAAGACCTCCAATACCAATACCAACGTTTTCAGGTCTTGTGATGTGGTGGGAGGGAGTAGCCAGTGGGGGCAACAAGGCATCTGGCGTCCCGGCCGACAGTCGACCGGGAGGAGCAGAGAGGCAACAGCGGACCAAATGCAGAAGCTGCAGATGCTGGAAACCTGACACCAAGAAGGGACTGCTGAAACACTCGGCGGGCGAGGCAGCAGCCGTGGGGAGAGGAAAACAAAAGTTTCAGGTCAGCGACACAAGAACGCAAGAAAATCGAAGCGTGACTCGCGGTCTTGTGTTCCTGGGGCTGAAGGCTCAGTTGTCACTGGTAGAGGATTAAAAAAGGCAAACAACACATCATCTCTCATTGCAAAAGAACTTGGTACATGAAGAAAAATGTCTTTCCCTAATTACATAGAACAGAGAACACTACAGCACAGCACAGGCCCTTCGGCCCACAATGTTGTGCCAACATTTTATCCTGCTCTGAGATCTATCTAACCCTTCCCTCCCACATAGCCCCCTATTTTTCTATCATTCATGTGTCTATCTGAGAGTCTTACATAGGGGCTCTGGTGAGACTGCCCCTGGAATATTGTGCAAAGGTCTGGTCTGCCGGTCTGAGGAAGGTTGAACTTATGATCAAGGAAGGACAGATTGATTCCAAGGAAAAGACTTCCCTCATTCATTTTCGGGGTCTAGGCATTGATGGCAATGTCAGCATTTATTTCGCATCCCTAACTGCCCCCGGGAAGGGGGGTGGTGAGACATCTCCTTGACCCGCTGCAGTCCTTCTGGTGAAGGTGCCCCCACGGTGCTGGTGGGGAGGGAGTTCCAGGGTTTAGACCCAGTGATGGTGAAGGAACTGTGATATACTTCCCAGTCAGGGTGGTGTGTGGCTTGGAGGGGAACCTGTAGGAGGTGGTGCCCTTGTTTTTCTGGGTGGGAGAGATGGTGGGTTTGGGAGGTGCTGTTGGAGTCGCCTGGGCAGATAACTGCAGGGTCAGCATCTACGGACCATCCCTAATTGACCTTTAGAATGGGCAGTGAGGGAGAGCAGGTTGGAGGGAATTGTTGGAAAATGGCTTTGATGGGATTTCTCTGTGAGTCAGCAGAGACAATGGGCTGAATGGTCTCCTTCTATGATGTAATGAAAATGTAATATTAAAACTACAAAGAACGTTACTTGCCACCCATCAGCCCACACCTGGCAAACACCGGCTGCTGCACATTCATCAGCTTGATGAAAGACACACTTGTTGTTCTTCCAGAGTAAGGAGATGTCCGAGGCTCCAGGGCTTGAGGGACACACTGACGCTCAGTACAGCCAATGCAAAGCCTCCATGGTGTTGGGTCCTACCACTGCTGGACATTCACAAGGAGTGTGTGCAAGCGAGGGTGTTGTCATGTAAACCCTGTACATCAATGCAGTAGTCTGGCTTGGACTTTGAGTGATGACTGTTTATATATTGTTGCTTTTATGAATAAGTATATTTTCAAAAAAAAGTCAAAGTAAAAGACACAAAGAATATTGAAAGTTTGAAATTAACAGAAAATGCTGGAAACACTCAGCAGGTCAGGCAGCATCTGTGGAGAGTTAACGTTTCAGGTTGAAGACCCTTCATCAGAACTGCCTGTCCTGTTGAGTGTTTCCAGCGTTTTCTGTTTTTAATTCAAATTTCCAGCATCTGCAGTTTTTTGATTTTCCTTCAGGGTTGGACGTCATTAGTTGTACATACCCTGCCTTTCTGAGGCTGTGGGGCTTTCTTCTCCTGGGTGTTGGGACAGTCTGAGGTTGACGGGACAGGCTGTGGATGACGGGACAGGCTGAGGTTGACGGGACAGGCTGTGGATGACGGGACAGGCTGTGGATGACGGGACAGTCTGAGGTTGACGGGACAGGCTGAGGTTGACGGGACAGGCTGTGGTTGACGGGACAGGCTGTGGATGACGGGACAGTCTGAGGTTGACGGGACAGGCTGTGGATGACGGGACAGTCTGAGGTTGACGGGACAGGCTGTGGTTGGTGGGACAGGCTGTGGATGACGGGACAGGCTGAGGTTGACGGGACAGGCTGTGGTTGACGGGACAGGCTGTGGATGACGGGACAGGCTGTGGATGACGGGACAGTCTGAGGTTGACGGGACAGGCTGAGGTTGACGGGACAGGCTGTGGTTGGTGGGATAGGCTGTGGTTGACTTACCTTTAGTAATGTAACTCAAGGACAACACTGGGGAGAAATCAGAGCCCTTCACACTTGGCTGTGACCTGGGACATGAATGGCCTGAGATGCCGACATCATCACTCAGATCAAGCTGTAATTAGCAGCAAAAGCCCTCGCCAGCTGATCTCCTGCAGCAGCTTTACAACGAGCTGGAGAGAGCCAAGAGGGTGCGAGACAGAGAGAGGACACCCAGCTTTACTGAGGTCTCAGCGTGGTCTCACCAGCACCTTGTACAGTTCGAGCAGCACTTCACCCTCGCTACCCACAGGCTAACACCGTGCAGAGCCCCTGAGGCCTCCGTACCACAGCCCTCTGTGACCTCCCTCCACTCACCTCTCTTGGAATGTTCCAGGCCATGTAGACGTGATCTTTGAACTCGTCCATCCAGACCTCGGCTACCCTGAGTGCATTCCTGCGGACGTACGTGGTGAGATCCTCGGTGTAGGGTTTGTGAGCCCTCTCGATGTGGGCGAGCCTGGAGCACGGGAGGACCTCAATGCTGCCTCCACACTGCCAGACCTACGGGGGAACACAGCTGTAACCTCCCTCAGTGGGATGAGACCTTGCTCCCGGCAGCAACACACAATCTGCTGGAGGAACTCAGCCGGTCGAACAGCATCTGTGGGGGGAAGGAATTGTCGGCGTTTTGGGTCAGACCCTGCATCAGGACTGAGAGTGGAGAGGGGAGGTGGCCAGTATAGAGAGGAGGGGTGGAGGGGTGAGACAGTCCAAGGTGAGAGAGAGAGAGAGAGAGAGAGAGAGGGTGAGGGAGAGGGAGCGGGGGTGAGAGAGAGAGAGAGAGAGAGAGAGAGAGAGAGAGAGAGAGAGAGAGAGAGAGAGAGAGAGAGAGAGAGAGAGAGAGAGAGAGAGAGAGAGAGAGAGAGAGAGAGAGAGAGAGAGAGAGAGAGAGAGAGAGAGAGAGAGAGAGAGAGAGAGAGAGAGAGAGAGGGGGGAGAGAGAGGGGGGGAGAAAGAGAGGGAGGGAGGGAGAGGGAGGGAGGGAGAGGGCGGAGAGAGGGAGGGAGGGAGAGGGAGGGAGAGGGAGGGAGGAGAGAGGGAGGGAGGGAGAGAAAGAGAAAGAGAGAGAGGGGAGAGGGAGAGAGGGAGGGAGGGAGGGAGAGAGGGAGGGAGAGAGGGATGGAGGGAGAGATGGGGAGGGAGAGAGGGCAGGAGGGAGGGAGGGAGGGAGATGGGGTGGGGGCGGTTGGGGAGAACCGGAGGGGAGAGTTACCCTGCAATCAAAGTATTCATTGTTCATGCCGTTGGGTTGTAGATGACCCCGGCAGAACATGAGGATCTGTTCCTCCGGTTTCTCCTGGCAGTGGAGAAAGCCGAGGATAGACATGTCGGTGTGGGAATGGGGAGGGGAGTGGCCGGCAGCTGGGCACTCGGGGTGGCCACAGCAGACAGAGCATGGGTGTTCTGTGAAACAGTCACCCCGTCCGTGTTTGGTCTCGCTGATGTAGAGGAGGTCCCATCAGGAGCACCAAACACAGCGGAGGAGGTTGGAGAAGATGCGCATGAATCTCTGCATCAGCTGGAAGGGCTGTTTATGTCCCTGGATGGTGGTGAGGGAGGAGGTGCAGGGATAATCTCCTGACAGGGCTGTCGGGTGGGTTCACCCACACCCACGGTACCTGCTGTGTCTCCGCCCACACCGCTGAGCCATCAACCTGAAAAGTCTCTTCAAGGCATGACAACTGAGGAGAAGTCTTCCTTCCCTCTTTGCCGGGAGTTTGTGAGACCCTCTCTCACTGCCCCCCCCTCTGTGGTGTCCACTGCCCTTCAACCACGTCCTTACTAACACCACCCATCACATCCAGACCTTGCCTCACCCCACCCCCTCTATATACTGGCCGTCTCCCCTCTACACTCTCAGTCCTGATGCAGGGTCTTGACCCAAAATGTCGACCATCCCTCTGTCTCCACAGATGCTGCCTGACCCGCTGAGTTCCTCCAGCTCCAAATCCCAGCATCTGCAACCTGAAAACGCTGCTCTTCTCTCCACAGATGCTGCCTGACCCGCTGAGTGCTTTCAGCACCTCTACTTCCTCAGGAGGCTAAAGAAATTCAGCATGTCCCCTTTGAGCCTCACCAATTTCAATCGATGCGCCATAGAAAGCATCCTATCCAGATACATCACGGCTTGGTACAGCAACTGCTCTGCCCGGGACCGCAAGAAACTGCAGAGAGTTGTGGACACAGTTCAGCACGTTTCGGAAACCAGCCTCCCCTCCATGGACTCTGTCTACACTTCTCGCTGCCTCAGTAAAGCAGCCAACATAATCACAGACCCCACCCACCCCGGACATTCTCTCTTCTCCCCCCTCCCATCAGGCAGAAGATACAAAAGCCTGAAAGCACGTCCCACCAGGCTCAAGGACAGCTTCTATCCCACCGTTATAAGACTATTGAACGGTCCCCTAATACGATAAGGTGGACTCTTGACCTCACAATCGACCTCGTTATGACCTTGCACCGTATTGTCTGCCTGCCCTGCACTTTCTCTGTAGCTGTAACACTTTATTCTGCATTCTGTATCGTTTTACCCTGTACTACCTCAATGCATCATTGTAATGGATTGACCTGTACGATCGGTGTGCAAGACAAGTTTTTCACTGCACCTCGGTACAAGTGACAATAATAAACCAATTTACCACTGCGTTTTGTTTCAGGTTTGCAGCATCTGCAGTGTTTTGCTACACCCTTCCCTCAGCTGGATGTGACTGCAAGTGGAGGCCATTCAGCCAACTGCTCTGTGCTGGAACTTCCGTCCCAATCCTGTCTCCCCCCCTCCATTCCTTCTCCCGACATCACCAACTCCTTCATCCCTCTCTCCCTCACCTGTTTATCCAGCCTCCCCTTAAACCTGTCTCTGACATATTTGTGGCCCCAAGTTTTAGTTTCCCCAACGATCAAGATGAACGTCCTGGACAAAGCTGCTCAATTGGCACCCCACCCACCCCCTCAAAACACCCCCTCCCTCCACCACCGGCGCACAGGGGCTGCAGTGTTCACCATCTACACAACGCACTGCAGTTACTCACCCAGGCTACTCTGACAGCACCTCCCGAACCCACCACCTCTCCCACCAGGAAGGACCAGGGAAAGAGGTGCAGGGGAACACCACCACCTGCAGCTTCCCCTCCTGGTCACACACCACCCTGACTGGGAAATATATGGTCAGTCCTTCACCGTTACTGGGTCTAAATCCTGGAATTCCCTCCCCAACAGCACCGTGGGAGCCCCTTCCCCAGAACGACTGCAGTGGTTCAAGGCAGCAGCTCATCCCCACCTCTCCGGGGGCAGTTAGGGATGGGCAATAATGGTGGTCTTGCCGGTGACGGCCACATGGTGAGAACATTTATCTTATTCAATGGTATGGCAGGCTTCCGATTGAGCATCAGCTCTTCCAGACTTTACTTACTGCATCAATACTTGGTCACCATGGTGAACCAGTATCTTGCGATAGAAAGGTTTCCCTGGCCTTGCTATTGATTACTGGGTAGAAAATACTGAACTCCATACAAAATTGTTGACGACTGCCTGCTCCAAGAGAGCCATATCGGAGGGGTTTAAAATCACTTGTACAGAACTCTCCTTCTGCTGGGCACGCTGCTGCAGCCCATGTGAAGCTCTTCAATTATTTATTGCAAAACAATGAGACCCAATTTAGAAAAAGCTCCACCCCACAGGAGGGCTTGTGGGGCAGTCAGTGAGTCAGTCCTTGAGGTCATGGCTTCTAAACTAGAATCGCGAACTTACTTCTGAATCTTGCCTTGTCAATTTGAGCTTACTTAATCCCTTTAAGTGGCAGAGTCTGTGTGTGTGTGTGAGACAGAGAAAGAGAGAGATAAATTGAGAGAGAGAGATACAAAGATAGAGAGACAATGAGAAATACAGAAAGAGAGAGATACAGAGAGAGAGATAGAGGGAGAGAGAGAGATACAGAGAGAGAGATAGAGAGAGATACAAAGATAGAGAGACACAATGAGAAATACAGAAAGAGAGAGATACAGAGAGAGAGATAGAGAGAGAGAGATACAGAGAGAGAGAGATGCAGAGAGAGAGATAGAGAGAGATACAGAGAGAGAGATAGAGGGAGAGAGAGATACAGAGAGAGAGATAGAGGGAGAGAGAGAGATACAGAGAGAGAGATGCAGAGAGAGAGATAGAGAGATACAGAGAGAGAGAGAGATAGAGAGAGATACAGAGAGAGAGATAGAGGGAGAGAGAGAGATACAGAGAGAGAGAGAGATGCAGAGAGAGAGATAGAGAGAGATACAGAGAGAGAGATAGAGGGAGAGAGAGATACAGAGAGAGAGATAGAGGGAGAGAGAGAGATACAGAGAGAGAGATGCAGAGAGAGAGATAGAGAGATACAGAGAGAGAGAGAGAGATAGAGAGAGATACAGAGAGAGAGATAGAGGGAGAGAGAGAGAGATACAGAGAGAGAGATAGAGAGATACAGAGAGAGAGAGAGAGATAGAGAGAGATACAGAGAGAGAGATAGAGGGAGAGAGAGAGAGATACAGAGAGAGAGAGATGCAGAGAGAGAGATAGAGAGGGATGCAGAGAGAGAGATGCAGAGAGGTATACACACAGAGTGAGAGGGACAGACAGATCAACAGGAAGACAGCAAGAGCTGTCCACAGATCCCAAGGCAGCAGTACAGCTGGCTAATGTGCAGAAGGAAAATGCATCTTAAACAGCTATTTTTATTGCATATTCATTGAGCGGTGTCTTGGCTTTACCAGCCAGGCAAGTATTTACATGTCAATGTACAATTGTATGAATTAGGAGCAGGACCGGGGCACCCAGTGCCACCTGCCTGCTTCACCATTCAAGATGTGACTGTAACTCGACCCCAGGTTCCCATCCTCCCACAGTAACCTTTCACACCCTCCCTTACCAATTATCTACCGAGCTCTTGTCTTAAAAAGAGTCAAGGACTCTGCTTCCACTGCTCTTGAAGAAAAGAGTCGAGTCGTACAGCACGGAAACAGGTCCTTCAGCCCAACCCTTCAATGCCGACAAGATTCCCAACTCAGTTAGTCCCATGTGCCCACATTTGGCCCATCTCCCTCGAAACCTTTCCTATCTATGGACCTGTCCAAGTGCCTTTTAAATGTTGTAATTTTACCTGTCTCCACCTCTTCCTCTGGCAGCTGGTTCCACATCCCCACCACCCTCTGGGTAAAAAAGTTGCCCCTCAAGTTCCTTCTAAACCTTTCCCCTCTCACCTTAAACCTCTGCCCTCTCTTTTTTATCCCATTCCCTGGGAAAAAGACTGTGCACATTCACTCTGTCTATGCCCCTCATGATTTTATACACCTCTATAAGGTCACCCCTCAGTCTCCTACACTCCAAGGAATAAAGACCCAGCCTGGCCAACCTCTCCCTATAACTCAGGCCCTTGAATCCTGGCAACATCCTCGTAAATCTTCTCTGTGCTCTTTCTAGCTTAATGGCGTCTTTTCTACAACAGGGTGACCGAAAGAGTTCCAAAGAGAGAAAGAGTTTCACCTCCTCTCTGTATCAAATGGGCAAACCCCTTATTTTGAAACAGTGACCTGCCCCCCCCCCCAGTTCTAGATACTTCCACAAGAGGAAACATCCTCTCCACACGCCCCCTGCCATCAGCTTATACAGTATGTTTCAGCTAAGTCCTCTCCCACTCTTCAGCAGATACCAGGCCAGTCTGTCCAACAACAAGGCGCCCATTCCGGGTATCGGTCTAGTCAACCTTCTCTAAAACGAGCTGACCCCAAACTCTCGTTGCCATTGACTTTGGTCTCAGCCTGAGCCAACATCTGGAAGTCAACAGACTTGTGCCCACCTCGCCCGAGGCTGCAGAGATCATCTCCCATACCAAACCCAACTTCTGATGACTGGTTGCATCATGGTCTGGGACGACAATTGGAATGCACAGGAACGCAAGAAGCTGCAGAGAGTGGCGGACTCTGCCCAATACATCACAGGCAAATCCCTCCCCACCATCGGTAGTATCTACAGGAGGCGCTGCCTCGAGAAGGCAACGTCCATCATCAAAGATCCCCACCACCCGGGCCGTGCCACCTTCTCACAGCTCCCATCGGGCAGGAGGTACAGAAGCCTGAAGTCCCACACCACCAGGTTCAGGAACAGCGACTTCCCTTCAACCATTCGGTTCTTGAACCGACCGGCACAACCCTGATCACTGCAGTTTAGCAACACGATGACCACTTTGATCACTTTGCACTAAAATGGGCTTTGTTTTCTTTGTTCTAATTGTGTTCTTTCTTGGAAAAACTGTGTATAAATTATGTTTAATTTGGTTTTCTTGTGAGTGCTGCTTATCCAATGCCATGTGCCTGTGATGCTGCTGCGAGTAAGTTTTTCATTGCACCTGTGCACACGTGGACTTGTGCATCTGACGATAAACTCGACTTTGCCTTTGATGCAAGTGGAGAATGAAAGGAAGCAGGAAATGGGCAGAGTGCGCGATAGTTACCCTGATACTCAGCTCCACGTTCTCGCCTCCGTACACCTCCATGCCCTCATCCAGCAATCCAATCTCTTCAAAGAACTGGCGGTCCACCACAAAGCAGCCAATTAGAGAAGGACTTCTACAAACCAATGATTGAAACATGGCAATAAATCAAGAGGAGATTTCTGCAATTACAGAAACCATCCTGACATTAGATGGATCCTGAGCACAACTTAATCCATAATTATTTCCAATGGTGCTCATGGGGTATCGTGGTTCAGTTACCAAGATTAATCCCTTGTCTATTAAACGGCCAGGGGAAGCAACAGCCAGGCTCTCAGTTGTTCTGATGTGTGTTACACTGAACACTGGGTCCAGTCATAAAAGATACAGCATGGAAACCAGGCTAATCGGCCCATCAATTCAGCACTGTCCCACCCAGTCCTGGTCATGGAGATATAAGAGCGGACTGAGCCCCCAGCCATCAGAAACATCTGGAGAGACCGCCAGCTGCACAGCTGGGAGGAGATGTGGGAAGTGATCAAGAGACAGGGAGAAGATGCAAATGATGTGGCAAAGAGGGCACTCTGTCTAATTAAACCATAAAGTTACAGCAAGGGTTCACGGGATTAAAATAAAGAGGGGGAACAGGAGAACACTTTCCACTGGGAGGGCTGTCAGGATTTAGGGCCCTTTTCTTGTGATGTGTCTGGGAGATGATCCCACTAATAATTTCAGAAGAAGCTGGGCAGGTGCTTGGGATGATGATGTCACAGGGATACAGAAAGGGCGTGCAGGACTGATGGGCTGAATGGACTCCTTGAGTGCTGTAGGTTTCTATGACTGCGGAATTCTAACATTCACATCACAGGAACAGGCCCTTTGGCCCATGATGTCTGTGCCGACCATGATGTCAAATTAAACCAATCCCACCTGCCTGAACACGGTCCACATCCCTCCACTCCCTGCCCGTTCATGGGTCTGTCTAAATGCTTCTTAAACGTTGCTGTCGTATCTGCCTCCACCTCCTCCCCTGGCAGCCCGTTCCAGGCACCCACCACTCTTTGTGTAAAAATCCTTACCACTCTCAACTCTTAACCCCACAAACTACCTCGTTATGCCCGTACACCTTATTGTCTGCCTGCACTGCACTTTCTCTGTAACTGTAACACTTTATTCTGCATTCTGTTATTGTTTTCCCTTGTACTACCTCACTGCACTGTCAAGTGAACTGATCTGTACGAATGGTATGCAAGACAAGTTTTTCACTGTACCTTGGTACGTGTGACAATAATAAACCAATTTACCAATTTAAAGTTATTCCCTCTACTATTTGACACTTCTACCCTGGGGAAAAGATACCAGCTGTCTACTCTATCTATGCCTCTCATAATTTTGTAAACCTCTATCAGGTCTCCCCTCAGCCTCTGCCGCTCCAGAGAAAACAACCCAAGTTTGTCTAACGTCTCCTTATAGCTCATGCCCTCTAATCCGGGCAGCATCCTGGTAAACCTTTTTCTGCATCTAAACCTTCCTTTCGATCTGATAGACCACTCAAGGTCTTTTTCCAGCCTGTCAGTCACAGATGCTTTCCCTGATAATTTGGGATAAATTACCTCTTCCCCTCCTGGTTCATTCCTCCCAGTGGGGAAGGCATCAACAGGGAGCCAGATATCAGTGAGCCTTTCGCTTGGGGTGTACAGGTGCAGGCTTTGACCAGCTTCGGTCCCCAGTCTCAGCAGCTCCTGGCAGGACAACACTCGTGGAGTGGTGCACTGTCCGAGGTAAGCGTCACAGTGGGATGGAAGGTCGGGCTCCTCGGTGGAGGTCAAAAGTGCCAGGGCACTGCAGTGATGAGCAGAGAGTCCTCCAGGTGTCACTATTAGTGGGAACTTGCTGTGCACACATTGAATTCCCTTATCTGCACCACAAAAATGTTTAAATGGGTGGAAGGGGATCGGGGGGACATCTGAGTGTGTACTAATGGGGGGGCGGGGGGGCAGCAAACCAGTGACACCCACCAAGCCCTGTCCCAGAGCAAGATCTTCACCACAGTGTTCCCAGAGCAGAGTCCATGGGGAGGAGAGCCAGATGTGAACAGTGGGAGGGGGATGGGAACCAGATGTGTGCAGTGGGGGGGTCCAGATGTGAGCAGTGGGAGGGGGAGGGGGAGGGGGACCAGATGTGAGCAGTGGGAGGGGGGAGGTGGTGACCAGATGTGAGCAATGGGAGGGGGTGAGATGGGGACCAGATGTGACCAGTGGGAGGGGATGGGGAGGTGATCTTTACCACTCACCTGATGGGGGCCGTTGTGTTTTCCAGAGCCCACCACTCTCTGGGTGGGCTGAGGTAACGGCACCACAGTTCCCAGTCAAATCCTTGGGCTGAGAGAGAATATTCCTGAACCTCAAAGTTGTCGTACTTGATGTTATCGAAGGATGGAGATATGATCCGCCTTCGATCTTCCTTTATCCGTGAGAGGATTGGCTCTGCCCTGGAATGGAGAGGACACACACTTAGTGCGACTAAGCTGGGGCGAATCTGGTCTCGAGTGCCCGAGGCAGCAGCTCCTCGCATGGACATGTAACTACAGGGGGGGTGTGAAAACCCCTCTGGTTCATCAATCTCCTTTAATGTCTAATCCTCTCTGGATTAGAGGGTATGTGTTATAGGAGAGGTTGGACAAACTTGGGATGTTTTCTCTGGAATGTTGGAGCCTGAGGGGAGACCTGATAGAAGATTATGAGAGGCAGAGATAGGGTAGACAGCTGGTACCTTTTTCCCAGAAACATCATAATTCTAGAGATAATACTAAGGTAGCTAGAGAGAATAGTTCTAGTTAATAGTAGAGGCCATGCCATTGAGGTAAGAGGGGATTCAAAGCAGATGTGCAGGGCAGGTTTTTACCCAGAGAGTGGAAGGTGCCCGGAATGGGCTGCCGGGGGTGGAAAAGATCGGACAAGGAAGTCATGTGACATACTTACTCTGCCACTCAGTAAGGGCACGTACCACCAGACTTAAGGACAGCTTCTACCCCACTGTGATAAGACTATTGAACGGTTCCCTTATACAATGAGATGGACTCTGACCTCACGATCTACCTTGTTGTGACCTTGCACCTTATTGCACTGCACTTTCTCTGTAGCTGTGACACTTTACTCTGTACTGTTATTGTTTTTACCTGTACTACCTCAATGTACTCTGTACTAACTCAATGTAACTGCACTGCGTAATGAATTGACCTGTACGATCGGTATGCAAGACAAGTTTTTCCCTGTACCTCGGTACAAGTGACAATAATAAATCAATACCAATACCAGTCTGGAGTGAGAGCTCATTGGAGAGATACAAGTGACTGTGGATTTCAGCAGTGTAAGATGGGACCTGGGAGACACAGATCAGGAGCAGCTGCTGGAGGGGCAAATAACATCTGATATGTGGGAGATGTTTACAAGTGAGACAGGAAGAGTTCAGAATCAGTGTGTCCCTGTAAGGGCAAGAGGGGAAAAAAAATGGTAAGATTAGGGAACCTTGGTTGACAAAGTAAATTGAAGGTATGGTCAGGGAGAAGAAGGAAGTGTTTGGCAGGTATAGGAAGATGGTACGTAACAAATCACTTACGGTTTACTGGGGACATCGACGGGGACCCTTCTCCAAGCACCTTCGCTCTGTCTGCCTTCTAGCCGGGATCTCCCAGCGGCCAGCCACTTTAATTCCACTTCCCATTCCTACACCCACCTGCCTGTCCACGGCCTCCTCCACTGCCAGGTTGAGGTGAAACAGACATCGGAGGAACAGCACCTCATGTCCCTGGGCAGTCTCCAACCTCACAGCATGAACAAACTTCTGGTAACCACTTCCCCTCTGTCCATTTTACCCCTTTTCTCTCTTCTCCTGATCCAACTCACTCCCATCACCCCCTCTCCCCCTCCCTCTCTATCTGCCCATCACCCACACACCCGTCCCACCGGCTCCCCTCCCCACCTCCCTCCCTTTATTCCACGCTCCACTGCCCTGTCCTATCAGACTCCATCATCTTCAACCCTTGGTCACTTCCACCCATCACCTGCCAGCTTCTGACATCACTCCCACTCTCCCCCCCCCCCCCCCCTCACCTGCCTATCACCCCCTCACCCGCATCCACCCCTCACCCAGATCCACCCCTCACCCGCATCCACCCCTCACCCGCATCCACCCCTCACCTCCCAGCTCTTGCCCCACTCCTTCCTCCACCTTTTTCTACTGACTATTCTCCACTCTTTCTTTCCAGTCGAGACGAAGGGCCTCGACCCGAAACATCGACTGTCCTCCACAGATGCTGCCCGACCCGCTGAGTTCCTCCAGCTCCTTGTGTGTTGCTGGGTCATTGGGGTTGTACAAGAAATATTAAGAAACAAATTAAGGCGGCAAGAAGGGGTCATGAATTGACCTTGGCGAGTAGGATTAAGGAGAATCCTAAAACCTTTTATAATATACTAGAAGCAAGAGATCGGCAAAGGAAGGCATCAGTAACCAGCTGGGAGGTCTAGCAAGGGGATACAAACAAGATCCTAAGTGAAAACTTCTCATCAGTATTCACCAGGTAGGGGGATGTGGAGGCTTGAGAGTTAAGGGAGAGTCACGTTGATATTCTGGAGCAGGTTTGTATCAGGAAGTGCTGGAGATATTGGAGCACATCAGGGTAGAGAAATCCCCAGGGTCTGACAGGATCTATCCCCGGATGCCAAGGGGAGGGGATTAAAACACAAAGTGCTGGAGGAACTCAGCGGGTCAGGCAGCATCCGTGGAGAGAGAAGGACAGTCAACGTTATAGGTTGAGACCCTGCATCTGGGTCCAGACAGTGCCCTAGTGCAGCATGTGTGTGTGTGTGTGTGTGTGTGTGTGTGTGTGTGTGTGTGTGTGTGTGTGTGTGTGTGTGTGTGTGTGTCTGTAGGAGAATGAGGGGTGACCCTATAGAAGTGTTTAAAATTATGAGAGGCATAGACAAGGTGGACGGTAACAGTCTTTTCCCCAGGGTAGGGGAGTCCAAAACTAGGGGGCATAGGTTTAGGGTGAGAGGGGAAAGATTTAAAAGGGACCTGAGGGGCAACTTTTTCACGCAGAAGGTGGTGAGTGTATGGAACGAGCTGCCAGAGGAAGTGGGTGAGGCAGGTACAACAGTGTCATTTAAGAAGCACTTGGATAGGTACATGGAGGGGCGGGGCTTGGAGGGATATGGGCCAAACACAGGAAATTGGGACTAGCTGGATGGGCACCGTGGGTGGGCATGGACTGCTTGGGCTGAAGGGCCTGTATCTGTGCTGTATTGCTCGATGCTTTACAGATGTTTTATTTCCTCTCTGCACCGATTCCTTGGAGGTTCTTCACACATTTCAAAAATCCTGGGAGGAAATAAAACATCTGTAAAGCACAAAGTGAAGAACAGATTGTAAAGCTTCTGCAGCTAGGTGACAGTAAATATGGGTCTCTCGCCAGCAAAGGCAGGAAAATTATAAGGGGAAGACAAAAATAGAAGAAAAAATAAATACATGCTTTTTGTCATCTGTCATCACACGAGAAGGCACAAAACTTCCTGGAATGAACGAGCAGCCCAGGATCTATTCAGAGTAAGAAACTGCAGTTCATGAGGTATTCACACAGTAAGGAATGGGATTAAAGCTCATTATATCCACAAGATATCCTGGGAATTCAGAAAGGAATGCAGAGAGTTGTGGACACGGACACCTCTGTCTATACCTCTCACTGCCTTGGTGAAGCAGCCAGCATAATCAAAGACCCCACCCACCCTGGGTCACTCTCCCTTCTGCCCCTCTCCCATCAGGCAGAAGATACAGGAGCCTGAGGGCACGTACCACCAGGCTTAAGGACAGCTTCTACCCCACTGTGATAAGACTATTGAATGGTTCCCTTATACGATGAGATGGACTCTGACCTCACCATCTACCTTGTTGTGACCTTGCACCTTATTGCAATGCACTTCCCTGTAGCTGTGACACTTTACTCTGTATTCTGTTATTGTTTTTACCTGTACTACCTCAATGCACTCTGTGCTAACCCAATGTAACTGCACCATGTAATGAGTTGACCTGTACGAATGGTATGCAAGACAAGTTTTTCACTGTACCTTGGTACAAGTGACAATAATAAACCGATACCAAGACCAAGATCTCCATAAATACACAAATTCTATTGGTTTGAACCTTCCGTAGATTACTGAGCGGTCCCCATGGATTGAAAGGTGTCAAATGCATCCCTGATACTCAAGAAAATAGAGAGAGGGAGAGAAGGAACTGTGCACCAGTTAGCCTGACAGGGACATGGGGGAAACTGCTGGAATCTTATGGACCTGGTGCCAGGGCACTCGGAATCAAAATGTGACTGGGAGGAATCAGAACGGACTTAAGAAAGGGAGCAATACACAACAAGTGCTGGAGGAACTCAGCAGGTCAGGCAGCATCTATGAAGGGAAATAAACAGTCAATGTTCGGGCCAAGACCCTTCATCAGGACTGGAAAGGAAGAGGGCAGAAGCCAGAACAAGATGGGGGGAGGGGGAGGTGGAGGGGGAGGAGCAAATGCAGGCAGGGGACAGGTGAGCTCAGGTGAGAGGGGGAGAAGATGTAATAAGGTGAGAGGTGGAAGAAGCAGAAAGGGAGATTGTATTTGACATCTGTTGGAGTACTGTGAGGCTGCATTAGGCAGGTAGATAGCAGCTCAATGCTGCAGGGGTTCGATAAGCTGCACCCAGGTAGAAGTTTTATACCAACATAAATTCAAAATGTGGGTTCTTGGGGTCGGGGTTATAAATAAACAGTTTCTAAGGATTAAGGAGTAGACAATAAATAGAGAGTGAGATTGAAAGGGTGTGTGTGTGTGTGTGTGTGTGTGTGTGTGTGTGTGTGTGTGTGTGAGATATATATTTGGAGGAGGGCTAAACCATCTGTCCCTTCAAACCTCGAGCGTTCATCGAGATCATGACTAAGCTACCTCACTATCTGCACCGACGTAATGAATTGACCTGTACGATTGGTATGCAAGACAAGTTTTTCACTGTACCTTGGAACAAGTGACAATAATAAACCAATACCAATACTAGCCTTTTCCTGAAGTAACCCTTGTCCCTTAATTCCCTTAACATCCAGAAACCTACTGATCTCTGAATGACCTTGGACTGAGCCTCCACAACCTCTGGGCTAGAGAATTCCAAAGGTTCACCTCCCTCTGGGTGAAGAAATGTCTCTTTATCTCTGTCCTGACGAGCCTTTCTTTTATTCCGAGACTAACCCTTGGTTCTAGACCCTCACCTGGGAGGAAGACCCTCCCTGTGTCGAGCCTTGTTAGAATTCCGCAAATATTAATGAGATATCCTATTCGAGAGAGTATAGGCCCAGACTACTCAGTCTCTCAATCATACAGTGAGCCCACCACGCCAGGGACCAGTCTAGTCTTCGCTGCACTCCTCTGTGGCAAGTACATCCTTTCTTAACAAAGAGACCCATACAAATTTCTACAGATGTACGGTGGAGAGCATTCTGACTGGTTGCATCACAGCCTGGTACGGAGGCTCCAATGCACAGGATCACAAGAGGCTGCAGAGGGTTGTAGACTCAGCCAGCTCCATCACGGGCACAACCCTCCCCGCCATTGAGGACATATTCAAGAGGCGCTGCCTCAAAAAGGCAGCATCAGTAAGGACCCTCACCACCTGGGACGCCCTCTTCTCGTTACTACCATCGGGGAGGAGGACAAGGAGCTTGAATACCCACTCTCAATGATTCAGGAACAGCTCCTTCCCCTCTTCCATCAGATTTCTGAACGGTCCATGAACCCATGAACACTACCTCGTTATTCCTTTTTTTTGCACTATTTTTGTAATTTATAGTAATTTTATGTCTTTGCACTGTACCGATGCTACAAAACAACACATTTCACGTCACATAAGTCGTTTAGTGTGGAAATCTCTGCATTACAGACAATGCCAATTCTTTGCAAAGGAAAATTAAATAATTATGGTGAAAGTGATTGTCAAATGACAATAAACCTGATTCTGGTGTTGACCTGTTTGACAGCATTCCTGCTTTGTTTCAGATTCCAGCAGTTTTATTTGTTTACCGTGAGTAAGCAGTTGCTGGAGAGATGGGAAGACAGGGCACCAGAGGAGGCTCGTCAACCCCTTCAGACTGCCCTGTACAATAAGGTTATGGCTGATCCTAAATCTGCCCCCCCCCCATTTCCTTATCCCCCACCTCCCCAATGTTCAAAAGCCCATTGACCTCTGCTCCTGCAGGACGGTATTGAAAAGATCTGCCACAATGAGTGAAGAAATTTCACCTCCTCTCCTTCCTGCTCTGTCCCCAGGGCTGTTCTCACCTCGGCTTGGCGCAATGGGCCAGCGATCAGAGGACTGAGGTTGAGGCCACACCAACTCCAGTCCCCTCACCAGCTTACTTTCTCTCCGAGGTCTCCCAGCAAGGCACAGAAACCGTGAACCGCTGTGAATGTTCTAAGGATCAAGGGTAAAGGGCCACTGCTGGGAACGGCTTTATTAGTAAATCCCTGAATCAAATGGTTGCTAGGCTGCTGTTGGAATGTGGAACGTGTATCTGGACAGAACAAAAGGGGGAAAATTGATTAGAAAGTTGTAACCATGGGTGAGGGGAGCAATGAAGACGACACTTCAAGGACTGTGCTAACCGATCCTCAGAAAGGGTCGTTTAGTGTGGAAATCTCTGCATTACAGACAATGCCAATTCTTTGCAAAGGAACATTACGGTGAAAGTGATTGTCAAATGAAGTGCAACAACAAAGGGTGGACGACAGTGGATTAGATTGGGTCGGGTATTACAGGGGGCAGGGAGGGAGGGGAGAGTGGGGTTAGACTGGGGTATTACAGGGGCAGGGAGGGAGGGGAGAGTGGGGTTAGACTGGGGTATTACAGGGGGCAGGGAGGGAGGGGAGGGTGGGGTTAGACTGGGGTATTACAGGGGGCAGGGAGTGGGGTTAGACTGGGGTATTACAGGGGGCAGGGAGTGGGGTTAGACTGGGGTATTACAGGGGCAGGGAGTGAGGGGAGTGGGGTTAGACTGGGGTATTACAGGGGCAGAGAGTGAGGGGAGAGTGGGGTTAGACTGGGCTATTACAGGGGCAGGGAGTGGGGTTAGACGGGTATTACAGGGGGCAGAGAGTGAGGCGAGAGTGGGGTTAGACTGGGGTATTACAGGGGGCAGGGAGTGGGGTTAGACTGGGGTATTACAGGGGCAGGGAGTGAGGGGAGAGTGGGGTTAGACTGGGGTATTACAGGGGCAGGGAGTGGGGTTAGACTGTGTGCATCACATGGGGTTAGATTGAGAGAACAGACGGGCTAATCTCTGCGTGTATAAAGTGATGGGGCAGTTTACACAAACCCACCCTCAGTGATTCAGGAACAGCTTCTTCACGGTCTTAACAGCACGGTAGTGTAGCGGTTAGCGTAACGCTACTACAGCGCCAGTGACCCAGGTTCAATCCCAGCCGCTGTCTGTAAGGAGTTTGTCTGTTCTCCCCGTGACTGCGTGGGTTTCCTCTGGGTGCTCCGGTTTCCTCCCACATTCCAAAGACGTACGGGTTAGGAAGTTGTGGACATGCTACGTTGGCGCCGGAAGCGTGGCGACTCTTGCGGGCTGCCCCCAGAACACTCTACACAAAAGATGCATTTCACTGTGTGTTTCGATGTACATGTGACTAATAAAGAGATCTATCTATCAGATTTCTGAGCAGTCTGTGAACACTACCTTGTTATTCATTTTTATTGCACTATTTACTTGTCATTTTTGTAATTTACAGTAATTTTACGCACTGTGCTGCTGCCACAGAACAGCATGTTTCACACATCTCAGTAAGTGATCGTAAACCTGATTCTGATCACACAGTCTCTGGAATATTTTCCCCTTGTCCATGATATTCCCGGTGCTTGTTCCCCCACGGACACAGCAGTGGTTCACCGAGTGGAGCGTTTCACCGGGTGGAGGGAGGGGTAAGGGGGGGGTGGGGGGAGTGACATTACCATTGATCACTGAACTCCACATGGGCATCGAACAGAGCGACGACAGGGGCCGTGGCCGCCCTCCAGCCACTGATCCGCGAGCGGATCAGCCCTTCCTGCCGGACGTGCCGGACCACTTTTATGAAGCCCGGACGGCGACCATTCACCTCCTCCACATACGGTCCCAAGTCCTGCCGTAGTTCATCTGCAAGTTGGGGAGATGGCTGCCGTTAGTAACATCCCACTGGGGGCTGACGGACACCAACAACAGCTTGCATTTGTGTAGCATGTTTAACACTGTAAAATGTCCCAAGGGGCTCGATGAAGCAAGAAAAAAATCTCGAGATACAAGGGACTGCAGGTGCTGAAATCTGGAGCACGGAGTCATCAGCGCGGAAACAGGCCCTTCGGCTCAACTGGTCCATGCTGACCAAGATTCCCATCTAAACCAGTCCCATTTGCCTGTGTTTGGCCCATATCCCTCTAAACCTTTCCTATCCATGGACCTGTCCAAGTTCCTTTTAAATGTTGTTAATGTACCTGCCTCAACACACGCCTGATCTCAGCGGGTCGGGCAGCATCTGTGGAGGGAAATGGACAGTCCACATTTCGGGTCAAGACCCTGCGTCTGGACTTGAGAAAAAATCTCCACAGATGAAAACATCAGGGCAGGGAGGGGATGTTTAGGGACATCATTTCAGAGCTTGGGACCAGGCCATTGAAAGGCCCTGGGGACTTACCCACCTTGACTCCTGACCTCTGGCACTGTCTGTGTGGAGTAAAATCAGGCCAATGGGGAGGCTGGAACTGGGGGAAGGCAGGGATCTCAAAGGGCTGAAGGGCTGGAAGGGGTTACAGAGTCTATTCCAGTTCTCAACCCAATCAGCCCCACTGCCCACTTACCTCACTATTTTTCCTCACATGCCCATAAACACCTCCCACCGACTCTCCCGTCGCCCTTAACAACAGCCAACCCACCCACCGACCCACGCAGCTTTGGGATGTGGGAGGGAAGCCGAAGCACCCGGGGAAACCCACGCGGTCATGAGGAGAATGCACAAACTCCACACAGACAGCGCTGGAGGTCAGGAGTCAAGGTGGGTAAGTCCCCAGGGCCCTGATGGCATAAATCTGACGTTACTGAAAGAGGCAAGAGAGGAGATTGCTGGGGCAAGTTATAAGATTATGAAAGGTAGAGATAGGGTAGAGATGGTACACCAGGTAAAGACGGCAGATCTCTTCCCGAGAGGCATTAGTGACCCAGGTGGGACTTTACAACGATCTCTGTGGAGGCAGAGGGATGGTATTGGTATTGGTTTATTATTGTCACTTGTACCGAGGTACAGTGAAAAACTTGTCTTGCACACCAATCGTACAGGTCAATTCATTACACAGTGCAGTTACATTGAGGCAGTACAGAGTGCATTGATGCAGTACAGGTAAAAACAGTAACAGTACAGAGTAAAGTGTCACAGCTACAGAGAAAGTGCAGTGCAATAAAGTGCAAGGTCACAACAAGGTAGATTGTGAGGTCAGAGTCCATTTCATTGTATAAGGGAACCATTCAATAGTCTTATCACAGTGGGGTAGAAGCTGTCCTTAAGTCTGGTGGGACGTGCCCTCAGGCTCCTGTATCTTCTACCCGATGGAAGAGGAGAGAAGAGAGAATGTCCCAGGTGGGTGGGGTCTTTGATTATGCTGGCTGCTTCACCAAGACAACAAGAGTCCAAGGTGGGGAGGCTGGTGTCCGTGACGAGCTGGGCTGTGTCCACAACTCTCTGCAGCTTCTTGCAGTCCTGGGCAGAGCAGTTGCCGTCCCAAGCCATGATACATCCAGATAGGATGCTTTCTATGGTGCACTGGTAAAAGTTGGCGAGAGTCAAAGGTTGAGGTTTCAGGTTGAGAACCTGCATCAGGACAGAAAGCGCAGAGGGGAGATGGCCAGAATATCAGAGTGGGAGGGAGGGAGGGGTGAGGCAGGGGCCGGTAGGTGATAGGTGGAACCAGATTGGGGGTGGGATGGCGGGGGGTTGATGAGAGCTGAGTGGGGGAGGGGATAGGAAAGGTGAACCCAAGGGGGAAGGGACTCGGGTAGACGGGCAGGTGGAGCCAGGGGAAAGTAATGTCTTGGTAACAAGGGTTGGGGGGGATAGAAAAGCTGGGCTCAGGGAGAGAGACGCTGGGTGGAGTGGTGGGAGCTCGAATGGAACAGAGAGGGAGGGTTGGCTGAGACTGGAAAATTCAACGTTCAGTCCTTGTTACCCAGACATCACCCTCCCCCATCTGCCCATAACCCACATACCCACCTACCTGGGCTTCTCGGCTCACCCTCCCCTCCCCAGTTCCATATTCCAGTCATTTTCTCTCCCTCCCCTCTCCAATCTGGTTGCACCTATCACCCACCTCACCTCTCTCCCTCCCACTGATACACCACTATCTCCCCTCCACCCTCTCAGTCCTGATGAAGGGTCTCGACCAGAAAACCTCGACCATCCCTCTCCCTCCCTGGGTTCCTCCAGCACTGTGGTTATTGCCCCAGAGTCTTGAGCGTGTCTTTTACTACAGTCCGTTAGTTTCCGGCTTTGTCCAATGACTTGAATTTCAATTCCCCACCGGGGATCTGGACTCCAGTCTCTGGATCACTGGTCAGTGGTCTAGACCTCGGCAGCCGCAGAACTAAACCACCCTTAGTGATTTGGGAGCATGGGTTCAAATCCCTCCTGGTGTCTCGGGATATCAGTTACTAAATCAGGAATGCAATCCAGTATCTGTGATGGGGAGGGGCTGGCGGGGGGGGGGGGTGGGGGGCTGGTGGTGAGGGAGGGGTGAGGAGGGGGGCTGGTGATTGGGGAGGGGTGAGGAGGGAGGGGTGGTGGTGAGGGAGGGTGTTGAAGAGGAGGGGTAGGTGTTGGGGAGGTGCTGAGGGAGGGGTGAGGAGGGGGGCTGGGTGAGGGATGGGTGAGGAGGGAGGGGTGGTGGTGAGGGAGGGGTGAGGAGGGAGGGGTGAGGAGGGGGGCTGGTGGTGAGGGAGGGGTGAGGAGGGAGGGCTGCTGGAGGGGAGGGTGTTGAAGAGGAGGGGTGGGTGATGGGGAGGTGCTGAGGGAGGGGGTGAGGAGAGAGGGGTGGGGGCTTTGATGTAGTATTTAGTTGGGTCGGGGAGTCGAGGGTTCAGTCCCACCCCACAGGGACAGAACAGGCTGTCGGGCTGAATAGCCTTGTACTGTCCCACTATTCCCAGGGAAAGTGCTGGGATTTTCTGGAGCTAAACTCCGAGCCTGCTGAGTCCCTGTAGATCCATTAATGTTACCATGGTGATGCTCTGGCATTTGCTCTCCACTGTCTCTCTGTGGGGTTGGGGGGGGGGAGGTTGACTGCAGACGGTCTCAGGGTGGGGGGTGGGGACAGGCTGGGTGAGGGTCTCAGGGTGTGTGGGACCCCGGACACCATCCTCAGTCCCAGCAGCGGCTGCTATCACAAGGCAACTCGGCCACAGTGCCTCCAGAATGTTCCAGTGTGTACGGAGAACCGGATCTGGCCGATGCAGCGGGAGAGGACGTCTGCTCCGAGCGGAGGTCACGGCCACAGACTGGAAACCCTTCAACGTGATTACCCCGGCACTGCTCACACCCTGGTGTCGCACTCAGTCACCGCGCACAGGTGCTCTGGCTGTCTGTACACCAAGGGCAAAGGCGTAACACACACCCACACACACCCACACACACCCACTCACACACACACACACCCACTCACACACACACACACACACACACAGAAACACACACACAGACACACACTCACATAAACAGACTGACAGACACATACACACAGACACACACTAAAACACAAACAGATCAGACAGACAGACAGACACACACACACACAGGCACACACACACCAGAACACAAACAGGTACACACACACACACACACACACACACACACACACACTCAAACACACCAAAATACAAACAGACACACACACAAACAGATCACACGTACAAACACACAGACACACATTCATATACACACACACACACACACACTCACACACCAGAACACAGATACACACACACACACATGCACACACTCAAACACACCAAAATACAAACAGACACACACACAAACACACACAAACAGATCACACGTACAAACACACAGACACACATTCATATACACACACACACACTCACACTCACACACACACTCACACACACATACACACACACTCATACACACACACCTGAACACACACAGCACACAATCACACATTTAAGTTCATTGCTGTCACGGGCCGGCATAAACAGGGAACAAGTGCCATGACCATCAGTGTCTGCAGCGGTAGCACGGTACGTTATGTGGACAAAGCACTAACTGCAGAAGAATAGGGTCAGACGGCAGGGAAACAGGCCCTTTGGCCCACCGAGTCCGTGCCGACCATCAACCACTCATTTACACTGATCCCATTTTATTCTCCCCACATTCCCATCCACGGCCCCCAGTTCCACCCCTCACCCACACTGGGGTAATATTTACACCCGTGACTCTTCTGGTGCCCTTTGCCATTTTAACCGTTTCCACTCCTCTGGTCACATGGATGTTCGGTCCCTCTACACCTCCATCCTACATTCACGTGGTCCATCCCGGACTCCCCTTCTGGATCTCCTCGCCACCATCAGAGGTAGACGAGCCACGAACACCTTCTCCTAGCCCACAGACTCCCACGACTTCACATCCCCTCACCCAGCCCTTCCTTTCTCCACAGTTTCTTCTGTCCGTGCCGTGTTAGTGCCAACGATGAGGCTTCCGCCCTGCTGCCTCTGAAATGTCTTCCAGAAACGTAGCTTCCCCTCTGCCGCAGTGGGTGGAGCTCTCAACCAGAATTCTTCAATCCTTCACGATTTCTGTCCACTCCAACATGACCCCACCACCAGTCACATCTTCCCCTCTCCTCCCCTTTCTGTATTTCACAGTTCTGCTCACTTTGTGACTCCCTCATTTGCTCTTCTGTCCCCACCCACCACAGCTGGGGAGCTGCAACACCCGTCCACTTACCTCTTCCCTTCCCACCATCCAGGGACCCAAACAGTCCTTCCAGGTGGAGCAGTGATTCACTTGCACCTCTTCCAATCCAGTGTACTGCATTCAGTGTACACAATGTGGCCTCCTCTACACTGGAGGGACCAAACACCAACTGAGGGATCGCTTTGTAAAGAACCTGCTCTCAGTCCACACTTCTCGCTGCCTCGGTAAAGCAGCCAACATAATCAAAGACCCCACCCACCCCGGACATTCTCTCTTCTCCCCTCTCCCATCGGGCAGAAGATACAAAAGCCTGAAAGCACGTACCACCAGGCTCAAGGACAGCTTCTATCCCGCTGGTATAAGACTATTGAGTGGTCCCCTAGTACGGTAAGATGGACTCTTGACCTCACAATCTGCCTCTTTATGGCCTTGCACCTTATTGTCTGCCTGCACTGCACTTTCTCTGTAACTGTTACACTTTATTCTGCATTCTTCACCCTGCTCTCCAATTCACTTGGACCATCTCTGACACCTCTCTCTCCTTCCTGGATCTTTCCATCTCCATCTCAGTAGATTCCTTAACCGCCAACATCTTCTACAAACCCACTGACGCCCACAGCTGCCTCGATTACAGCTCCTCCCACCCTGTCTCTTGCAAGGACGCCATCCCTTTCTCTCAATTTCTCCACCTCCGCCACATCTACTCCCATGACGAGGCTTTCCACTCCAGGACATCTGAGACGTCCAACTTCTTCTCTAACTAGGGCTTCCCCCCTGACTGTGGTCGAGAGAGCTCGCACCCCTATCTCTGCCATTTCCCGCACCTCCGTTCTCACCCCCACCCCTCCCAGACCCAACAGGGGTAGGGTCCCCCTGTTCCTCACATTTCATCCCACCAACCTACGCATCCAACACATCATTCTCCGCCACTTCCGCCGCCTCCAACGGGACCCCACCACCAAGCATACCTTCCCCTCCCCACCTTTTTCTGCCTTCTCACACATGACCCTTCTCATCCCTCCCACAACCTATGTGTCCCACTGCCATCTGGCAAGCGGTACCGGAGCATCTGGGCCAGAACGACTAGACTGTACAACAGTATTTTCCCCCAGGCTGTCAGGCTCCTGAATACCCTGGAGACAGTTTCAGACAAATGCCGCGTCAAAAGCCCTGGTTTGCACAACGGCGTATAAGAACTTTGGCCGCTGCTGAACATGTTTATACAATTAGTGCAACACACTGAGTTCTGTATTTTCTTCATCCAACTCGGTTTTGCACTAACCCTGCACTAATTTTGTATTCTGTATACACCATTTTTTGCACTATTTGTGCTTGCAGAATGTTTCTGTCTGCGTTTATTGTATGTCCTCTGTTCTATGTCTGTCCTCCGTTGTGTGACTCTGGGGGAAAACACATTTCATTCCTCTATGTGTTTTACAGCATGTGGGTGAACGACAATAACGTATAACTTGAACTTGAACTTTCGCAGCGACCGCTCTCTCCGCGACTCCCTCATTTGCTCCTCACCCCCACCCATCCCGCTCCCACCCAGGAAATTTCCACTGCCCCCGCCATAGGTGCAACACCTGCCCCTACGTCACCTCCATCCAGGGACCCAAACAGTCCTTTCAGGTGAGACAGAGATTCACCTGCACCTCCCTTAATATCATCCACTGCATTCGGTGCTCCAAGTGTGGCCTCCTCTACATTGGGGAGACCAAACGCAGACTAGGTGACCGTTTCGCAGAACATCTGCGCTCTGTCCGTAACCGCGACCTGCATCTCCCTGTTGCCAGTCACTTCAACTCCCCCTCCCACACTGTCACTGATGTGTCAGTCCTCGGCCTCCCCCACTGCCGGGAGAATTCCAAGCGCAAACTGCAGGAACAGCTCCTCATTGTCCATCTTGGGACCTTGCAGCCTAACGGCATGAACATTGAATTCTCCCACTTTAGGTAATCCTCACCCCCCCCTTCCCCTCAGAAACCACCCCACCCCCCCCACCCCCACCCCCACCAGGCTTCTTCTCTTCTTCCCTCTCCCAGCCTCTCTCTGGTTTTTTCTACCCCTTTTTTTCTTTTTACCCCCTCTCTCCTTACCTTTGACCCATCCCCCGGTGGATCTGCTCTCCCCTCCTCCCCCACACCTGCCCATCACTATCTCTTACCTGCATCTACCTATCCCCACCCTGTGCCCACCCCACCTCCCCTCTTCTGTCCACCTATCACTGCTCTGCTTTTCCCTCCTATATATCGGGCTTCCCCTTTTCCTATCTTCAGTCCTGAAGAAGGGTCCTGACCAGAAACGTTGACCGCCTGCTTTTCTCCACGGATGCTGCCTGTCCTGCTGAGTTCCTCCAGCATCATCGTGTTTTACATCTAGATTCCAGCATCTGCAGTCCTTTGTTCCTCTAGCATTCTGTTATTGTTTTACCCTGTACTACCTCAATGCACTGTGTAATGAATTGACCTGTATGATCAGTATACAAGTTTGTCACTGAACCTCAGTACAAGTGACAATAATAAACCAATTCCAATTCAGTCCACAAGGGTGATGCTGAGATTCCTGTTGTGTGTCACTTTAGTTCTCAATCCCACTCCCATTCTGACCCATCTGTCTGTGGTCTCCTCCACTGCCACAGTGAAACCCAATGTAAACTGAGGAACAACATCTTATGTTCCGTATGGGCACTTCGCAACTTACTGGAACAAACATTGAAGTCTCCAACTTCAGGTAAACTGCTCGTTTCTCACCTCATTTCCATAAAATGCCTCACTGATGCTCAGTACTCATGCTCTTTACCTGATCTGTCCGAACCAATCCCCACACAGTCTGTTCTCCTACACCTCAGTCTAGCAGTTAGCATGACGCTATTACAGTGCTAATATACACGCTAGTGATCTTCCCGTGTCTGCGTGGGTTTCCTCCGGGTGCTCCGGTTTCCTCCCACATTCCAAAAAGACGTACGGGTTAGGAAGTTGTGGGCATGCTATGTTGACACCGGAAGTGTGGCGACAGGTCTGCTCCCAGAACACTCTACGCAAAAGATGCAATTCACTGTGTGTTTTGATGTACATGTGACTAATTTTATCACCCGTCCCCCGCAGCCCTGCTTTGCAAACTGTAACCCCTCCACTCCTCCCCAGTTCTGAGGAAGTGCTGCAGACTGTAAGTGCTGACAGGTTTCTCTTTCCACAGATTCTGCTTGACTGAGTTGTTCTAGCATGTCTCATTTTCTTTCTGTAATTGGTCCAAGGTTAGCAATGGAACTCAGTGCCCAGCCACAGGTGCTGCTGCTGTTATCCACCACCGGTTTTACTAGGAAATGCCTCTGGTGCAGTCCAGTGAAGTACACCTCACGGAGGCAGATGGTTATTGAACAATCTAACCAAACCGTTCCATAACAAAGAAAGAAAAATCCCTTGAATAATTGAATAACATTTACAGCACACCACATGCACACACCCTTGTGCACACACAAGAACATACATGTACATACACACACTCACACAAAGCACACACATGTACTCAGTCATGCACAGATACAGAGGCAGGCAGGTTGGTTCGACAGAGTGTTCCTGGCCTCATAAAGCAGAGGACCCTGTGGTGCCCTGCACCAGGCAGATCTGCTAGTGACTGATGCAGTGCTCCAAAGGCAATAATTCACTCTGGAAAATTAGACGAGGAGACTTCGACACTGAGTCAGAGGGCAGTGGATGGGTTTGCAGGGAGGAGTACATGGATGGATCTCTGCACAGGAAACACGGCTAGTTGGATTTAATGTGCTTTTGCTGTGCACAAAATGTTGATGCTACCGCCAAGAGAGCGCACCAATCCCTCTACTTCCTCAGAAGGCTGAGGAAATTTGGCATGTCCCCTTTGACTCTCACCAATTTTTACAGATGCACCATGGAAAGCATCCTATCTGGATGCTTCACAGCTTGGTACGGCAACTGCTCTGCCCGGGACCGCAAGAAACTGCAGAGAATTGTGGACACAGCCCAGCACATCACGGAAACCAGTCTCCCCTCCATTGACTCTGTCTACACTTCCCACTGCCTCGGTAAAGCAGCCGACATAATCAAAGACCCCCTCCCACCCTGGACATTCTCTCTTCACCCCTCTCCTGTCAGGCAGATGATGCAAAAGCCTGAAAGCACGTACCACCAAGCTCAAGGACAAATTCTATCCCGATGTTATTAAACACTTGAAAGGAGCTCTCATATGCTAAAAGGTGAGCTCTTGATCTTCCAATCTACCTGGTTATGGCCCTGGCACCTTATTGTCTGCCTGCACAGCACTTTCTCTGTAACTACAACACTATACTCTGCATTCTGTTTGCTTTTGTACTACCTCGATGAACTGATGTACGGAATGATCTGGCTGAGTGGCTCGCACACAAAGTTTTTCACTGTATCTCGGTACAGGCGACAATAACAAACCAATACCCAATGTTATGTAGTTAGGAGCCCCGGAACATCCCAGAGACAAGCCAACGTGCTCACCATTGTTGCTGTTGTCGTCGACCAGCACGATCTCCTTGAGCAGGTGGGCTGGTGTTTTGGACATCACCGAGTGCATGGACCGTAGAATCACCGAGGAGGCTTCATTCACGAAGATGAAGACCACGCTGATCTGGGGGAGGTTGGCCGGGTAGCTGAGGTTCCTGCACCTGGACCGAGACAATCAGAGGCAGCAACATGGCTTCACAGCTTCTCCTGTCCCCTGGAGAGGAGTCTGCCCCAGTTCTCACACCCAGAGCACAGAGGGAGCCACACTCCCCGTACTCCAACCTCAGGAGACACACACTAAACGAATGGTACAGTTCTGGAGAGGTTGTAAGATCAGGGAGAGCCCAGCGATACAGCACAGAAACAGGCCCTTCGGCCCACTCAGCCCATGCTGACCTGTAAACGTCCATCTACACTGACCCCATTTACTATCACTCAGTCCGCAGACTTCCCTGCCTTGATGATTCAAGTGCTCATCTAGACACAATGAGAGTGTCCTCGTGGTACATCATGGAAACAGGCCCTTCAGCCCACTGTGCTGACCATCAGCAACACTAATCCTACACCAATCCCATTTTATTCTCCCACATTCCCATCAACTCTCCCCAGATTCTACCCCTTACCTACACACTAGGGGCAATTTATGGAGGCCAATTAACCTACTGAGCCACGCATTTTTGGGATGTGGGAGGAAACTGGAGCACCCGGGGGAAACCCACGCAGTTACTGGGAGAACGTGCAAACTTCACACAGACAGCGCCAGAGGTCAGGATCGAACCCGCTGCGCCATCTAAAGATGGCAGGTCTAGGCAATAAAGCTGCGTGAAGAACATGAATTGCACAGTGGCAGAGTGTGGCAAAGCAAGGAGGTCCTGCCAACCCTCTCCAAGTCACCAGTTCGCTCACTGCTGGAATACTGGCTTCTGCTGGCATCCTATCGATAAGGATATACACATCCTAAATACATCCAAGGATACACATCCTATCGAAACGACAGGCAGGTGGGCAGAGGGGGTGGGGTGGCTCTGTTGGTAAAAAATGAAACCAAATCCTTAGCAAGAAGTGACATAGGATCAGGAGATGTAGAATCCTTGTGGGTAGTTATGAATCTGCAGGGAAAAAAAGACCCTGATGGGAATTATATACAGATGGACTACACCCCAGAGTTCTGAAAGAGGTAGCTGCAGAGATTGTAGAGGCAGTAGTAGTGATCATTCAAGAATCGTTAGATTCAGGAATGGCTCCAGGGGACTGGAAAATCGCAAGTGTCACTTCACTTATAGGCCGGTTAGCCTGAGCAGTGGTTGGTAAGATGTTAGAATCCATTATTAAGGACGAAGTTTCAGGGTACTTGGAAGCTCATGATAAGATAGGCCAAGGTCAGCATGGTTTCCTATAGGGGAGATCTTGCCTGACAAATCTGTTGGAATTCTTTGAGGAAGTAACAGGCAGGATAGACAAAGGAGAGTCAGTGGATGCTGTTTACTTTGATTTTCAGAAGGCCTTTGACAAAGTGCCGCACATGAGGCTGCTAAACGAGGTAGAAGCCCATGGTATTACAGGAAAGGTACCAGCATGGATAGAAGATTGGCTGACTGGCAGAAGGCACAGTGTGGGAATAAAGGGGGCCTCTTCTGGTTGGCTGCCGGTGACTAGTGGTGTTCCCCAGGGGTCGGTGTTAGGTCCGCTACTTTTCACGTTATATGTTAATGATCTGGATGATGGAATTAATGGCTTTATGGCCAAGTTTGTGGATGATACAGAGATAGGTGGAGGGACAGGTAGTGTTGAGGAAGCAGGGAGTCTGCAGAAGGACTTGGACAGGTTGGGAGAATGGGCAAAGAAGTGGCAGATGGAACACAGCGCAGGGAAGTGTACGGTCATACACTTTGGTAGAAGGAATAAAGGCGTAGACTATTTTCTAAATGGGGAGAGAATTCAGAAATCAGAGGCGCAAAGGGACTTGCGAGTCCTAGTGCAGGATTCCCTAAAGGTTAACTTGCAGGTTGAGTTGGTGGTAAGGAAGGCAAATGCAATGTTAGCATTCATTTCGAGAGGACTAGAATATAAAAGCAAGAATGTAATGCTGAGGCTTTATAAGGTGTTGGTCAGACCACATTTGAAGTATTGTGAGCAGTTTTGGGCCCCATATCTAAGGGAGGATGTGCTGGCATTGGAGAGGGTCCAGAGGACGTTCACAAGGATGGTCCCAAAAATGAAAGGGTTAATATACGAGGAGTGTTTGATGGCTCTCGGCCTGTACTCACTGGAGTTTAGGATGAGGGGGATCTCATTGAAACCTACCAAATATTGAAAGGCCTGGATAGAGTGGACATGGAGAGGATGTTTCCAGTAGTGGGAGAGTCTAGGATCAGAGGCACGGCCTCAGGATAGAAGGACGTTCCTTTAGAACAGAGATGAGGAGGAATTTCTTCAGCCAGAGGGCGGTGAATTTGTGGAATTTGTTGCCACAGATGGCTGTGGATGCCAAGATATTGGGTGTATTTAAGGCAGAGATTGACAGGTTCTTGATTAGTGAGGGTGTAGAAGGTTACGGGGAGGAGAATAGGGTTGAGAAGGAAAAATAAATCAGCCATGATCGAATGGCGCAGCATATTTGATGGGCTGAATGGCCTAATTCTGCTTCTATGTCTTATGGTCTTATTCTGGACCAGCACATCAGAAAGGATGACAAGACCATGAAGAGGATGTGGAGGAAATTTACAGGAAAGATCTCAGGGATCGGGGATCAGGGGGAGTATGTCCTGTTCTCCTTGGAGCAGAGTCCATGAACTGTCACAAACTTGAACGGTCCATGAACCCATCTCACTATCTCATTGTTCCTTTTTTTTGCACAATTTATTTATTTTGTAACTTATAGTAATTTTATACCTTGCACTGTACTCCTGCTGCAAAACAACACATTTCACGACATATAAAACTTGGTTCTGATTCTGAGAAGCTCAAGGGGAAGTTTAATCACGGGTTTCAAAATGATCAGATGTTTGGATAGAATAAATATAGATTAGTTGGGAAATTTGGGAGAAGGATGCAAGATGGAGTTTAATGTGGGAAAAAGTGGTGTTTTTTGTTTATTTTGTAATTTATAGTAATTTTATACCTTGCACTGTACTGCTGCCGTAAAACAACACACTTCACGTCATGCAAGCCAGTGATAATGAACCAGATTCTGTTGCACTCACAGTGAATGGCAGGACCCTAAGGAGCACTGATGTACGGAGGGATCTTGGGGTCCAAGTCCACAGCTCCCTGACAGTAGCAACACAGGCTGGTAAAGGCGTACGGAATGCTTGGCTCTATTAGTTGGGGCACTGAGTATAAAAGTTGGGAAGTCATGTTGCAGCTGTGTAAAACTTGGGTTAGACCACATTTCTTGTGTGCAGTTCTGGTCGCCCCATTACAGAAAGGATGTGGAAGCTTTGGAGAGGGTGCAGAAGAGGTTCACCAGGGTGCTGCGGGTAAGTCAGGGATAATAAACTTGATTCTGATTAATCTGTACACAAAGCTACAGGACTGATTTTTGAGGGCCATTGATGAGGGGAATTTGTTCTTTGATTCCATCGACCAACACCTTCCCGCGATCTGGCAACCCAGGTAAACGCATCGACAACACGGGGTCTTCAGACAGGAGACCACTCCAGGGCTGGGGAACTGTGCGATACTGAGTGCCCACCATGGAATGGAGCAGGTGTTGCTTTTCAAGGGTTTGGGAGAAGGGTTGGTCTCCAAAGCATTCACTGTTTCGTCTACCAGCCCACAGCTCTTGAGGGATTCCTGCCCGAAGCTTAACGTTCCTCTGCACATGGAACTTCTGAGATCAGTTAATTGTCTGTGGAGGGACAGCTTCAGAAACACAAGGGACGGATAAGTGATGCCTCGTGGCCGTTCCCATTCTCAGGACAGTGGCTGCTAGTGAAATGCTGCCCCCATTTCACACCTCTCATCCCTCAGCACTCTCACCCACACAGAGCTGATTAACCTCGTCCATCCCACTCTGTTTAATCTCCTCCACTCTACATGGCCCCTACATCTCTCCCTGTCTGTGATGCCCCCTGGCCCCTACACTCCTCTGTAACCCCCTCCGGCCCCTACACCCCACTGTAACTCCCTCCGGCACCTACACCCCTCCCTGTCTCTGTAACCCCCTCTGGCCCCTACACCTCTCCATGTCTGTGACGCCCCCCAGCCCCTACACTCCTCTGTAACCCCCTCCAGCCCCTACACCCCTCCCTATCTCTGTAACCCCCTCTAGCCCCTCCACACCCCCCCCTTCTCTATAACCCCCTCTGGCCCCTACATCCTGTCTCTGTAACCCCCTCCAGCATCCACACCCCTCCCCGTCTCTGTAACCCCCTCTGGCCCCTACACCCCCCCCCCCCCCCCCCGTCTCTATAACCCCCTCTGGCCCCCACACCCCTCCCAACCCTAATCACTACAGTTTAGCAACACTGTGATCACTTTGGTATCTTTGCACTAAAATGGACTTTTTTTTTGTTCTAATTGTGTTCTTTCTTGTAAAAATTGTGTATAATTTATATTTTTTCTTGTGAATGCTGCTTATCTGATGCTCTGTGCCTGTGATGCTGCTGCAAGTAAGTTTTTCATTGCACCTGTGCACACATGCACGTGCACGTGACACTAAACTCGACTGTGACTTTGATAGTTGGTGCCAACTCAGTAGGCTGAAGGGCCTGTTTCCGTGCTGCCCCTCTCCGTGACTCCCAGCTTTCCTTGGGTGTTGGATAAAATACAAGTTGTGTTTATCTTTCAAAGCTTCAGCAAGCAGAAGTGTCATTGAATTTGGATCTGCCGAAGTAACAATGGTATGGACTGACATCTGGGCTCACCTTTCACACCCAGACCTTCCCAAAGGGACTCTCACTCCACGCAGGTCACTCTAGTAATGGAGGAACGGGGTAGCCATTTTGTGCCTAGCAAGATCCCACACAGCAATGATCATTTAATCTTGTTCTCAGTGACACTGGGTGAGGGGTTTAAATCAGCCCAGAGGACCCTCCTGCCCCTGGGAGTAGAGCCCAGCGACCCTTCACGTTGTGGCCTGTTCCCACCCTGTGGCCTATTCCCACCCCCGTGTCCTGTTCCCACCCCTGTAGCCTGTTCCCACCCCCGTGTCCTGTTCCCACCCCCGGAGCCTGTTCCCAACCTGTGTCCTGTTCCCACCCTGTGTCCTGTTCCCACCCTATGTCCTGTTCCCACCCCGTGTCCTGTTCCCACCCCGTGTCCCCAGTCACGTCAGCATCAAGAAATATACAGTCTCCCACCTGAATCCATTCAATGACTTAAACGTGAAGAATCAGAGAGCAGAAAGTTAAAATTGTGGGAAAAAGATCCACGGGTGACGTGAGAAAGAGACAGGGTGACGACCTGCCAGGAGGGATGGAAACTTGTGTCAATCAGGGCTTTGTAGAGAGAAATAAATCCGGGGAATGGGACTGAGTCACACAGCACGGAGACAGGCTCTTCGGCCCAACTCAACCATGTTGACCAAGATGCCCCATCCAAGCTAGTGCCATTGGCCTATGTTTGGCCCATACCCTCTAGACTTTTCCACTCCACGTACCTGACATGGATAAACGTTGCTGTTGTACCTGCCTCAGCCACTTCCTCTGGCAGCTTGTTCCAAGAGTCTGACTATCCACCTTATCTGGGTCCCTCGTGATTTTATAAACCCCTCCGTCTCCTTCACCCAGGGAAAACAGTGAATAATTTACTGGGGAATGGGACTGCTATGGCTTCTCCACTGACACCCAGGACAGACTGAATGGGTTGAATGATTATTCTGAGCCCTAATGATTCTCTGAGTCAAAGGTACAAAATGCAGGGCGATGCAGAAGTCAGAACTAATTAACCTCACACCATTGCAATCTATATTTAGGCCGCAGTAGAATTAAAACTTCCTGTCACTGACACTGCAAGTTAATTGGGAATAAATTCTTCAGAAGCACTGTGAGAATTAGTTCCCTTTTCCTGTGTTTGGGTCAATTTAAATTTCAGAAATCTACTGAAACTACTTAAAATAATTAATTTCAAAAACTAAAGTCAACACTCTCGTTGCACCTTTACAGAATGGGTCAGTGGAGATCAAATTATGCCCTCACCTCACCTGGGCTGTTAACATGTGGGAGGAGGTGGGTTACGGACCAGGCAATTAATTACGTCATTGACTGGCTGGATGTACCATGACCATAGCACAGGGAACAGGAGATCTCAAGAGTGGGTGGGTGTCCTGTGGATCATGGACTCAGTGCTCAAAGGAGGGAGACCAGCAGAGGAGAGAGGGGACCAGCAGAGGAGAGAGACCAGCAGAGGAGAGATCAGAGGAGAGGGTGACCAGAAGAGACCAGTAGAGGAGGGATTGGAGGAGGGGAACCAGTAGAGGAGAGAGACAGAAAGGGGGGCCAGCAGAGGAGGGATGAGGAGAGGGGAACCAGCAGAGACCAGTAGAGGAGGGGAACCAGCAGAGGGAGACCAGTAGAGGAGGGAGACCAGCAGAGGAGGAGAGGAGGGATTAGAGGAGAGGGGGGACCAGAGTGAGGGCACTGGTAGTGAAGGGTTCAGAAAAACTGAGGCCACTTCACCCTCAGCACCCTCTGATTCCTGCAGCACCCTCAGGCTCTGTGGAGTTAAGGCTTGAATTCCTTGCAGCGAGGAGACCACACTGGGGTGGGAGGTGATCATACGTCACTCACTGCCCAACCTGGGACCGGTGGCAGGGTTTTACCTCACTGGTCAGGGAACACTCATGTTCCCTCTCTCCGGTTTGGATTGTTGGTGAATATCCCACTGTGTTTACCTTCCTCGACCAGCTCAGGTTACTAAGTCATGAATTCTGGCAGCGAGCCAGGGACGGGAGCTCCAGCATCAGCCCTTCTCCATTCTTCCCAACTTCTAATCGGAGAGGTATGGCAGTTGTTTGTCACATATACAAGTGACTCGGAGGGGGATGTAGGTAATTGCTGGGGTTGTAGCTGGCTGATCCTCCCCCATCTGGGGAAAGCAGCTGAGCACCTTCCCTGGCACCTTGCCCTCCCAATGCCTCAACCCCTCCCAGTCATTCTGTTCCAGCCTTTCTCTGCAGTGTTTCCCAACAATATCGCTCTGTGGGCACTTACCGCATGGAAACGGACAGGCTGGCTCTCACCAGGGTCTGCACACTCACTGCAGCCAACAGTCAGACACTAACCCGATCGAGTGAAGACTGCACGCAACACACCAGATTTACCTTCCTCTCATTCCCAAACCAACACACTCCTGACAATTCAAGTCTGGGTCACCCGGCGCAGAATTCTCCAAAATCCTGCCACAGGGCACCGGGGAACCTCTGATGTTTCTTCCTCCCGATACTGACCCCGCATGAGTCTCACAACCTACGCCCCTGCTCCCTGCCCACCCCTCTCACCTCCCCCTCACACCAGCTGCCCCATCACATTTTTACTTTTTTATCTGTTTTGGGGATCTCGGCGTATATGGTTCATCTTCAGTTGTCCTTGAGAAGGTGGAGGTGAGCTGCCTCCTTGAACTGCTGCAGCCCTGGTGAAGGTGCTGTTGGGGAGGAAGATCCTGGATTTAGACCCAGTGACAGCGAAGGAACAGTGATGTACTTCCATGTCAAGATGGTGTGTGACGTGGAGGGGAACCTGTAGGTGATGGCGTCTCCCTACACCTGCTGCCCGCGTCCTTTCTGATGGAAGACCATGGGCTGCTGTGTCTGGATGGTGTCAAGCTTCTTGTTGCTGGAGCTGCATCCACCCAGGCAAGTGTAGAGTGTCCCATCACACTCTGGACCTGTGCCTTGTAGATGGCAGAAAGGCCTTGGGGTGTCAGGTGAGTCACTCACTGCAGGATACCCAACGTCTGACCTGCTCCTGTAGTCACAGTGTTTTATGTGGCTGATCCACTCAAGTTTCCCCCCAGGAACGTTGATGATGGGGAACTCAGCAATGGTAATGCCACTGAAGGTGAAGGGTAGATGGTTAGGCTATCGTTGGAGGTGGCCATCGCCTAGAACTTCTGCAGCATGGATGTTACTTTCCACATCAGCCCTTGCCTGAATATTGTCCAGGTTTTGGTCCTTGCAGCATGGACTTTGGTTCCCCTCTTACCCTCACCTGTCATCTTCAATCAACGTTCCCTCATTACCGTCCTCGCAGTTAAACACAAGAAAATAGGAGCAGGAGGAGGCCACTCAGTCCCTCAAGCCTGCCCTGTTGACCATGGCTTCTGTGCCAGTTCCCCATTGTCCTCAATACCCTGACCTTCCAAAAATGTATCTACCTCCTAAAATGCCTCCAGTGATCCAGCCTCAACAACCTTCTGGGGAAGAGAATTTGGGACGTTCACCTCTGTCTGTGAGAAGAAGCTCCTACACACTTCAAGTTTTAAGTGACTGACTCATAACATCTACCTCAGGAGGCTAAAGAAATTTGGTTTGTCCCCTTTGACTCTCACCAACTTTTACCGATGCTCCATAGCAAGCATCCTATCTGGATGCATCACGGCTTGGTACGGCAACTGCTCTGTCCAGGACCGCAAGAAACTGCAGAGTTGTGGACACAGCCCAGTGCATCACCGACACCAGCCTCCCCTCCTTGTGTTTACCTCTCGTTGTCTTGGTGAAGCAGCCAGCATAATCAGAGACCCCACCCACCCAGGTCATTCTCTCTTCCCCCCTCTCCCATCAGGTAGAAGATACAGGAGCCTGAGGGCACGTACCACCAGGCTCAAGGACAGCTTCTATCCCACGGTGATAAGACTATTGAACGGTTCCCTTATATGGACTTTGACCTCACGATCTACCTTGTTGTGACCTTGCACCTTATTGCACTGCACTTTCTCTGTAGCTGTGACACTTTACTCTGTACTGTTATTGTTTTTACCTGTACTACATCAATGCACCCTGTACTAACTCAATGTAACTGCACTGTGTAATGAATTGACCTGTACGATCGGTGTGCAAGACAAGTTTTTCACTGTACCTCAGTACAAGTGGCAATAATAAACCAATACCAAAACCAATACCCTGGAAAGGAAACAGATCCTCTTATTCACCTGGTCTCGTCCTCTTGCAGTTTTGTACACCTCAATTACATCTTCCCACAGAAGGTGGCCCCAGTTCGGACAGTCTTCCCTCATGACTAGAACCGTCCATCCCCGGAGAACACCTCACAACTCCCCTCTGTCCCCCTTGCCTGTGCTCTCGTACCTGTCCCGTGGAGCTGGTGACCAGAACTGTAGCCGGTGATCCAGCTAAGACCCAACCTATGGCTTATACTAAGAGGCTCCGGATGCTGGAGTCTAGAGCAACAGAAAACTATCTGCTGAAGGAACTCAGCAGGTCCAGCAGCATCTGTGGAGGCGAAGGGATTGTCAACGTTTCGTGTCTAGACCCTGCAGCAAGAAGGGTGCGGTGGCGTTGGAGAGAGTGCAGAGGAGATTCGCCAGGATGTTGCCTGGACTGGAGGGCTGTGGTTATGGGCAGAGATTGGACAGGCTGGGCTTGTGTTCCCTGGAGCGGCGGAGGCTGAGGGGTGACCTGAGCGAGATGTATGAGATTACAAGGTGGATGGTCAGAATCTCTTTCCCACGGTAAGGATATCAAAAACAAGAGGGCAGAGGTTTAAGGTGAGAGGAAGGAGTTGAAAGCGGGTCTGAGGGGTAGGTGTTTACAGAGAGAGAGAGAGTGATATCTGGAACTCACTGCCAGGGGACGGGGTGGAATCAGGAACAGTCACTGCGTTTAAGGGCCAAAAACTAGAAACCTGGGTGAACTCAGTGAGTCAGGCAGCATCTGTTATTCGTTCCAGATTCCAGGCACCTGGAGACATGTCTTCATGTTTAAGATACACTTAGACAGACAATTAAGTTGATGAGGTATAGAAGGATACGGTGCTAATGCGGGTAAATGGGCGAAAGGGTTGGCATGGATGTGGTGGGCCGAAGGGCCTGCTTCTGTGCTGTACCACTCTCGGACTCTTTACTGGATCACTCCTAGTCTCACAATTCCATGCTCCGCTGGCATTTGCCGTGGGGAAGGGCTGTTTGATGAGGTGGGACCCCCACCCCGGCTCCCTCCTCTCTCCGCACCCTGACGCGGTGCTGAGGTTACCACTTACCCATCGGGCCGGAGGTCGGGGATTGGCCTGTCCAGCGGGAGCTGGTCGCTGAGGTAACTGTTGTAGCCATAGTACTGGAACTTCTTCCACGCGATCCGCCGGGTCTCGACAGGGAGGTGGCGGCCCCAGTGAGCGAAGAGCGGAGAGTCGGAGACGGACTCGGCATCTGTATCCTCCTCCTGCTTCTGCGGAGACTCTGGACCGTAAACAGAAGGTGCACGTCAACAACCAAACCCCAGCGACGGGCTCATGTAGGACACCGCAGCACAGCTGTGTTCACTCATAGCTGCCAGTCAGGCGGCACGGAAACAAGCCCTTCGGCCCAACTGGTCCGTGCTGACCAAGGTGCCCCATCCAGGCCAGTCCCATTTGCCTGCGTTTGGCTCATATCCCTCCAACCTTTTCCTAAAACCTGTCCAAAAGTCTTTTAAGTGTTGTAAGGGTGACCTTACAGAGGTGTATAAAATTATGAGGGGCGCAGAGAGGGAAAGAGAATCAGGTTAGGGCAAGAGGGACACTCATTGGTGGGTCCGGAGTATGACTCCAGGCCCACCAATGAGGGTCCCTCAACAGCCTCATCAGAGGCCTTGGGGATAGGCAATAAATGCTGGCCTTGGGGATGGGTGATAAGTGCTGGCCTTAGGGATGAGCGATAAATGCTGGCCTTGGGGATGGGCAATAAATGCTGGCCTTGCCAGTGACACTCACAGCCTGTGAACAGATAAAACAAAAGTCAGGGTTGGATCGGGTGAATGCACACAGTGTTTTCCCCAGGGTTGGGGAACCAAGAACGAGAGGGCACAGGTTTAGGAAGAGAGGGGAGAGATTTAATAAGAACCTGAGGGGCAATTTTTTCACACAAGGGGCGGTGAGTATGTGGAACGAGCTGCCAGAGGAAGTGGTAGAGGCGGGTACAATTACGAAGTATAAAAGACACTTGGCCAGGTCCGTGGATAGGGAGTGTTCAGAAGGAGATGGGCCAAGTGTGGACAGATGGGAATAGCTTACATGGGAATCTTGGTCGATATGGGCCAGTTGAGCTGAAGGGCCCATTTCCATGCTGTCTGACTCTGTGGCGGTGGGGAGGGGGTGGTGGGAGGGACGGTGCTCAGCAGCACGGTGAGCTGGAACACTCTGATAGGTTTTTATTTATTAGTCACATGTACATCGAAACACACAGTGAAATACATCTTTTGTGTAGTGTTCTGGGGGCAGCCCGCAAGTGTTGCCACGCTTCCGGTGCCAACATAGGATGCCCACAACTTCCTAACCCGTACGTCTTTGGAATGTGGGAAGAAACCGGAGCACCCGGAGGAAACCCACGCAGACACAGGGAGAACGTACAAACTCCTTACAGACAGCAGCCGGAATCGAACCCGGGTCACTGGCATTGTAAGAGCGTTACGCTAACTGCTACACTCCCATACTGCCCACTGTACAGAGGGTGCGCAAGCTGAACACTGCTCAGCGGTTGAGAACACGCAGAGTGTAGGTCATGGGAATGGGAATTGCGTGGGAATTATTGGACTATTGTGTTCAGCTCTGGTCACCACACTACAGGAAAGATGTGGTTGAGCTGGAGAGAGTGCAGAGAAGATTCACCAGAATGTGGTCTGGATTGGAGGACTTTAGTTATGGGGAGGGATTGGACAGGCTGGGACTGTTTTCCCGGTATAGCAGATCTCAAGATGGATCCCAATAAGTTACCTTCACCAAACTTAATCTAACCGCCTGTAATTACTCGGTTTAATCCTTTCTCCCTTTATAAACAACGGTACAACATTAGCGTCCCTCCTGTGAGCACGAGAGGATGAACCCTGCACCAGGGCTGAAACACATCAGACTTTGCAGGGTCTTGTCCCGAAACATTGACCATCCCTCTGCCTCCACAGATGCTGTCTGACCCGCTGGATATATTTCATCTGGATCTGGTGTTTTATCCTCTTTTCCCGTGTTTATTCCATCCAATATTTCATGCTCCTCCTGTGTGACTGCATCACCATCATCCCTCCTTCCCTGATTTCAACTAGAAGCTACTTATGAAGATCCCAACCCCTGCACCTCCTCTCGAAGATTAGTTAAGGCCCAACTCTTTCCTCTGCCCTTCACATACTTTCAAAACAGCCTTGGATTTTGATTTGAATTTCATGTCCCAAAAAAGCAAGACAAATCCATTCTGGCGAATTACTGCCCAGTCAGACTACCAATCTACCAATGGAGAGCCGGAATGGAGGCTGGTGACTAGTGGTGTGTTGTAGGGGTTGGTGTTGGGACCCTTGTTATTTTGTTATTTATACAAATGACTTGGATGCACAAGGTTATTGAAAGTGAAGAAGGTTATCGTAGATACAGAGGGGTCTTGATCAGTTTGAGAAGTGGGCCGAGGAGTGGCAAATGGATTTCAATACAGAGATGATGCATTTTGCAAAGTCAAACCAGCGAAGGACTTGTCCTGTGAATGGTAGGGCACTAGGGGGTGTAACAGAACAGAGGGACCAAGGAGTACAAGTGCGTAGTTCATTGAAAGCAGCGTCACAGGTAGACAGGGTGGTGAATTGAAGTAGATTGTGAGGTCAAGAGTTCGTCTTTAACGTACAACTCCTGCAAAGGTCTCCACTCGTCATGGCCCTTGCACCTTACTGTCTGCCTGCACTGCACTTTCTCTGTAACAGTGACACTTGTGGACATCTTCAAGAGGCTGTGCTCAAGGTGGCATCCATCACCAAGGACCCTCACCACCCGGGACATGCCCTCTTCTCGTTACTACCATCGGGGAGGAGGTACAGGAGCCTGAAGACCCACACTCAATGATTCAGGAACAGCTTCTTCCCCTCCACCATCAGATTTCTAAATGCTCTATGAACCCATGAACACTGCCTCGTTATTCCTTTTTTTGCTCTATTTATTTATTTTAGTAATTTACAGTAATTTTATGTCTGGCACTGCACTGCTGCCGCAAAACAACAAATTTCACGTCACATAAGTCAGTGATAATAAACCTGATTCTGGTTCTATATTCTTCATCCTGTTATCGTTTTCCTTCTGTACTACCTTGATGTACCTACGTATGGAATGATCTGTCTGGCTGGCACACGAACAAAGATTTCCACTGTATCTCAGAACACGTGACGATAATAGACCAATGACCAATTTCATTCAGTTTGCGGAGATATTTTTGGGACATACATTGACCGTGCAGAACCACTGGGCAGCGGGGTCTGTAACTGTTTATTCTACATCAGATGGAGCCAGTTCCCAACAGAACTGAGAATGTGCCAGTGAGACTGAAATGGGAAGTGACCGTCTCCCAGAATGAAGCTCTCTGATCCCAAATCGAGGGAGCCACACTGTGTCACAACCCATTATAAAGGGAATGTTGACTCATGAAAGAACAATCTATTTAAATAGGTCAAAAAAAGTGCCACTTAAATCACATTAAGGCAAAAATTTTAATTTATTCATGGGTGTTGCTTATACACAACTCCTTAAACCAGTGCTAATTAACACTGTCACCTCAGCTAATCTTAAACAAACCCTGTTCTCAGTCGCAGGGAAATCCTCTGATAAAACTGTCCTAACCTGGGGGTGCTGAAACAAAACCTAGTCGAAAGGTTAATTCAATTTCTCTCTCCACAGATGCTGCCTGACCTGCTGGGCAGTTTTTGTACTCATCTGAGATCTGCAGTTTTGTTTTGTTTTAATTTGCATTTCCTGCTTATGAATCCAAGCTGCAACAAACAGTCTGCTGGGGGAAGCAGCATCTGTGGCAGGACAGGAATGGTCAACGTTTTGGGGTCGAAACCCTGCATCGGAACCTGCACCTCTCGTGTTGTGCACCTTTGTAGCACAGCACCCCTGAGAGGGAGGGTCAGAGAGAGAGAGGGTCAGAGAGAGAGAGGGTCAGAGAGAGGGGGAAGGGACAGAGGGAAAGGGACAGAGAGAGACAGGGAAAGGGAGGGACAAAGAGAAAGAGGGGACAGAGAGAGAGGGGGGGACAAGAGGGGGGGACAGAGAGGGGGGAGACAGAGAGGGGAGAGACAGAGGGAGAGAGAGGGAGAGAGAGAGAGTGGGAGGCAGAGAGAGAGAGTGGGAGAGAGAGAGAGGGGGATAGAGAGAGAGAGAGGGAGGGACAGAGAGAGGGAGGGGGACACACAGAGAAGCCACTGCCTTCAGTGCTGTCTTTGACTGCCAGGCAGGGAGAGCCTATTCTGTGACGTGACCGTGAGAAAGAGCAGGACATCGGCAGTAATGAAGCCTGAAGCCAGCAAATTCGTCAGTGAGCACAGGCAGCAGGAAACAGCAAGCAGTGCATCACTGCCAGGGACTTGCTGCTCCTGGAGAGCAGGCATGTGCACACAGACGCGCGCACACACAGATGTATGCACACACAGACGCGCGCACACACAGACGCGCGCACACACAGACGCGCGCACACACACACACAAAGATTGAAGAAAGCTGCAGATCAAACATTGCAGCAGATGCAGAAACTGTGAAAGAAATGTATTGCTCACTCATGAACATTCCCAGTTCTATGAAGGGTCTTCAGCCTGAAACATTAACTCGGTTTCACTCTCCACAGACACCGCTTGACCTGCAGAGTATCTCCACCATTTTCTGTTCTAGTTATGCAAAGTTGCATGAAATGTACGGTACAGAAACAGGCCATTCAGCCCCTCTGCTCTGTGGTGGTATCGATGCTCCAAACAAACATCCTCCCTCTCTGCTCCATCAGAACGGACTCAGATGGAACGATGGGGAGCACACACACCAGCACACACTGACAGAACGAGGGACGGGACCCACTGGAGATGACCACGGCCCTCTACAACAACTGTCATGTCCAGATGTAATGGAGACAACACAGAAGTCAATGTGAACACAGTACGATCCCACAAAGAGCACTGTGATAATGATGAGGTCACCCATTCTGGAGCTGTTGAATGATGGACAAATAGTGGTCCCAGAGCTGGGAGAAATCCCCTCCGGTCCATGAAATAGAGTCACGGGATTTATGTTCATCTGAGTAAATGGGACTGTGGCTTAAAATCTGTTTCCAAAGACATTAGACTCTGCACGGCTCCCTCAGTGTGCACTTCCACAATGTGACCCTCCCTCAGTACCGCCCCCACAGTGTGACCCTCCCTCAGTACCGCCCCTTTTTAAAAAATATAATACAAACGTTTATTTGCTAAAAGCATTACAAAAGAACATGTGGTGCCAGAACTACAACAACTAATGCAGAAAATAGAAGAAAAAATATGCAAACTACAGAACTACAACAATAACGCTAACGAGAAACCGCTAAACGCACATGTAATACTTCAGAGAAGAAGCACATTTTCACCATCCACGACACACGCGATCCCCTGAGGGGCCCACCGAGCGCGGAACTCAACCAGGGTGCCCAAAGACACCTGCGTGCGCACATAAGCACGGAAGACGGGCAGTCAGGCGGACAGGCCGGAACCCTCGGTTGCCCGTCGCCGTGTCCCGTGGATGGCCAGCTTGGCCAGGCCTAGGAGAAGACCCACCAGGAGATCCTCTGCGTGCCCCGCCCCGCGCCGCACCAGGTGACTGTAGATCAACAGCGTCGGGCTGAAGTGCAGCCAGAACTTGAGCAGCAGCCCCCTCAGATACGCAAAGAGGGGCTGCAACCTCTCGCACTCTGCGTACACGTGGTACACCGTCTCCTCCCGGCCACAGAAGTGTCAGGTGGCCAGGGTGTCTCAGAACCACCTCCCCCACAATCCTGAGAACCAGTTGTTCATTAACATGAGTAAAGCCAGCAAGTTACAATGAGGTCGTCCACAGTCAGCCTTGGAGGGGGTGTGGGGGAGGTTTTTTGGAACATTCCCAGGGAGGAGAGAGAGATTGCAGAAGTCGGGAATGTTCTCCACATTTCAGGCTGGTGGGTTGCGAATGGTTAATAAGGAATCCAAAATCCTGAGGTGTTTTGTAACCGAGGGGCGCAGATTCACGATAACTCGAAGAAGAGCTGGAACGGATGACGTCTCTCTGCGGCTCACTGCAATCCAGGACTTGCTGCCTGAATGGATAATAGATGCAGATTCACAGCGACATTCCAAATAGAGTTCTGTAGCTTGCTGAAAAGGACATAAAGGCAGGGCTGTGGGGTAAGAGCAGGGGCTGGGAAAAAATGGAAAATCCTATCAATGTGATCAATAGGGTTCGCAGCCTGTGCATCACTGATTATCCGAGTCTTCGCCGCAATCTGACCGCCATTCAAGACATCTCTCTATTGACGAGCGAACAATGGGTACCTCTGATCCATGACCCCACACTCCCCTGGACTATTATCCCTGACGAGATCCACAAAAAAGAAGGAAACGCACAAGCATTCCAGCTGGTCAAATGTGCTGACTGCTGATCAGGGAAAGTCCACAAGCAGCTCTCCCGGGTCTTGGCTGATCCTACGACTGACGTAGATTATTTGTTGATTCATTCCCATCAGTAATGAGGTGGCGTCCAACAAAACACACCAGTGAACACTGCCTTTTGTCTGACGTGCTGGTGAAATGCCAGTGGTGATCGCAGGAGCTGTGATGAACAGCTCGTAGGTCACGAAGTGGAACTGGACCGAAAACTGGCAGCAGCCAAAAAACAGGCCGAGATTCCCACCTTCAGCACACTCCCTCTCTTTTCTCCCATCCACTCCCTGCTCTTGTGCCTCTTGGTCATAGGAGAATGAGGGACAACCTTATACAAGTGTTTAAAATTATGAGAGGCATAGACAAGGTGGACGGTAACAGTCTTTTGCCCAGGGTAGGGGAGTCCAAAACTAGGGGGCATAGGTTTAGGGTGAAAGGGGAAGATTTAAAAGTGACCTGAGGGGCAACTTTTTCACGCAGAGGGTGGTGAGTGTATGGAACGAGCTGCCAGAGGAAGTGGGTGAGGCAGGTACAACAGTGTCATTTAAGAAGCACTTGGATAGGTACATGGAGGGGTGGGGCTTGGAGGGATATGGGCCAAATGCAGGAAATTGGGACTAGCTGGGTGGGCACTGTGGTCGGCATGGACTGGTTGGGCCGAAGGGCCTGTATCCATGCTGTGTTGCTCTGTGACTCTATATGTTTATGGGATCAACGCTCATTCAGGATAGAAATCTAGGCTGGCAGCTTAATGTGTCCCAAGTGAGCGCCACACTGTGGGAGGGGCGGAACTGAGGGAGGGTCACACCGTGGGGGGGCAGTGCTGAGGGAGGGGTGGCACTGAGGGAGGGTCACACAATGGGAGGGGTAGTACTGACGGAACGTTTTAAACTATGGGTCTGCCCATTGAAGGCAGAGATAGGAGAAGTTTTTTGCTCTCAGAGGCTGGTGAGTGAGGCGATGAGTCCAACATCAGTGGCAGGGAAATTACTGAACCAAAACTCTCAGGGACGGGTTTAACCTACACTTGGAAAGGCAGGGATTAATCAAAGATAGTCAGTGTGACTTTGTAGTGGGAGATCCTGTCTGACCAATTTGCATGAGTTTTCAATACAGCAAAATTGTTGATGAGGGCAGTGGAGTTGATGCGGACTTCACGAAACTAGTCCAGGAAGTGAGAGCGCGAGGGATCCCGAACGAGTCGGCAAATCAGCTTTTAACAGGAGGCGAGGGGGATGGTGGAAGCAGACATGACTCCATGTTTTGAACTCTCTTCCTCAAAGGGCAGTGGAAGCAGAGTTGTGGAATATTTTGAAGGCAAAAGTGGACAGATTCTTGATAAGCAAGGAGTTGAAAGGTTGTACGAGAGCATCCTGTGGGCAGGTCACTGGGGTGGGCCTTGAACACACAGTCTCTGATTCAAACATGAGTGCATTGTCCACACAAACAAGATCCCTGCTCAGGTGTGAAAACAAACCTCGACCCTACCACAGCCAATCCCAAAGCAAAGCGACCACAGCCAATCCCAGTGCAATGCGACCACAACCAATCCCAATGCAATGCGGCCACAGCCAATCCCAACGCAATGCGGCCACAGCCAATCCCAACGCAAAGCGACCACAGCCAATCCCAGTGCAATGCTACCACAGCCAATCCCAATGCAAAGCGACCACAGCCAATCCCAACACAATGCGGCCTCAGCCAATCCCAGCGCAATACTACAACAGCCAATCCCAATGCAAAGCGACCACAGCCAATCCCAGTGCAATGCTACCACAGCCAATCCCAATGCAAAGCGACCACAGCCAATCCCAGTGCAATGCGACCACAACCAATCCCAACACAATGTGGCCACAGCCAATCCCAACGCAAAGCGACCACAGCCAATCCCAGTGCAATGCTACCACAGCCAATCCCAACACAATGCGGCCACAGCCAATCGAAGTGACCCTGAGGTGGCCAATTCCAAACCAACCCAACCAATCATGGCCAACCCTAACCCAACCACCATAGCCAATTACACCCTGACCCCTCCACAGCCAATCCCAAACCGAGTCCGAGGACGTCATTTATTCCATATGTGACACAGCTGGCAGTAGCCAGACTTGAACCGCTAAACACAGGGCCCTGGTGAAGGAAGAATCCCACAGTCACAGCAGCGTTTCAGGGTCTCCCAGGGCAGAAGTCATTGGACTGATGCTCAGGACGCACTGGCAGCTTTCTCCACCAGGCAGTCACAGCTCAAACAGGATCCCTTCATTCCTGTGGAGATCCAGGTTATAGCAAAGCGCAGATTGATTCACAGGAACAGAACGAGGCCATTCAGCCCCTCAAGTTAGATCGTGGCTGATCTACAGCTGACCTCCACATGCACGACTCCTCTTCATACCCCCTGGGTGTTCTTCATAAGAAAATACCGATGCACTGGGAGGACTGCTGTGGTCACACTGCTCACTCACCGCAGAGATAAAGCCTCTGCCATCTAGTGGTTGTTCCCAGACCATCAGGGGCACACGTGTGGTTGTGAAGATCAGCTACCAAAGCAGGAGTACGCCACCAAGACCATCACTACAGTCAGCTCGAGGGAGTCCCGATACACCGAGAGGAAAGCTCCAAGTTCAGTCAGAGATGACTGTGATGGCAGTCAATGCTGGATACCAGTCCCTCCCCCGTAGCATCACCAGAGGTGCAGTGCAGAGCACGGCTCTGGATAGATCAATCAATAGACAGTCTGGTGATGTAGAGAAAGTGAGAGAGAGACAGAGATTGGTACCAAACAGAATGGGAGGTCAAAAATAGATAGAAAGAGAGTGATAGAGCGAGGAAGAGAGAACTAAACAAAGAAAGAGTAGGGAGGTTGAAGGGAGAGGGAGTTGGGGAGTCGGGAGGTTGAGTTTGGGTGTAACAGGGTCGTGTGTAGGGAGTCAGAGGTCAGGAGAGCGCCACAGATTCTCTCAGTGAATCCAGTGACCTCCCCCATGATCCGTTGAAGAACCCAATTGTTCCTTCCAACAACAGAGAGGAGATTCTCGGAGCCTTAGCCCTAGTTATATTTTATCTCCATGTCCGCATTCCCAGAGATGTGATTCAGGGTCTGTGTGGGGGGAAAGTTAGTGCCTCAAGGCGGCATCCATCACTAAGGCCCCTCACCGCCCGGGACGTGCCCTCTTCTCGTTACTACCATTGGGGAGGAGGTACAGGAGCCTGAAGACCCACACTCAACGATTCAGGAACAGCTTCTTCCCCTCTGCCATCAGATTTCTGAACGGTCCATGAACCCATGAACAATAGTTATTCCTCTTTTGCACTATTTATTTATTTTTGTAATTTATAGTAATTTTATGTCTTGCACTGTACTGCTGCCGCAGAACAACACATTTCACCTCATATGTCAGTGATAATAAACCCGATTCTGATTTTATAGCTGCTGGTGAGGGCTCTTCAACCTGAAACGTTACCTCTGTTACTCCCTCCTCAGATGCTGCCTGACCTGCTGAGTGTTTCTAGAATTTCCTGTTCTTATTTAAAATTTGTAGCATTCTTTTACTATCATTTAATAATCACTCGGCGACGTATTGAAATCTATCGCGTGTAAACAGAAAGTAAAGAAAAAAAGCACTTTTTCACTCCGGTACAATCATCAGAAACACATCACAGGCAGTGGGGTTGGGTCAACAGCGGCAGGCATTGTACCAGTTCCAGAGGATGCTCTGACCAGCTGTGCTGCACAGCTGTTCCTGCGGTTTAATGTTTTGCTTCAGGCTGCAGGCAGGGAGACGTGGAGAGGAAGCTCTCAGCCTCCTGACGTACGAGCCGAGGCTGATTAAAGATTTACAACCTGATCCACGTTCCGTCCCGAGCTCTCTCTGCACTGTCCTCAGAGACATAAATGGATTTACTGGCAGAGGTGAGAGGGACAAATCAGGTTCCTGAACCTCAAAAAAAACTGTGGATTCAGGAAAGCCAAAATAAAAGCAGAAATTGCTGAAAATCCTCAGCAACTCAGGCAGCGTCTGTGGAGAGAGAATCAGATGCCACCTGACCTGCTAAGCATTTCCAACATTTTCTGTTTGTGTTTCCCCCAAACTCCTCCTGCTCCCTCACAGCTCTGGTTCGATCCCAAGCTCGGGCACTGTCTGAGTGGAGTTTGCATGTTCTCCCTGTGAGGGCGTGGGTTTTCCCCGGGTGCTCCAGTTTCCTCCCACGTCCCATGGACGTGCTGCCGTATATTTAACTGGACACGATAACTTACCCCAAGTGTTTATGGTTCAGTGCTTCAAGTTCCTTGGGGAAAATACCACCAACTTGTCCTAGCCGAGCCATGTAGACCCTATGGCTAAGAAAGCTCACGAGTGCCTCTGCTTCCTCAGGAGGCTAAGGAAGTTCAGCATGTCCCCGATGACCCTCACCAATTTTTATCAATGTATCATAGAAAGCATCCTATCCAGATGCATCACGGCTTGGTATGGCAGCTGCTCTGCCCGGGACTGCAAGAAATTTCAGAGAGTTGTGAACACAACCCAGTCCATCACAGAAACCAGCCTCCCCTCCATGGACTCTGCCTACACTTCTCGCTGCCTCGGTAAAGCAGCCAACATAATCAAAGACCCCACCCACCCCGGACATTCTCTCTTCTCCCCTCCCATTGGGCAGAAGATAAGAGATACCTTTATTAGTCACATGTACATCGAAACACACAGTGAAATGCGTCTTTTGCGTAGAGTGTTCTGGAGGCAGCCCGCAAGTGTCACCACGCTTCCGGCGCCAACATAGCATGCCCACAACTTCCTAACCCGCACGTCTTTGGAATGTGGGAGGAAACCGGAGCACCCGGAGGAAACCCACACAGACATGGGGAGAACGTACAAACTCCTTACAGACAGCGGCGGGAATTGAACCTGGGTTGCCGGTGCTGTAATAGCGTTACGCTAACCGCTACACTACTGGTGGAACATTTCGGCCAATAGGGCGCTGGAAGCAGATTCAATAGAAACTTCCAGAAGGGGAATGAGATAAAGATTGAATAGGGGAAGATTACATGCTGCAGAGAACAGGGATGGGAGCCAATCCAATTGGAGAATTCTTTCAGAGAGCCGGCACATAGACAATGGGCTGAATGGGCTGTTTTGGTGCTGTACCATCCCATCAGGGTGCACTGTACCGGGTCAGTGAGACCACTCACACAACCTCATCTGAGACAGCAGTGTGGGACCCAGTGTGGCTTCACACCACTGACGCAAAGGTCACTCATTCAGTTGCGGCCAACAGTAGCGAAGGGGCATCCACCAGAGGGACTGTGCCCACACTTCCTGCTCTGGGGCAGTTAGGGATGGGCAATAAATACTGGCCTCGGCAGCAACACCCACAAGCTTATGAGGCAAAGGCTTTCCCATCATCTTTCCCCCAAACCCAAAGAGAAAACAAGGACCAAGATGAAGGAATGTCTTTTTGCCACCTCACCCCCTCAGGACATCCCAGGCACAGTGCTGATAATAAATTCTAAACCAAACTAAACCACTGTGGTTGTGTGGGAGGAAGCCTAGGTCTATCTATGTACAGCAAGTCTGTAAGATATTAGTTAACACCGAAAACACTGCAGATGCTGGAAATCTGAGATGTCTGGAGAGTAAAGACACCTACATTAGACTGTTGTTCATTGATTGCCTTCAATACTATAATCCCAAGGGAACTCATCACCAAACTCCGAGACCTGGCCACCATAGAAAGCATCCTATATGGATGCATCACGGCTTGGTACGGCAACTGCTCTGCCCAGGACCGCGAGAAGCTGCAGAGAGTTGTGGACACAGCCCAGCGCATCACGGAAACCAGTCTCCCCTCCACGGACTCTGTCTATACCTCTCGCTGCCTTGGTGAAGCAGCCAGCATAATCAATGACCCCACCCGGGTCATTCTCTCTTCTCCCCTCTCCCATCAGGCAGAAGATACAGGAGCCTGAGGGCACGTACCACCAGGCTCAAGGACAGCTTCTATCCCATGGTGATAAGACAATTGAACGGTTCCCTAATACGATGAGATGGACTCTTGACCTCACAATCTACCTTGTTATGACCTTGCACCTTATTGTCTACCTGCAATGCACTTCCTGTAGCTGTGACACTTTACTCTGTATTCTGTTATTGTTTTACCCTGTACTACCTCAATGCAGTGTGTAATGAATTGACCTGTATGATCGGTGTGCAAGACAAGTTTTTCACTGTACCTCGGTACAAGTGACAATAATAAACCAATACCAATAAAAACGGAAAGTGCTGGAAACACCCAGCAGCAAGGCAGCGTCTGTGGAGAGAGAAAGAATTAATGTTTCAGGTCCAAGACCCATCGTCAGAACTCACTTTGATGAAGGTCCTCTCTCCACAGATGCTGCCTGACCTGCTGAGTGTTTCCAGCATTTTCTGTTTTTATTCCATAAGGACACAGGTAGACAGGGTGGTAGTGAAGATGTACTTGCCTTCCATCAGCCGAGGCACTGCGTACAAGAGTTGGGACATCATGTTACAGTTATGGGAAACATTGGTTCGACCGGACTAGTCAATGTTTCCCATAACCTCAGGAGAGATGTGATTCGACCAGAGAGGGTGCAGAGAATATTCACAAGGATGATGCTTGTATTGGAAGGCTTGAGTTATCAGCAGAGGCTGGATAGACCGGGCCAGATTCTGGGAATAACATGAATGAGAACGAACTAGATCCAGTATCTTTTTCCCAGGACTGAAATGTCCAGTACTAGAGGGCATGCATGTGAGAGAGGGAAAGTACAAAGGAGATGTGTGGGGCAAGTTTTTTTTGGCATAGAGAGCAGTGGGTGCCTGGAATGTGCTGCCAGGGGTGGTGGTGGAGGCAGATATGCAAGATAAGGTTTGCAAGAGAAGATCTTCAATAATAATAAACCAATTCCAATTCCAAGATAGCAAAGGAGCATTTAAGAAACTCATAGGTAGGCACATGAATATGAAGAGAAGGGAGAGGTAATGGTCAATGCAGGAAATAGGGATTAGTTTAATTAGGAGTCATTGGTTTGATTAGTTTGGCACAACATTGTGGGCTGAAGGGCCTGTCCTGTGCTGCACTGTTCTATGTTCTAGAAGTTCCAGATTTAGTGCAGGGATTGGTACCTTCAGCTAAGTCCCACCAACCCACAGCCTCAGTCACCCATCCACTTGTCTTTCACTCAGCAATGTGGCCAGATTAGACACAAGAAAACCCTTCCCTGGAAATGTTCCAAAAGTCCATCAGATCCCAGAGTCCCAGACTGTGGATTCAGATAAAACAAGATAAAATTGCATTTACCATCGGGCAGGAGGTACAGAAGCCTGAAGTCCCACACCACCAGGTTCAGGAACAGTGACTTCCCTTCAACCATCGACCTGCACAACCCTAACCCTACCTCAGCAACAGAACACTACCGACCACCTCCTGCACTACCGTGGACTTTCTCTGGTTTTTTTTTGCACTAATGTCTTGATTTTGCACAGTCTTTTTCCCCTCTCTCTTTACGGACTGTACAATTTATGTCTAATTTACATTCTGTGTGTTTTCTGTACCTACGTACCTGTGGCGCTGCTGCAAGCAAGTCTTGCATTGTACCTGCACCTCACTGCACTTGTGCACCTGACAACAAACTCGACTTGGCCCGAGTTAAGCGGAGGATCGGCAAACTGATGTGAATGGTGCATTCGCTTCAATGGGACTGTCTTTGGCCCAGGTTCCCACTGGTGTCAAATCGCTGTGGTCTTTTTCCGTGGGATTCTCGGGGGCGGGTGGGGGAGAAAGATTTCTGGCTGGACATCAGAAACCACAGCCTCTCCACCCAGTGTACATTCACACAGCCTGCTCGTTCACACCAGGAGGAAGCTGCTGGTGCTTCCCAGAATATCCAGTTCCCAAGGCCAGTCCTGGATGGGGAACTGGCCCGTGGACGAGCCCTCTCACCAGCTTACCGAACTTGTCCCAGCCAGGTCTTCCAATGAGCTGCTGTGGGGGAATGATCCCGATAATGCCTCACCCCCTCCCCAAGCCCCACGTGTGCCCCCGTGTATTGCGACAGGCACGCACCTCACCAGTGTTGTGGCCATCAATGGTGCCCAGCCCACGGCCATTTGGCCTTCAACTGTGTGATACTGTTCGTGGCCCGACAAACCACACCCACCTCACTGCACTCAGTCAATCAGCATCTCCCTTCCTCAACAAGTTGCCTTTAATAAAGTAGATCCTCCCTGCGGTTCTTAACAAACATCTGGCACTGGGCCAGATGTGTTCTTGGATCAGTATGTCTGGCACTGAGCCCGTATCCCAGCAGTTCTAATCCCACCATCAAATCACAGAGTCATACACCACAGTAAAGGCCCTTCAGCCCATTATGTTAATGCCAACCATTGTGTTTATCGATACAAATGGTTGGCAAATAACCACCGAGTCCATGGCCTTCCATGCCCTGATGATTCAGAGAACAGTACAGTACAGGAACAGGCCCTTGGGCCCATCATGTCCATGGTGACCCTACACTGGTCCCCATTACCCATTCAGTCTGTAGCTTGCTCTGTCCTGGAGATTCAACAACTTGTCCAGATGTCTCTCTGCCTCCACCTCCACCACCACCACCACCCCCGCGCCACCCCAGGCAGTGTTCCCACCACCCTCAGAAACATTCCCCCTCAGATCCTCTCGAAACATCCTCTCACCTTAAAACTATACCCTTTTATTCTAGACACCCCCAGCAGGGAAAAAAGATTCTTACTATTGAACTTACCCATCCAATCACCCTGTCGGGCTTCCTCACCTTGTCCACCTGTGCTGCCACATTCACAGGTCATGGACTTGTACCCCAAGGTCCCTCTGTTCATCAGCACTCCCGGGGGCCCTACCATTTACTGTTTCTGTCTTACTCTTGTTGGACCTTCCAAAATGCATCAGCTCACACTTGTTGGGATTAAACTGCATCTGCCAATGCTCCCCCCAGGTTTCAATATGATCTATATCAGATGGCACAGACATTGTGGTCTGAAGAGCCTGTTCCTGTGCTGTATGATCTATGGTCTATGTTATCAGGATTTACAGAGGGATCTTGATCGGCCGGGTAAGTGGGCCGAGGAATGGCAAATAGAGTTTAATTCGGATAAGTGTGAGGTATTGCATTTTGGAAAGACCAATAAGGGTTGGACTCTCACAGTGAACAGTAGGGTCCTGGGGAGTGTTGTAGAGCAGAGGGACCTAGGAGACCAGGTACGTGGTTCCCGGAAAGTGGTGTTGCAGGTAGACAAGGTGGTGAAGAAGGCATTTGGTACGCTGGCCTTCATCTGTCAGGGCACTGAGTATAGAAGTTGGGATGTTATGTTGCAGTTGTACAGGACGTTAGTGAGGCCACATTTGGAATATTGTGTTCAGCTTGGTCACCCTGCACTAAGCTGCAAATAGTGATTTACGAGGACGTTGCCTGGACTCGAGGGACTGAGTTATGGAGAGAGGTTGAGCAGGTTGGGACTTTCTTCACTGGAGCGCAGGAGAATGAGGGGTGATCTTATAGAGGTGTATAAAATCATGAGGGGCATCGATATGGTGAATGCACTCAGTCTTTTCCCCAGGTTTGGGGAATCAAGAACTAAGGGTTTAGGGTGAGAGGGGAGAGATTTAATAGGAATTTGAGGGGCAACCTTTTCACCCAGAGGATGGTCAGTATATGGAACGAGCTGCCAGAGGAAGTGGGTGAGGCAGGTACGTCAACAACACTTAAAAGGTACTTGGGGAGGTACATGGATAGGAAAGGTTTAGAGGGAAATGGGGCAAATGGGACTAGCTTAGATGGGAATCTTGGTTGGCATGGACGAGTTGGGCCAAAGGGCCTGTTTCTGTGCTGTAAGACTCTATGACTATTTCCTGCTGTGGCCTAAGACAATTTTCCTCATTATCTACAAATTTTTGCATCATTTGCAAATCGAACATCATACCTCCAATATTCATATCCATTAATGTACACCAAAGATCCCAGCAGCGAATTGGAATGACCCCAAGATGCTCCGCACTTGACTTCAGTGGTTCAAGAAGGAGGAGCATCACTGGCTCCTCCGGGGCACGAGCGATGGGTGATAAACTTCAGTCAGCCCCACGTTCTGGGCATTTTGCAAGTCAATGGCATAAGGTCCAACTCTGGAGTCACATGAAGATCAGACCAGGTAGGGACAGAGCTACCACCCCAGAGAGAGACAATGGAATTATCCATCAATCCAACAGATTCAAAGTCAATGCACTTTGGGCGATCAAATCTAAAGTGACAGTACACAGTTAACGGCAGGACCCATAGCAGTGCTGATGTACAGAGGGATCTTGGGGTCCAGGTCCATAGCTCCCTGAAAGTGGCTGCACGGGTTGATAGGGTGGTAAGGAAGGCGTACGGCAGGCTTGCGCAAGTTGAGACATTGAGTTCAAGAGTCTTGAAGTTATGCTGCAGTTTTATAAAGCTCTGGTTAGGTCGCATCTGGAGTATTGCTTTTAATTCTGGTCACCCCATTATAGGAAGGATATGGAGGTTTTGGAGAGGGTGCAGAGAGGTTCATCAGGATACTGCTTGGATTAGAGGCTATGAGCAATAAGGAGATCTTATAAAACTATGAGAGGCATAGAGTGGACAGCTGGTATCTTTCTCTGGTCGAAATGTCTAATACTAAAGGGCATGAATTTAAGGTGAGAGGGGGTTACTTCAAAGGAGATGTGTGGGGCAAGTTTTTTTTACATAGAGAGTGGAATGTGCTGCCGGGGCAGGTGGTGGAGGCAGATACGACAGAGTGTTTAAGAGGCTCTTAAACAGGCACATGAATGTGCAGAGAATGGAGGGGTATGGACTGCGTGCAGGCAGGAGATTAGTGTAATTAGCTTGATTAGTTCAGCACCACATCATGGGCCAAAGTGCCTGTTCCTGTGCTGTACTCTCCAGTGTTCCACGTTCTATGAAGGCTCAGACCTGTAGGGACGGCATCTTGGCATCTCAGACACGAGGGATTTATGTGTCAATCCAATACATTCAACGTCAACTTTACAAACAGACAACCGATAGGAAAAAAATCTTCTCTGTATTCTCAGCGTCACGAGGCATGCTCTGCCCCACACTCCCCCTCCCCCACACTTCCCAAGGCTAACACACCATTCCAACCAAATCGAGTTCTGGAAACAACTGGAGTGACAAAGGCAGGAAGTCCCGGTGTGAGTGTCTGATGCCCAGCCCGGAGCACCGTGGGAATTTGGCTCCAGTCCTGAGCGAGGAGAGAGATTTGCTCCGAGGTAGGATGTCCCTCTCACCCTGAAACCAGTGCAGGTCTGAACGAAGCAGTGGCCCAAGATGAAAAATTGTTCCCACATCACACCCTGCTCTTTAACTAAGTCAGTTCCTCAACAGGAAATTTTTAGCAAAATATCAGAAATTTATTAATGAAGTCATGCTGATGGTTCGGCTCATCACCAAACACTCTAACAAACTTCTACACATGTACTGTTGAAAGTATCCTGACTGGTTGCATCATGGTCTGGGACGGCAATTCGAATGTGCAGGAATGTAAGAAGCTGCAGAGAGTAGTGAACTAAGCCCAATACATCACGGGCACATCCCTCCCCACCATCGGGAGTATCTACAGGAGGTGCTGCCTCAAGAAGGCAACATCCATCATCAAAGATCCCCACCATCCGGGCCGTGCCGTCTTCTCACAGCTCCCATCGGGCAGGAGATACAGAAGCCTGAAGTCCCCACACCACCAGGTTCAGGAACAGCGACTTCCCTTCAACCATTCGGTTCTTGAACCAACCTGCACAACCCTCATCACCACCTTGGTATAGCAACACTGTGACCACTTTGAACCACAATGGACTTTGGTTTCTTTATGTTTGTTCTAAATGTGTTCGTCCTTGTATAATTTATGTTGTTAATTTATGCTTTTCTCGTGAATGTTGTGTATCTAATGCTATGTGCCTGTGGTGCTGCACACCGTGCCCCTGTACACACACGTACTTGTGTGTATGACAATAAACACGAAGCAAGGCCAGCATTTATTGTCCATTTCTAACTGTCCCTGACCCGACAAGGCAGTTTAGGATGAACCAAATTGGTGGGTCTGGAGTCACACAGAGTTGGACCGGGTCAGGATGGTCGGTCTATGTACTATGACAGACAGCACATCAGTGAACTAGATGGGGACCGATCCTAGCCATTAAATCCAGAATTCTTTCAGTGCTCCAGTTGCTCTGACAGCCTCTCCGGACCGACTGGCCAGCAATAACCCCCAGGCTTGACCCCCAGAGTCAAACCTAGGGAGAGTATGCATTTCCTCATTTCTGCTCTCTGGGGTCAGTCTGTAAACTGCACCTTCTCAATGGACCTGGAACCTTCTGTCAAAAGGCTACTTTTGAAGTTGTCCTCTGTGTCCATACAGGACAGAGCAGCCTGCTGGACAGGCACCCCATCCACAACCGTTCACTCACTCGACCACCGACACAGCAGCAGCAGTCTGTACCATCTACAGGAGGCACTGCACCAACTCACCGAGACTCCTCAGACAACACCTTCCAAACCCACCACCTCTACCAGCTAGAACAAGGGCTGCAGAAGCCCGGGGACCACCCCCGGGGAGTTGCCCTCCCAGCCACACACCGTCCTGACTCGGAAATATATCACCGTTCCTTCACCGTCACTGGGTCAAAGTCCTGGAACTCCCTCCCTGACACCATTGTGGGGACACCCACACCTCAGGGACTGCAGTGGTTCAAGAAGGCAGCTCACCCCCACCTTCTCACGGGCATCTAGAGTGCTGGCTAGATGCCTGCAAAGCCACATCCCTGAATGTAATTTACAGGGGGTCCCAGGCAGTGTGTCAGTATTTACAGGGGGTCCCAGGGAGTATGTCAGTACTCACAGGGGGCCCTTGGAGTGTGTGTCAGTATTTACAGGGGGTCCGCAGGAGTGTGTTAGTATTTCCAGGGGGTCCCTAGGAGTAGGTCAGTGTTTACAGGGGGTCCCAGGAGTGTGTTGGTATTTAGAGAGGGTTCCAGGGAGTGTGCCAGTATTTACAGGGGGACCCCGGGGAGTGTGCTGGTACTTACAGGGGGTTCTGGGGAGTGTGTCAGTATTTACAGGGGTTCCCAGGGAGTGTGTCAGTATTTACAGGGGGTCCCCATAAATTTGTTATTATTTCAAGTGAATCCCCTGGAGTGTGTCAGTATTTACAGGGGGTCCCGGGGAGTGTGTGAGTATTTACAGGGAATCCCCAGGAGTGTCAATATTTACAGGGGGTCCCAGGGAGGGTGTCAGTATTTAGAGGGGGTCCCCGGGGAGTGTGTCAGTATTTACAGATGGTCCCGGGGAGTGAGAGTATTTACAGGGGGTCCTGGGGAGTGTGTCAGTATTTACAGGTGGTCCCGGGGAGTGTCAGCATTTGTAGGGGGAGTCCCCAGGGAGTGTCAGCATTTGTAGGGAGGGTCCCCGGGAAGTGTCAGCATATGTAGGGGGTCCCGGGGAGTGTGTCAGTACTTACAGGGGGTCCCCATGAATTTGTTATTATTTCAAGTTAATCCCCTGGAGTGTGTCAGTATTTGCAGGGAGTCCCCAGGAATGTTTCAGTATTTACAGGGGGTCCCAGGGAGGGTGTCAGTATTTATAAGGAGTCCCCAGGAGTGTGACAGTATTTGGTATTGGTATCGGTTTATTATTTTCACTTGTACCGAGGTACAGTGAAAAGCTTGTCTTGCACACCGATCATACAGGTCAATTCATTACACAGTGCAGTTACATTGAGTTAGTACAGAGTGCATTGAGGCAGTACAGAGTGCATTGATGTAGTACAGGTAAAAACAATAACAGTACAGAGTAAAAGTGTCACAGCTACAGAGAAAGTGCAGTGCAATAAGGTGCAAGGTCACAATAAGGTAGATCATGAGGTCAGAGTCCATCTCATTGTATAAGGGAACCGTTCAATAGTCTTATCACAGTGGGGTAGAAGCTGTCCTTAAGTCTGGTGGGACGTGCCCTCAGGCTCCTGTATCTTCTACCCGATGGAAGAGGAGAGAAGAGAGAATGTCCCGGGTGGGTGGGGTCTTTGATTATGCCGGCTGCTTCACCAAGACAACAAGAGGTAAAGACAAGGAGGGGAGGCTGGTGTCCGTGATGCGCTGGGCTGTGTCCACAACTCCCTGCAGTTTCTTGCGGTCCTGGGCAGAGCAGTTGCCTTACCAAGCCGTGATACATCCAGATAGGATGCTTTCTATGGTGCATCTGTAAAAGTTGGTGAGAGTCAAAGGGGACAAACCAAATTTCTTTAGCCTCCTGAGGAAGTAGAGGTGCTGGTGAGCTTTCTTGGCCGTGGCATCTACGTGATTTGACCAGGACAGGTTGTTGGTGATGTTCACTCCCAGGAACTTGAAGCTCTCAACCCTCTCGACCTCAGCACCATTGATATAGACAGGTGCATGTACACTGCCCCCTTTCCTGAAGTCAATGACCAGCTCTTTTGTTTTGTTAACATTGAGGGAAAGGTTGTTGACATGACACCATGCCACTAAGCTCTCTATCTCCTTCCTGTACCCCGACTCATTGCTGTTGGAGATACGGCCTACAACGGTGGTATCATCTGCAAACTTATAGATGGAGTTAGAGCAGAATCTGGCCACACAGTCATGAGTGTATAGGGAGTAGAGTAGAGGGCTGAGGATGCAGCCTCGTGGGGCACCAGTGTTGAGAATAATCGTGCCAGAGGTATTGCTGCCTATCCTCACTGATTGCGGTCTGTTTGTTAGAAAGTCAAGGATCCAGTTACAGAGGGAGGTGTTGAGTCCCAGGTCTCAGAGTTTGGTGACAAGCTTGCTTGGAATTATTGTGTTGAAGGCAGAGCTGTAGTCAATAAACAATAGTCTAACGTATGTGTCTTTATTGTCCAGATGTTCCAGAGCTGAGTGTAGGGCCAGGGAGATGGCATCTGCTGTGGACATGTTTCGCTGATAGGCGAATTGCAGTGGGTCGAGGTTGTCTGGGAGACTGGAGCTGATGCGTGCCATGACCAACCTCTCAAAGCACTTCATGGTGGTGGATGTCAGAGTCACTGGTCAGTAGTCATTGGGGCACGTTACCTTGCTTTTCTTTGGTACCGGGATGATAGTGGTCTTCTTAAAACAGGAGGGAACCTGAGATTGAAGCAGGGAGAGGTGGAATATGTCTACAAATACTTCTGCCAGCTGATCAGCACAAGATCTGAGCACGCGGCCCGGGACACCATCTGGGCCAGGCATTTTCCTCGTGTTCACTCTCCGGAGGACTGATCTTACGTCCTCCACTGTGATCACAGGTTCAGCTGCGTTGGTGGCTGTCAGGGTGGATGGTGACAATCCACTTCCCTTCTGTTCAAAACGCGCATAGAATGCGGTAAGTTCATCAGGAAGGGATGCGCTGTTGTTAGCTATGCAGCTGGACTTTGTCTTGTAGCCTGTTATGGCATGTAAGCCCTGCCATAACTGGCGGCTGGTCAGGGACTCTATTTTGAGTCGGTATAGCCTCTTGGCATCCCTGATAGCTTTCCGAAGGTCATACCTCGATTTCTTGTACAGATCAGGATCACCAGATTTGTGTGCAGCAGTCCTCTCCTTCAGTAGGGAGTGGATCTCCCGGTTCATCCATGGTTTCCTGTTTGGGAACACCTGTATTGTCCTCTTTGGTACACAGTCCTCCACACACTTGCTGATAAAGTCTGTGATGGTGGTGGCAAACTCATCAAGATGGTGCCGGAGCATGGCGACACAATGCAAACTGCTCTCTACAGATGAGTATGCCAGTATTTACAGGGGGTCCCGGGGTGTGTCAGTATTTACAGGGGTTCCCGGGGAGTGTGTCGGTATTTACAAGGGGTCCCGGGGAGTGTGTCGGTATTTACAGGGGGTCCCGGGGAGTGTGTCCGTATTTACGGGGGTGCCAGGGGGTGTCTCAGTATCAACAGAGGGTCCCCAGGGAATGTGTCAGCATTTACAGGGGTTCCCAGGATGCGTCTGTATTTACAAGGGGTCCTTGGGAGTGTGTCAGTATTTATAGGGGGTCCCAGGGAGTGTGTCAGTATTTACAGGGGGTCCCCGGGGAGTGTGCCAGTACATACAGGGGGTCCCCGGGGAGTGTGTCGGTATTTACAGGAGGTCCCAGGTAGTGTGTCGGTATTTACAGGGTGTCCCTGGGAATGTGTCAGTATTTACAGGGGTACCAGGGAGTGTCTCAGTATCAACAGGGGGACCCCGAGGAGTATGTCAGTATTTACAGGGGTCCCAGGGAGTGTGTCAGTATTTACAGGGGGTCCCCAGGGAGTACATCAGTATTTACAGGGGGTCCCCAGGGAGTGTGTCAGTATTTATAGGGGGTCCCGGGGAATGTGTGTTTTTACAGGGGTTCCCCGGGAGTGAGTCAGTATTTACAGGGGGTCCCCGGCAAGTGTGTCAGTGTTTACAGGGGGTCCCGGGGAGTGTGCTGGTGTTTACAGGGGGTCGCCAGGAATATCAATGATTACTGTGTAACATCTATGAATAGGCAGCTCGTGCACATGTGAATGACGATGTGCACACACATGGTCTCATATCTGTACACGCACAGGCGTGTTCCTACATTGCCCATCTGAACAACGTAGGTGCGAGCTGGACTCTGCGTCTCTGTGGGTCCACAGCAGAGTCTGAGACCAGGCCCCCAAGCAGATCAACATTTAATTGGAATTTGGCACTGATTAGTAGCATTGATGTGCGGCTAATCAATGTCACATTCCAAAGGCTCTGCCTGCTCCCAGCGGATCCCTGCTCAGCTTGGCCGTGCTTGCTTGCATTCCTCACGGATACATTGAAAAGGAGTGTCAGAGCCTTTAATCCTTGGTTAGGGATTTCCATAATGAATCAGAAGACTGAGTTGTGTGAACGTGTGGAGACAGACCAGGACTGGCTGACACTTTGTTTTACAGTTCTAAATGAAATAACCAGTGGTACTAAATCTTTAGCACCGTTGTCTTGCCCTCATTGTGGGACATGACTTGTGATTGAAGGGACTCCCATCTCAATGTAACAAATCGAATCTGATCACAGCCGATGAAAGAGGGATGTACTCTGAATGAATTTAGCAATTCCAAACATTTTACCTTCTAACTGACTTAACCCAGCACGTTAACTTCATTCCCTTCGCAGAGCTAGAACAGGGTTCAGGAAGGGGTGTTCTGCAGAAGATACAAAGGCCGTGTGTTGTTTGCAGGAAGTGCTCGTCGTTTGGCATTTACACACAGCCTGTGGCTGCAACTCACAAAGCCCTCCCCGGGTTAAACCAGTGGGATGGTTCTCCCAGAACCTAGGGCCCGTGCCTCGGTGTCAATGTGCCTTCAACAAGCACTGCAGGACCTGACATGCTTCACCCTGCATTCCGCCCATCGCTACAACCAGCCGGCATTCACAACACCTGCCTTTCATCTCGATTGGCTGAGGGAAACATGACCTGCCTGTTGCTCCTGATCCCCCTCCATCAACCTGCAGCAATCTGTTCGGGAAGGGAATCAGAAGCTCCAGAATCACAGAACATAGAACAGTACAGCACAATACAGGCCCTTCGGCCCACAATGTTGTGCCGACCTTTAAACCTCACCTAAGACTATCTAACCCCTTCCTCCCACATATCCCTCTATTTTAAATTCCTCCATATGCTTATCTAGCAATCTCTTGAATTTGACCAATGTACCTGCCCCCACCACCACCCCAGGCAGCACATTCCACGCCCCAACCACTCTCTGGGTAAAAAAAAACCCCTCTGACGTCTCCCTTGAACTTCCCACCCATTACTTTAAAGCCATGCCCTCTTGTATTGAGCATTGGTGCCCTGGGAAAGAGGTGCTGTCTGTCCACTCTATCTATTCCTCTTAATATTTTGTACACCCCTATCATGTCTCCTCTGATCCTCCTTCTCTCCAATGAGTAAAGCCCGAGCTCCCTTAGTCTCTCCTCATAATGCATCCTCTCTAAACCAGGCAGCATCCTGGTAAATCTCCTCTGCACCCTTTCCAACGCTTCCACATCCTTCCTATAATGAGGCGACCAGAACTGGACACAGTACTCTAAGTGTGGTCTAACCAGAGGTTTATAGAGCTGCATCATTACCTCACGGCTCTTAAACGCGATTCCTTGACTTATGAATGTTAACGTTCCATAAGCTTTCTTAACTATCCTGGAGGCTGGAGGTACCTAAGGGCGGTACAGTGGATAATGCTGCTGCCCCACAGCTCCAGCGACCGAGGTTCAATCCTGACCTCCGCTACTGTCCGTGTGGAGCTTGTCTGTGGGTTTCCCCCGGGTGCTCCAGTTTCCTCCCACATCCCAAAGACGTGCGTGTCGGTAGGTTAATCGGCCGCTGTAAGTGTGTGGGTGGGGGGGGGGGAGAACATGGGGAGGGCAAATAAGGGGAATGGGACTGATGGGATTGCTCTGCTGCGAGCCAGCATTAACCTAATGGGCTGAATGGCCTCCCGGGTGATTCTCAGTGAGTTGCGCATCACTCACAACAGAACCTACACAGCATCCAAACACAGATTCCCGGCAACCAACGCAGTATGCCATGAATTCCAGATAAATGGATTCTGGCAGCAATAATCATGATTAAAATGCTTTCTGCAGCTCTCAAGAACTAATATATCATTCAGAGAGGTCGCTGGGAGCTCTCCCTCACCTCCCACAGCCTGTACCACAATTTGCAGGATCGTGAGATATTCCACCACAAATTATTTTTACTCACATTCCTTCAGATTTTCATAAAGCCCACGAGAATGTATTTCATCCTATGTGTTGGAGATTGCTACCTTGATAAGTCTCCATTCGGATTTCTGCCTGGGGAGCTGAAACCATCTGTGTAGAACCTGCGTCCCTGTTCTCTGCCTGACAACGGTTCACTGTGAAGCTGAACGTGTTCAACTGCAACAGCAAAGCATAAATCGCAAAACTCTCTTTGGCTTGAATAAGGACCTTACTTGAAGCTGAGACCACACTCTCTCCTGCCCGCAGGTCCCCGAAGCCCATGCAGTAGTTTGGATTGATGGGCAAATTGTCCTGATGCTTCTCAAAGAAACACAAATGTGTATCAAAGGAGGACACTGTCAGAGTCATAGAGCCATACAGCATGGAAACAGGCCCTTCGGCCCAACTGGTCCGTGCCGACCAAGATTCCCCATCCAGCTTGTCCCATTTGCCTGCGTTAGGCTCATAACCTTCTAAACCTTTCCAATCCACGTACCGGTCCAACTGTTTTTTAAAAGTTGTTATTGTACCTGCCTCAACCACTTCCTCTGGCAGCTCGTTCCACATACATACCACCCTTTGTGTAAAAAACCTGCCCTTCAAGTTCCTATTAAATCTTTCCTCTCTCACCTGATACCTATCTAGTTCTTGATTCCCTGACCCTGGGAAAAAGACTGAGTGTATTTAGCCTATCTATGCCCCTCATGATTTTATACACCTCTATAAGATCACCTCTCAGTCTCCTACGCTCCAAGGAATAAAGTCCTTGCCTGTCCAACCTCTCCCTATAACTCAGTCCCTCAAGTCTTGGCAACTTCCTTGTAAATCAGCCCACCTAGCCTGTCCTAGCTCTGGGAAAGATCACTCTCCAATCAATCTCACTCCCTGCCTCTCTCCTTACAGCCCTGAAAATGTTCACCTTCCAGCACTGATTCAGAATTGCAACAGAAACTGTTTGGAGAAGGTTATACAAGTCTAATGGCTGGAAATGGGTTTGCTGTCTTATGGGGAAAGTTTGGACAGTTTGTGCTTGTATCCACTGAGTTTAGAAAAGAAGGAACTTGATGGAAACATATTACATCCAAAGAGGTCTTGATGGAATGCATGTGGAGACGATGCTTCCTCTTGTGGGAGAACCTAGAACAAAGCATTACTGTTTAAAAGGAAGTTGTCCATTTAAGACAAAGCTGAGACAAGGTTGTTCTCAGAGGGTTGTGACTACTGGAGCTCTCTCCCTCAAAGGGCAGTGGAAGCAGTCTTTAAATATTTTTAACACAGAGGGAGATTAATTCTTAATCTCCCAATCTACCTCGTCACGGCCCTTGCACTCTATTCATAGACCTGCTCTGCACTTTCTCTGCAGCTACAACACTACGTTCTGCACTCTTTCTCTTCACTATCTCAACAGAACATGGAACGGTACGGCACAGGAACGGGGCCTTTCACCGCACAATGTCTACGCTGAACATGATGCTAAATTAAACTAAATTTCTTCCATACGTGGTCCATCTCTCTCCATTCCCTGCGTATTTATGTGACAATCTAAAACCCTCTTAAATGCCACTACCGTGTCTGTTTCTGCCACCACGCCTGGCAGCCTATTCCAGGCACCCACCACTCTGTAAAAAAAACACCTGCCTCCTAAATCTCCTTTAAACTTTCCCCTCTTACCTTAAATGCATGCCCTCTACTATTTTGAATTTCTACCCTGGGAAAAAAACTGTCTATCTCTGCCTCTTATAATTTTATAAACCTCTATCAGGTCTCCCCTCAGCCTCCGCCGCTCCAGAGAGAACAACCCAAGTTTGTCCAACCTCTCCTTATAGCTCATGCCCTCTAATCCAGGCAGCATCCTGGTGAACCTCTTCTACACCCTCTCCAAAGCCTCCACATCCTTCCTGTAATGGGGCAACCAGAACAGCACACAACACTCCAAGTGCAGCCTAACCAAAGTGTTATACAGCTGCAACATGAGTACTTTACTCTTAAACTCATGCCCCGACCAATCGTGCTGTACGCCTTCTTTACCACCCTAGACAGATAAGATCTTTATTAGTCACACGTACATTAAAACACACAGTGAAATGCATCTTTTGCGTAGAGTGTTCTGGGGACACCTGCAAGTGTCGCCACACTTCTGGTGCCAACATCTACTTGTGTGGCCACTTTCATTGCGCTTTGGACTTGGACACTAAGATCCCTCAATGCTGTTAAGGGTCCTGCCATTAACTGTATACTTTCCTTTTACAGTTGACCTCCCAAAGTGCAACACTTCACACTTGCCTGGATTAAACTCCATCGGGGTCGATGTACTTATGCACCAGTCTGGGCGGCACGCAAACAAAATCTTTTCACTGTATCTCAGCACATGTGACAATAATAAATTACCGGGAGAAGAGAGGTCTCAGGGCACCTCGAGGTCCATGTCACCAAAGGGCAAGATTCACACAAACGGAGCCCATCCAATCGTCAGGCATCGCTGGAGAGACCCGTGTCCATTGCCCATCCCAGGACCCCCTTGGGAAAGTGAAGGCCCTCCTCAACTGTAGTTGGCTGAGTGCACTAAACAGATACAGTTTCCCAGATGAAAGCAAAATTCTGGAAACGTGCAGCAAATCAGATGAAGAGTCTTCAAACTGGGACAGCTCCAGAGACCCAGGTTTCATCCTGACCACAGACGCTGCCTGCGTGGAGTTTGCGTGTTCTTCCTGTGACCGTGTGACCCTGGGAGCTCCGGTTTCCTCCCACACCCCAAAGATGTGTAGTAGATTAATTGGCAGCTGTACATTACCCTCTGGTGTGGGCTACGGTGAATCAAAGGGGAGCTGACATCATGTCTGAGGAGAATGGGTTTCAGGGCCACAGGGGGATAAAGAGAGGGGCTGATTGGATTGCATTCCGGGCACGAACTCGATGGGCTGAATAGCCTTACTTCAGTATTGTTATCAGGTAAGAAAAAAAATATCAGCTCCATTTCCCTCTCCACAGATGCTGCCTGACCTGCTGAGTGTTTCCAGCATCTTCTGCCCTTACTTCGGATTTTCAGCACCTGCAGTTTTGTTTTGATTTTCATTTCATATTCCCAAAGCTTTTCTTTGAAAAGTAAACTAAATTCATGATGGGAATGGGACTTGAATTTCCCAGATCACTTTTTTCAGTATAATAGCCACTTTGCATATGACCCCGCAGGGTGTTAGCCTGAGGAAAATTTGACCAGAGTCTTTTACAAACCTGGGGCTCTGAAAGTATCTTACAGCTGGTGCACTTCTGTCATGTCATATTCCAGCAATGCGGAACTCGATGTGCACACAGCAAGACCCCTCAAACAGCAGTGCGACAACATCCGTTAAACAGCTTTAAGTTAAGCTAATTGAAGGATAAATATTAACCACCACCTCTGGGGAAAAATCCTTTGCTCTTCTTCAAAATGTCAGCATCCAATCGTTGACCAGTACCTGACAGGGTAGTCATGGCTTCACTCACATCTCCACTCAGGGTGGGAACCACTGACTGTGCAGAGCTGCCTCAGCACTTCACCGGAGAATCAGCACACTGCAGCTACTCACCCAGGCTACTCCAACAGCACCTCCCCAGACTCTCAACCTCTACCACCACCAAGGACAAGGGCAGCAGATGTAGCAGAGCACCACAACCTACAGGTTCCTCTCCTGGTTACACACCATGCTGACTTGGAAATATATCGCCCTTCCTTCATCATCGCTGGGCCTGAACCCTGGGAGTCCCTCCCCAACAGCACCGTGAGGGCACCTTCACCAGGAGGACTGCAGCGGTTTGAGAAGGTGGCTCACACCTTCCTTCTCAAGGGCAGTTAGATTAGATTAGCTGATTGTCACATACACCAGGGTACAATGAATTCCTTGTTCACATAAAGCTCACACAGTAAACTGTAATAATAAATACAGCAACGAGCGCCAAACAACAGCAGCACAAACTGAAATGGTGCAAAAAGAAATGCTAAAGTGACAATAATGGGAAAAAAAATATCAGCTCCATTTCACTCTCCACAGATGCTGCCTGACCTGCTGAGGGAGAGTTGTGTACACAAGGGTGCGTAATAAATACTGGCCTTGCCCAGACCTGTTGTTTGGCCAACAAGACCAATGTGAGTTTGGAGAAAAACGACTGAGCATTTTCCTGATGAATTCCCCTGTGCTCTCAGTGAAAGCCTCCAGATCCTGGGGCAACCAAACAGAAGGTGGACCCTCTGCTGGGCACCTGAGAATTTCCTTTCCAGGAACTTGGTTTGTTGGACAATATTCCAACTACCTCGAGTCAGTTAGTTCCACTCTCTGACAAGGTTAAAACATTAAGGAATATTGAGCTGTGGAAAATGAGAAACTGTCACATGGAGATCTCTGGGCTAAAGATTCGTAGAGACAGAGTGTCCTGGAGCTTCACACAGCACAGAAGGCGGCCCATCAGCCCACCAAGGTGATGACGAACATCAGCTATTGCTACCCTAACCCACACTCCCATCAACTCCCCCTACACCACCTACCCCGCACCCACACACTGGGGGAAATTTACAGTGGACAGTTAACCCACATGTCTTTAGGACGTGGGAGGAAACCGGAGCACCCGGGGGAAACCCACGCAGTCATGAGGAGAACGTGCAAACTCCACACAGACAGCACTGGAGGTTGGGAGCTGTGAGGAAGTGGCTCTACCTGTTGCACCACTGTTGGGGTCAGTGGTTGGATGAGTGTGGGGCAAGACTGGATGAGACTGGGGTGGAGGCAAAAGGTTTGAAGACCAAGGCCAGCACAGACTGGGAAGGGCAAATGGCCTCATTCCCCATATCACCTCAATGTATTTCTACTGAAAGGTGCGGTTTACTGAACCTCCGGAGACATCCAGACCTGCTGCACCCCATCTGTTTGGGAACCTTCTCTCCACAAGTTGGTTCCCTACACTGCAGCACAGGGCTCTTCATTATAAAGTGGCAGTGGAAAAGATTCAAGGATTCCTCAAAACCTCTTTGGAGAAATGAAACATCCCCACCTTCTCCCAGAAACCCCTGACCCATGAACAGGGGTTCATGGAGGAGCGTTTGGCATGGGATTGAGAAGCTGGAGTCACAAGAACATAACTAGGACAGGGATTTATTAACATAATAAATAACCCTTAACATAACTAACAGCATTCAGTCCCTCGACTCCACCACTCGGCAAGATCACGGCTGATCCACTCCAGCAAGATCACGGCTGATCCACCTCAGAGTCACCTTCCAGCACTGTCTCCATACCTTCGGATTCCCGGAATATCCAGAATCTATTGATGTCAGTTTTGAACAAACTCGATGACTGCGCCTCTACAGCCTTCCTGCGTAGAGAATTCCAAAGATTCCCTACACTTCTGGGTGAAGAAAATTGTCCTCCTCTTAGTCCTAAACGTCCCTCCCCTTATTCTCAAAGGGTGCCCCTGGTCCTAGACTCTCCAGCCGGGGAAAACATCCTCTCTGCATCAGCCCATTAGGAACTTTGTTAGGTCCAAGTCTGTGCATGGCGCAGGAGCCCAGGGTTAACCATGGAAGGATTAACCCTCACAGCCACCAACCTGTCGTCCCGGGTTGGCCTGCTTCCTTTCAGCTAATGTCATAGAGTCACAGAGAGATACAGTACAGAAACAGGCCCTTCAGCCCATCGAGTCCATGCCAGCCGTCAACCACCAACTAATCCTACCTTAATCTCACTTTCCTTCCATTTAGTGTCCCAGACCACCACAACTCAGCAGAAGACCACGTCCTCCTCTTCCCTCTGGCTCTTGTTCCTCCCCTTTACTCCTCTCATTGAATCATACAGCACAGAACAGCCCAACTTGTCCATGCTAACCAAGTTGGCTAACTGAGCTAGTCCCATTTGCCCAGGTTTGGCCCAGATCCCTCTAAACCCTTCCTACAGCAACCTCCCCTCGTCGGAGGATGAAGCCAATATGGGAAACCGTCGACGCAGGCAGAGGAAGTGCCGAAATGGAGAGGAAAAAGAGGAGGAGAGGCCACAGACAAATACGGGTGCTCCGGTTTCCTCCCACATTCCAAAGACGTACAGGTTAGGAAGTTGCGGGCATGCTATGTCGGCGCCGGAAGCGTGGCAACACTTGCGGGCTGCCCCCAGAACACTCCACGCAAAAGATGCATTTCACTGTGTGTTTCGATATACATGTGACTAATAAAGAAATCTCATCTCATCTCATCCATGTACCTGTCCAAATGTCTTTTAAATGTTGTAATTCACTCCATCCAAACCCTGCCTGGGTCTAAACAGGGCTCAGGATCACATTCACAAGGATGTTACTGTTACAGTAAATGTCAATTTTGGGGTCACAGGTTATTGGGGGAATTCAGTAACAAGGGGCAGAGACAGGGTAGACGTCAGAGTAGAAATGTCAAATACTAGCGGACATAGGTTTGGGGTGAGGGGGGAAAGTTTAAAGGAAACGTATGAGGCAAGTTTTACACAGAGTGCCTGGAACGGGCTGCCAGGGATGGGGGTGGAGGCAGATACAATAGCAATGTTTAAGGGGCATTTATTCAGATACATGAACAGGTGGGGAATGGGGAGATATGGAACATGTGCACGCAGATGGGGTCAGTTAAGATTGGCATCATGTCCAGCACAGACAAGGTGGGCCGAAGGGCCTGTTCCTGTGCTGTCCTGTTCCACGTTCTATCAGCTGAACTCTCACAGAGCAGGCTCAAGGTGAGTTGCTCCTATTTCTGTTCTCAACTCCCCTCGGGTGAAAACCGTGACACTTCTTGAGCTCAGTGTTTCCTGACACTCTCCAAGCCCTCTGGTACTGCCTGAACTTGGAATACCGGGAGAAGAGCAGTCTCAGGGCACCCCGAGATCCATAAATCACCAAAGGGCAGGATCCACACAAACGGAACCCATCCGATTGTCAGGCATCGCTGGAGGGACCTGTATCCGTCGCCCATCCCAGGACACCATGGGGAAAGTGAAGGCCCTCGTTGGCTGATACTGCAGAGTGCTTTAAACAGAAACAGTTCCCCAAATAACACAGCCCTCAGTCAGTCCCCCTCTTCATCCAGCCCCAGGGAGTGGTTTAATTGATACCAAACCTCAGCATGTACCTCAACAGCACAGGAACAGGCCTTTCTGCCCATGATGTCTGCTCCAAACACAATCCTGAATTAAACTAATCCCTCCATTCCCTGCACATCCATGTGTCCAACAGCCCCTTGTATCTGCCTCCCCCACTAGCCCTGGCAGCACGTTCCTGGCACCCACCACTCTGTAAAACAAAACTTGCCCGGCACACCTCCTTTAAACTTTCCCCCTCTCACCTGAAATTCACATCCTCTGGTTCTTGACATTTCTACCCTGAGAAAAGTAGAACAAAATAAGGCAAAGATGGGAAATCAAAGCAAGTTCCTGGGCGTCAGCGTCTCAGAGGATCTATTCCTGAGGCCAACACATTGATGCAATCACGAAGAAGGCACGCCAGTGGCTCTACTTTGTCAGGAGTTCGAGGAGATTTGGTACGTCACCACTCTTACATCACCACCTGGTATGGAGGCTCCAATGCACAGAATCACAAGAGGCTGCAGAGGGTTGTAGACTCAGCCAGCTCCATCACGGACACAACCCTCCCACCATCGAGGACACCTTCAAGAGGCAGTGCCTCAAGAAGGCGGCATCCATCACTAAGGACCCTCACCACCCGGGACATGCCCTCTTCTCGTTACTACCATCGGGGAGGAGGTGCAGGAGCCTGAAGACCCACACTCAACGCTTCAGGAACAGCTTCTTCCCCTCCGCCATCAGATTTCTGAACGGTCCATGAACCCATGAACAATAGTTATTCCTCTTTTGCACTATTTATTTATTTTGTAATTTAGAGATTTAGAGAATGCACTGCACTGCTGCCACAAAACAACAAATTTCACGTCCTGTAGGTCAGTGACAATAAACCCGATTCTGAAATCCTGGAAACAGTCGGCAGATCAGGTGGAAAGGGGAAGTGACTGTGGGGTAGGGGTACCAGTCACACCCCACTCCCTGGGGCTGGGTGAAGGGGGGGGACAGGCTGTGGGGTAGGGGTGTGCTACCAGTCACACCCCACTGGGTTCCCAGCTCTTACCTTCCAGGTGCTGCCTGACGAGGACCTCCAACCGCTCCAGCCTGTCCTGCAGCCTCCGGCTCTCGCTGCCCTCCTGCCCCAGCGGCTGCTCGGCCATGGGAGGCTGCACCTTGAGGTAGGTGGTGACCCAGGCGACGTAGAGGAGGCAGAGGAGGTTGGTGAGGGCGCCCAGGATCACGCAGCTGCCGAGCAGCGAGCCACCCTTCCTGCAGCGGTGCGCCATGCCGCCGGGTGCGGATCCGCAGCCGCTCCGCTCCGGACCCGCCGCCGCTCCGGCCGATCCGCGCCGACGTGTCCCGGCAGGGAGGCGGGGGCGAGGGCGGGGGTCCCGGGCTCGGTGCGGAGCCGGCCGCCGGGCTCCCTCCCTCCCTGCGGCCGGTTAACGGGCTCCATCTGCGGGCCGGGTGAACCACTTCCCCCGACCCGGTGCGGCAGCGTCTGCGTAGCGCCCGTCCCGTCCCCAACACCCCCGCACCACCGGGCTGAGGGAGCGCCTGTGGGGGGAGCGGTACTGAGGGAGCGCCACTGTTGGGGGGGGCTGTACTGAGGGAGCGCCACTGTGGGGGGAGCGGTACTGAGGGAGCGCCACTGTTGGGGGGGGGCTGTACTGAGGGAGCGCCACTGTGGGGGGACGGAGGGTGGGACGTTGGGGTCAGTACTGAGGGAGCGCCACTGTTGGGGGGGCTGTACTGAGGGAGCGCCACTGTGGGTGGGGGGGCCAGTACTGAGGGAGCGCCACTGTTGGGGGTCGGTACTGAGGGAGCGCCACTGTGGGAGGGGCAGTACTGATGGGCTGAATGGGCTCAATGACTGTGAGGATCTACTTCAGGCACCAACAATATTCTCAATATTGTATGAAGACGATTTTTGATCAATTTCTTGGGCAGTCAAGGGGGCAGATGAAATTTAATGCAGAAAATGTAATGTGTGTTTTGGTGGGAATACCGGGGGGGGGGGGGGGGGGGGGGCAGGGGGGAGGCAGGGTGGTGGAGAACAGAGATCTGGGGGTCCACATCAACCTTTGGAAGTGGCAGGAGAGTGAAATCCTAAAGCAAAATACTGCAGCCATTGGAAATCTGAAAAGCAGAAAATTCAGGAAACACTCAACAGGTCAGACAGCATCTGTGGAGAGGGACACAGACTTGACATTTCAGGTTGAAGACCCTTCATCAGAACTGGGAAATGTTAGAAAACAGGCATGTGAACTAATCTTAAAACAAAAATTGGTCAAAAATTGCCTCATTCTGACAAGAGGGTTTTGACCTGAAAATTTAGCGCTCTCTCTCTCTCACTCTCTCTCTCACTCTCCAGATGCTGCCTGACCCGATGAGTGTTTCTGGACAGGAGACACAAGAGACTGCAGATGCTGGAGCAACAAACAAACCGCTGGAGGAACTCAGCAGGTCAAGCAGCATCGGGGGGGGGGGGGGAGGGGGGAGAGAAAGTAATTGTTGATGTTTCGGATTAAAAACCCTGCATCAGAATCAAAATCAGGTTTATTATCTCTGACCTATGTTGTAAAATGTGTTGTTTTGCGGCAGCAGTACAGTGCAAAGGCATAATCTATAAATTACAAAATTAAATAGTGCAGAACAAAAATGGAATAACGAGGGAGTGTTCATGGGTTCATGGACCGTTCAGAAATCTGATGGCGGAGGGGAAGAAGCTGTTCCTGAATCGTTGAGTGTGGGTCTTCAGGCTCCTGTACCTCCTCCCCGATGGTAGTAATGAGAAGAAAGCATGTCCCGGGTGGTGAGGGTCCTTAGTGATGCATCTGTCCTGATCCAGGGATTTGACCTGAAATGTCGACAGTTCCTTCCCTCCCACAGATGCTGCCTGACCAGCTGAGTTCCTCAGACCAGCAGAATGTTTGATTCTAGATAGGATCCTGGGTTTTATAAACAGAGGCATGGGGATACAAGAGCAAGGAAGTCGTGGTGAACCTTTGTAAAACATTGACCCAGCCACAAATAGATCACAGGGCCCAGTTCTGGGCACTAAATTCTGGGGGCGACGTAGGTCTTAGAGTGGGTGCAGAAGAGGTTTCCCAATGCCACAGCCAAGAAAGCTCACCAGCGCCTCTACTTCCTCGGTGGCTAAAGAAATTTGGGATGTCCTCTTTGACACTCACCAACTTTTATCGATGCATGATAGAAAGCATCCTATCTGGATGTATCACGGTTTGGTACGGCAACTGCTCTGGCCGGGACCGCAAGAAACTGCAGAGAGTTGTGGACATAGCCCAGTGCATCACGGAAACCAGCCTCCCCTCCGTGGACTCTGTCTATACTTCTCACTGCCTTGGTGTAGCAGCCAGCATAATCAAGGACCCCACCCACCTGGGTCATTCTCTCTTCTCCCCTCTCCCATCAGGTAGAAGATACAGGTGGCTAAGGGCACGTACCAGCAGACTTAAGGACAGCTTCTACCCCACTGTGATAAGACTATTGAACGGTTCCCTTAAACAATGAGATGGACTCTGACCTCACGATCTACCTTGTTGTGATCTCGCACCTTATTGCACTGCACTTTCTCTGTAGCTGTGACACTTTACTCTGTACTGTTATTGTTCTTACCTGTACTACATCAATGCACTCTGTACTATCTCAATGTAACTGCACTGTGTAATGATTTGATCTGTACAATCGGTGTGCAAGACAAGTTTTTCACTGTACCTCGGTACAAGTGACAATAATATACCAATACCAATAGTTCTGTACATGGATTGGAAAAGCTGGCATCATTCTAAAGTCAGTCATACAGCACAAAAATGGGCCCTTCAGACCACCATGTCCATACCCATATACACCAATCCCATTTGCCCACATTAGGACCGTATCCGTCTCTGCCTTGCCTATTTAGGTGTGTGTCTAAATGCCTTGTAACTGCAGTGACAGTATGCGATTCCACCCCCTCCTCCGGCAGTGAGCTCCAGATATCACCCACTCTCTGTGTAAAATAACTTACTCCTCAGATGCCCTTTAAATCTCCTTCCTCTCACCTTAGACCTATGGCCTCTTTTGTTTTGATATCCCTACCATGGGAAAAGGATTTTGACTATCTACTGTATCTAGCCCTCATAATCTTAGACACCTCTGTCAGGTCACCCGTCAGCTTCCTTCGCTCCAGGAGCTACAAGTCCAGCCCTTCCAATTTCTGCCCAGAACTAAAGTCCTCCAGTCCCGACAGCATCACTCTCTTCAGCCCAATCCCGTTGTTCCTACAGTACGGTGGCCAGAACTGCGTATAATACTCCGTGTGGTCCAACCAGTGTTCTTGCAACATCGGAGTATTCTCTGCCCTGACCTCTGAAGGCAGTCATGCCAGGTGCTGCCTTCACCACTGTCTCTTCCAATAGAGCGACTGTGAGGAGATTTAATGGAAGTTTTTAATAACCGTGAGGGGCATAGACAAGGTGGATGGAGAGAGACTGTTCTCACACACAGAGAGGTCAAGAAACGGGACATGGAGTGAAGGTGATTGGCTAAAGATCTAAGTGTCATGAGAGAAAACAGATTTCTGCAGTGAGTAGTTGGGCTTGGGACTGTACTACCAGGGAAGGGTGGAGGGAGAGCTGGGTGAGTGTCTGAGAGGTAGAGGGTGAGGGAGTGGGTCCAGCTGATTACTCTTCCATAGAGCTAGGAGGAATGGCTCTACACTACTGGAACCATCATGTGATGTGCACAACCCTCCCTGTTTCTGCCTTCCCCTCGTTATATAACTAGAGAAAGATTTCTAATTGGCAAAATAGAGTTACCCTGTTGATGGACACTGTGTGACTGGCCTTTGGGGTGATATTGATGGGAGATTTCAGGGTCACTGGTTAGTGGGAGATAGGGTTAGAGACCCGTCAATGGGGTATTACCCAACTGCAGAATTAACAATAAGACTTTTGCCCCTGAGGTAAACTAACACAGAAAGAGTGGAGATTCTCAGCAGGTCAGGCAATGTCACCAGTCTCCCCCGTTTCCCACCCTTATGCTCTCACCCTCTCTCCCCCCTCACCCAGCAAGGAGGGGCTTCCCTGACCCTTGACTTCCACCCTACCAGCTCCAAGATCAATAATCTTCCTCACCTTCAACAAGATTCCACTATCGGACACATCTTCCCCTCCCCTCCCTCCCCCTTCAGCACCCCAGAGGGACCGTTCCCTCCTGACTCCACCAGCAGCCACCCCCCCTTCTCTTGGTGCTCTCCCCCACAACCGCAGTAGATGCAGAACCTGCCCGGTTACCTCCACGGGTTGCCGGGGATCAGGCACCGGGGTCCCAGCTGTTTACAAGCTGCATCAATGGCCTGATGGAAGGATTGAGTGTACTGTTGCCGAATTTGTTAATGATACCACGGCAAGTTGTGAAGATACAACAAGCCTGTGGAGGAGTAGAGGTAGGTTCAGAGAATGGCCGGGGGATGGAGGATAATTTGGGAAAAGGTGAGGTTCTCCACTTTGGAAGGAAGAATAAAAAAACAAATGATTATTTAAATGGAGTGAGACCATAAAATGTTGAAGAACCAATGGATCTGGGGGTACATGAAACACAAAAGGTGAGTTTTCAGGCACAGCAGGTAACGGGAAGATTAATGGAACGTTGACCTTTATTGCAACGGGTACAGAGTAAAAAAATTGGGAGGTTTTGATCCAAGTTCACGGGGTGCTGGTGAGACCACACCTGGAGTGCTGTGTGTTGATTTGGTCTCCGTACTCGAGGAAGGATGTGCCTGCCTTGGAGGCAGTGCAGGGAGGGGTCACTGGGTGATCCCTGGGCTGAAGGGGAAGACAAAGTATGCAGCTTCGGTCAGGACTGACACAAACTGGAAATGCTGGTTATCTGAGGTTGGTGAGTGCAGGGTCACTCCTGAGGCTCAGAAGGTGTGTCCAGTCCCAAGTTGAGGTGTTGTTTGAGCTTCTGTTGGGTGTTGTTGGAGTAGTCCAAGAGGGCAGAGAGGTAGTGGGATGGAGAATTACAGTGAAGCTCAGAGTGAACAGAACTCCGCAAAGTGACCTCCCCATCTGCAGTCGGTTTCCCCGGTGTCGAGGAGATAACGTTTTCAGCACCGTGAGTACAGGTGAATTGCTGCTTTATCTGGGAGGAGTTTTCGCTCCGTGACAGTGGGAACAGAGGAAGACAAGAACATAGCAGGGGCAGGAAGAGGTCACCCCCACTGCTTGAGCCTGCCCCATCAGGACTGACCCAACGTTGGCCTCAACACCACCCTCCCCATACACCTGACTCCCCAGCAGTTTAAATGTCTGTCAGTCTCCACCCTGAATATATTCACTGAGGAGACCTCCACAGTTCGCTGAGGTACAGAATCCCCTTTGAGAAAAGAAATTCCTCATCTCCATCTTAAACAGGCAACACCCGTTTCTGAAACTGTTCCCCGGGTTCTGGATCCCCCCAGGGGAGGAACCGTGCTTCCCAAGATGGTGCTGGAACGTGGTGAGTGTTTGCGAGCTGCTCTCCGCAGATGTACTCACTACATCTATTATAATTGTTCTACTATTATAAATCTCAATATATTCGGCATTCTGTTATTGTTTTCCCCTGTACTTCCTTGATGCACTGACATGATGAAACGATCTGTATGGACGGCATGCAAAACAAAGTTTTTCGCTGCACCTCGGTAAATGTGACAGTCATAACAATTCTCTTGGCATCCACCCTGTCGATAGGTTTCAATAAGATCACCACTCATTCTCCTAAACTCCAGCTGATGAAAGATCAACCTGTAATGTTAACTGCTTTTCTCACCCAAATATTGCTTCCTAACGCGTTGGATACTTCCAGCATTCCTGATTTCAGTTTCAACGACCGCTGTATCTGTACCTTGCTGTCCGAGCACCGATTTCCCTCCCTTCTGCCCCCACTCATCTCCTCAAGAAGGTGGCATCTGTCACTGAGGACCCTCACCACCCAGGACATGCCCTCTTCTCGTTACTACCATCGGGGAGGAGGTACAGGAGCCTGAAGACCCACACTCAACGATTCAGGAGCAGCTTCTTCCCCTCCGCCATCAGATTTCTGAACGGTCCATGAACCCATGAACACTACCTCGTTATTCCTCCTTTGCACTATTTATTTATTTTTGTAATTTATGGTAATTTTATGTCTTTGCACTGTACTGCTGCCGCAAAACAACACATTTCACCTCATATAAGTCAGTGATAATAAACCTGATTTTGTTTACACCTTCAAGAGACAGCCCAGTTATGATTAACCATCTCTGCCTCTCCCAGGTGTCCAGTCTATCCGTCCCCACCCTGTAACAGACACTCCCTTCGATTTCTACCCCTATCCTTTATCCATAACTTCTGGTGTGTTCAATTTCCAACTTTTGCTAATTCTGCAGTGGTTTTCATTAACTCTGTTCCTCTCTCCACAGATGCCGAGTGTTTCCAGTACTTTTTATCTTTATTTCAGACTCCTAGCATCTGCAGGGTTTTAGTTTTGCCACGAAAGCACCAACAAGGTGTAAGATTATTGGTTGTTATTTGAGGGTTGAGAGGGATCTGCCTCTGGGGTGAGGCATCACGTGGACCTGGGGAGGGGTGCAAGTTTTGGGGTCTGATACTCCTCCCAGCACGACTGTGGGAGGGACAGTACTGAGGGAGGGTCGCACTGTGGGAGGGGTGGTACTGAGGGAGGGTCGCACTGTGGGAGGGATGGTACTGGGGGAGGGGTCACACTGCGGGAGGGGCAGTACTGAGGTGGCCGAGGGTACTGGCCGGTCGGCCTGCCTGCCCGTCTTCCGTGCTTACGTGCGCGCGCGGGTGTCTTTGGAGAGGGAGCACGTGGTCTCCGCGGGCGCCCTGGCTGAGTTCTGCGCCCGGTGGGCTCCTCGAGAGATAGCGTGCGTCGTGGACGACACCAATACGATTTTGACATGAAATATTGAGTGTTGCGGTACCGGACGTAGTGACGTGTGTGTGCTTCCACGGGTGTCAGTTTACAACAATCTCTGAAGTTATGTAGTTGATTAGATGATCCTTTCTGTATTGGATGTCTACATTTGATATTTGTAGTCTTTTGTAGTGCTTTTAACTAATAAATGTTTTATACACAAAAAAAGGGGCGGTATTGAGGCAGGGTCACACTTTGGGAGGGGTGGTATTCCCTCAGTAATTCCTCGAAGTGTCAGCCTACATTTGTGAGTTCAGGTATCTACCCTGAGGCTTGAACCCCCGATCTGACTCAGAGGTAGGAGAACCACCCTGTTGCCACAGCCACACCCGGCGCTGGAGTGCTGTACTTGGGAGTGAATTCACATTGACTTCAATAGAAGTGATGATCTCAGAAACAAAAGTAAACAAGAACTGCTGGACCCCTGTATCTCACTGTGTGTTTCTATGTATGTGACTAACAAAGATATCTTATCTCTCATCTGTTTTGTGGTAATGGTCACATTCATGTTCCTGACTCCTGAGACCAGCTGTGGAGCATTTACCGTTGATTGTAGTTGGTGATGGGCTGCTGTGTGTTAAAAATTCATTCTGGTTGTATGTCTGTTGTTAATACAGATCGAGGGAGCTCAGAGTCCCTGCAGAACTCCAGTGCAGTATCTGGGCTGATATCTCCACTGCGTGCTCCAGAGTTCGGTACATACATCCATATTCTCTTTGAATTCCCTGGGGAGACGTATGCTTCAAATGTCACATTCTCTACATCAACAGAGGGTGGCAAATCACCTTCCTCCCTTACACAGTGTGATGCAAATCACCAACAGGGAGGTGACCTCTTGATGCAAGTCGGGAAATATGAAAGTATTCATGGGATAAGATAAATTATTGCAAAAATAAACACTTATTAAAACACAACAAGGAGATAGCTGATTAATCTGTAGCTCTGTGGGAAGTTTGTAATTTCATTCCTTTCCAAATAAATTCTGTACTCCGGGAAGGAAAGAAGTTGGCATCTTCTCTGGATCCCTCAAAAGGCTGTGGCGTACTATCTGAGGCACACCTACTGATGTAATGTGACAGCTAATTTACTGAGACAGCTGCAGTGTCAGAGGTGACACCTTTCGGATGAGGTTTGATACTCTGGTCCTGTCAGCTCTCCCGGGGGATAGGAAAGATTCCCATGACCACCATTCCATTACTGATCTGGGGAGTTCTCCCCACTCTCCCTGGAGTTATATTTACCCCCCAATCAGTGTTACTAAATGAGACAGAGAAGTCATTTATCTCAGTCATTGAGCTGGAGAGTCACAGCATGGAAACTGACCCTTCAGCCCATCGAATCCACACCGACCATCAACCATCCATTTATACTAATCCTACATTCCTTATTCTCCCCACATTCCCATCAATTTCCCCCCAGATTCTACCCCTCACCCACACACTGGGGGTAATTTAGAGCGGCCAATGAACTCACCAAACTCTGGGATGTGGGAGAAAACCAGAGCGCCCGGGGGGAACACGCGGTCACGGGGAGAACGTGCAAACTCCACACAGACAACACCAGAGGTCAGGATTGAACCTGGGTGTCTAGAGCTGTGAGGCAGAGAGTCTACCAGTCATGGCACTGTGCCCAACGTGGCTCTGCGTTTGTTTCCATCGGCTGTGGTGTTTGTTCAGGAGTCCCGAGGGCTGAAAGGTTTCTGTACGAAAGCAAATCGTTCTTTCAAAATCGCCCTCACCATGACTGCTAGCAGCCTGTAGGGTGGTCTGACAGGTTCAACGTAGAGATACTTCTGCTCACAGAGGAGATTAGAAATACAATGAAACAGGGACCAGAACAGCACAGGAACAGGCCCTTCGGCCCACCGTGTCTGTGCCGACCATGATGCTTATTTAAACTAATCCCATCTGCCTGCACATGGTCCATCTCCCTCTATTCCTGCCTGTTCATGTGTCTGTCTAAATGTCTCTTAAACACCACTATCGTATCTGCCTCCACCACCTCCCCTGGCAGCCCCGTTCCAGGCACCACCACTCTCTGTGTAAAAAAAACTTGCCTCATAAATCTCCTTTAGGGTGCAGAAGAGGTTCACCAGGATGCTGCCTGGATCAGGGGGCATGAGCTATAAGGAGAGGTTGGACAAACTTGGGTTGTTTTCTCTGGAGCGGTGGAGGCTGAGGGGAGACCTGATAGAAGTTTATAAGATTACGAGAGGCAGAGATAGACAGCCGGTATCCTTCTCCCAGAGTCAAAATGTCTAACACCAGAGGATATAAATTTCAGGTGAGAGGCGGTAAGTTCAGAGGAGATGTGTGGGGCAAGTTTTTACACAGAGAGTGGTGGGTGCCTGGAACGTGCTGCCAGGGAGTGGGGGTGGAGGCAGATACGATAGAGGCGTTCAAGAGCTTCTTAGACAGGCCCATGGGTGTGCAGAGAATGGACGGAGGTGGACTGTGTGGGTGGAAGGGATTAGTTTAGTTATGCATCTAATTGCTAGTTTAATTAGTTCGGAACAACATTGTGGGCTGAAGGGCCTGTTCCTGTGCTGTACAGTTCTGTGTTCTGTGCACACTTTCCCTCTCTCACCTTGAACCTATGCCCTCTAATATTTGACACTTTCACCCTCCATTTTTATTTAGTGATGTTGGTTGAGGAATAAGTTGAGAAATAAATCGAACACTGCCGATAACTGCTCCACGGTGATCAGAGGGAGCTTCGTGCAACGTCAGGGGGGTACAGTCCTTGCCCAAACCTCTCACCCTGTGAATACCATTTTTAGCAAGATTCAGTAAGTGGGCCAATCAGCACAGGACAGGCTTCCACGGCTTGTCTGGGTGTTTGGTTACTGCTCTGCAACGCTCTGGATCCATAGAAGGAAAAGTCGGGGAATCTTGGGATTGGGCTGTAGGGCAGCCAGCCAGTCAGTCTGGGGCTGGTTCAGTCCTGGAGCACCACCTGCTGGCACTGCCTCTCCCAAGAACAACAACATCTATTCACGTAGCCCCTACAATTTATTACAACCAACAAGCATATTCAAAGAAAAGGTGACCTGAAGCTCAGACAAAGGGGGAGTTTTAAGAGGGAGGGGAGGCAGAAGATGTGCGAGGGAATTCCTGGGGTCAGGGCCCAGGCAGCTGAAGGTAGGTCAATTATAATTCAGAGTAACAAACGGACTGGTCGAGGAACTCGGTGGGTCGAGCAGCATCTGTAAGAGGAAAGGAATCGTCAATGTTTCGGGTCAAAACCCTGCATCAGATTGTTTGTTGCTCAGATTTTCTGCAGTTTCTTGTAATCTCCTCACTGACAATCAACACAGGCGCATCTCAAGGATACGTGATTAGCCCACTGCTCTACTCTCTCTACACTCATGACTGTGTGGCTAAGCACACCTCAAACACCATCTATAAATTCACCGATGACACCACTGTTGTTGGTAGAATCTCAGGTGGCGATGAGGAGGTGTACAGGAGTGAGGTAGATGGGCTGGTTGAGTGGTGTCGCAACAACAACCTCGCACTCAACGTCAGCAAGACCAAGGAACTGATTGTGGACTTCAGGAAGGAGAAGTCAGGAGAACACACACCAGTCCTCATTGAGGGGTCAGCGGTGGAAAGGGTGAGCAGCTTCAAGTTCCTGGGTGTCAACATCTCAGAGGATCTATCCTGGGCTCAACACATTGATGCAATCACAAAGGTGGCACACCAGCAGCTCTACTTCATTGGGAGTTTGAGATTTGGTACGTCACCAAGGACTCCTGTAAATTTCTACAGATGTACGGCGGTCCATGAACCCATGAACACTACCTCGTTATTCCTCTTTTGCACTATTTATTTATTTTTGTAACTTATAGTAATTTTATGTCTTGCACTGTACTGCTGCTGCAAAACAACACATTTCACGACATCTGTCAGTGATAATAAACCTGATTCTGATTCAATTATAATTTGGAATTTCCCAAAATCCCTGCACTGCTCCTCAACCTCAAACACCGTTTTCCTGCACTGTATCCCTCGATTCTTTCAATATCCAGAAATCTATTGATCTTCGAAAATCAAATAACTGCAAATGCTGTAAATCTGAAATAAAAGCAGAAAATGCTGGGAACACTCAGCAGGTCAGGCAGCATCTGTGGAGAGAGACAGAGAGTGAGAGTGTTTCAGGTCATCTGTGACAAGTACATCCTTTTATAGGTCAGGAGAGAAAAACGTCACACAGTACTCCAGGTACAGTCCCACCAAGGCTCTGTGTAACTGCAGTCAAACATCCTTACATTCTTGCAATAAAGGCTAACATGTTATTTACCTTCCTGACTGCCCACTGCACCTGCAGGTTAGCTTCCAGTGACTGGCATACAAGGACAGGTTGCTTTGAAATCCAATGATTCCCAATCTCTCACCATTTAAATTAAGGCCTTTCTGTTTTTCCTACCTAAGTGGACGAACCCACATTTTCCCACATTATACTCCATCTGCCAGCGTCGTTGCCTCCTCTCTCAGCTTGGACAAGGGGCCAACAATAATGCAGATGGAGTATAACGTCCCCACGAAGCCTCTTCCTGGGATGTGGGAAGTGCTGAAGGAGGGATTGAGTAAGAGGAGCTAGTATGCAGGTACTACAACAAACAGTCTGCTGGAGGAACTCGAGTAGCATCCGTTGGGGCAAAGGAACTGTCAACATCTTGGTTTGAAACTCTGAATCGGGACGTACTTCAGTGGGATCAAAGTCAAAGTCAAGGTCGAGTTTATTGTTAGATGCATAAGTCCATGTGCGCACAGGTGCAGTGAAAAACTTACTTGCAGCAGCATCACAGGCACAGAGCATCAGATAAGCAGCATTCACAGAAAAACATAAGTTAAACACAATTTTTACAAGAAAGAACACAATCAGAACAAAAAAAAAGTCCGTTTTAGTGCCTCATTCTTCTCAACTCAAGAGGCACAAGAGACTGAGAAGCTGGAATCTGGAGCAACACACTCCACACTGGATGACCTGTCCCGATGCAGGGCTTCGACCTGAAACATCAACAATTCCTTTCCCCCCGAGAAATGCTGCTCGACCTGCAGAGTTCCTCCAGCAGATTGTGTGTTGCTCCAGAGTCCAGCAGTCTCTAGTATCTCTAAGTACACAGGAACCTAGAAGAAGGTGGTGATCCCACTGAGATACAAGACTCTGAATGGGATGCCTTCTCCTCTATTCACCCAGGTCACGGCTGATCTTCCACCTCCGCTCCTGTACTATCCTCACGTCCCTTCATTCCCTCAGTATCCAGAAACTTATCGATCTCTGTTTTAAACGAACTCAGTGGCCGAGGTTCCGTAGCCATCGGGATAGAGAGTTCCAAAGGTTCAGCACACACTCAGTGAAGAGATCTCTCAACATCTCAGTCAAAACAGCGTTCCGAGACCGTGACCCTGGTCCTAGACCCGTCAGCCAGGGGAAACATCCTCTCCGCATCCAGTGAGTTACCAATGAGTTATTGAGAGATTAAGATACTTTCTTAACATAATATTTCTTGACACAGATATTCTTAATTCTCAGTGAATCTGCATTCATCTGAGGGGAAAAAGTCCAAGTATTTGCCTGTGGAGACATGAGGGGGGCTGCAGGTGATGGACCTTCGATGCAGGGTCTCGACCTGAAACGTTGACCACCTCTCTGCCTCCGCAGATGCTGCTCAACCCACTGAGTTCCTCCAGCAGTTTGTTCTTTGCTTAAGTGTTTGCCTGCGTCCATTTGTCATCCACTTTTTATTTAATCCGGTTTCCCAATTTTCTTTGACCAATTTAACCCTCATTCCCATGGAACCTACTTGTTTCAAATTTGAGTCATAGAGCCACACAGCACGGAAACAGGCCCTTCAGCCCAACTCATCCATGCCGACCAAGTTATCTATCGAAGCTAGTCACATTTGCCTGCGTTTGGCCCATATCCCCCTAAACCTTTCCTATCCCTGTACCTGCCTAAATATCTTTCAAACACTGTAATTGTACCTGCCTCTACCACTTTCTCTGGCAGCTTGTTCCACATACATGCCACACTCTGGGTGAAAAAGTTGCCCCTCAGGTTCCTATTAAATCTCTTCCCTCTCACCTTAGACCTGTGCCCTCCAGTTCTCGATTCCCCAGCCCTCGGGAAAAGACTGTGTGCATTCACCTTATCTCTGCCCCTCATGATTTTATAAACCTCAGTAAGGTCACCCTACAGTCTTCTTTGCTTCAGGGGAGAATCTCAGCCTATCCAGTCTCTCCTCATAGAGATCCAGCGGGAAACAGGCCCTTCAGCCCACTGGGTCTGTGCTGACCCATTTACTCTGATTCTACATTAATACCATTGAGATCTCAGTAGAGGTGGGAGAGCCCGGAGCTGGAGGGATCAGGGGAAGGAAAATGGGAGGGGTCATGGTCAGGGGAAGGGTCATGGTCAGGGGAGGGGTCGGTCAGATTCAGGGGAGTGGTCATGGTCGGGGAGGGGTCATGGTCAGGGGAGGGGTCATGGTTGGGGCAGGGTCATGGTCAGGGGAGGGGTCGGTCAGATTCAGGGGAGTGGTCATGGTCGGGGATGGGTCATGGTCAGGGGAGGGGTCATGGTTGGGGCAGGGTCATGGTCAGGGGAGGGGTCGGTCAGATTCAGGGGAGTGGTCATGGTCGGGGAGGGGTCATGGTCAGGGGAGAGGTCATGGTCAGGGGAGGGGTCATGGTTGGGGCAGGGTCATGGTCAGGGGAGGGGTCATGGTCAGGGGAGGGGTCATGGTCAGGGGCAGGGTCATGGTCGGGGAAGGGGTCATGGTCAGGGGAAGGGTCATGGTCAGATTTGGGGCAGGGGCAGGGTGGGGGGGGTGGTCACTGGGGGCAGTGAACGCTCGGAGTTTCCCGGGGCTCCGACTGACCCTGAGGGAATCCGGTTCTGCGGGGGAAGGGTCAGGGCCAGCCGCGGCGGGAGGGGCCGAACGGCCTGCCCCGGGGCGGGGGTGCCTGTCCCTTTAAGTGCGGGTCCCGGATGCGGAAGCGGAAGTGCGGCGGTGAGTCCGGGCGATGCTGAGGGCGGCGGCGCGGCTGCGGTTCGGGACCGGGGGGACCGGGGGGACCGGGGGGACCGGGCTCGGGCGGGGGGTCCGCGGGCGGGGCACCGGCACCGGCACCGGCCCGGGGGACGGGCCGCCCCCCGACAGCCGCATCCACCCCGAGCTGCTCGCCTGCCTGGTCTGCCCGCTGTCCCGGCGCCGCCTCAGGTCCGTCCGGCCGCGGGGGGTGGGGGGAGGTCAAATGGCTTGTGGGTCAGAGGGCAGTATAGGGTCAGTGGGGAAGGTCAGAGGACAGAGTGAGGTCGGGAGGGTCGGTGGGGAAGGTCAGAGGACAGAGTGAGGTCGGGAGGGTCGGTGGGGAAGGTCAGAGGATAGAGTGAGGTCGGGAGGGTCAGAGGGTAGTGTGGGTCAGTGGGGGAGGTCAGGGGTAGGGTCAGAGGGCAGTGAGGAAGGTCATGGGTTGAGGTGGTGCCTTGGGGAGGAGAGCAACGATCTGGCTCTGTACAGAGGGGAGGATCAGTGAGAGCTCGGAGGGACCAAGGGGGCAGCCAGCAAGGATGGAGGAGATTCTGGGGGTGGCCGGGGTGGGGTCGGTGGTTGGGGTGGATGAGCCTAGAGGAATGGGGAGGTTGCAGTGAGAGTTGGGATCAGGATGGGTTTCTGGGACGTGGTGACGGGAGGAGAGGGAAAGTTTGAAGGAACCCGGGGAATCTCTGAGTTGAAGCTAATCAGATGAGGGAGGAGGATGTCACAGAGACTTTGAGTTGTGCTGGTCGGGTGTCGATCTCATTGCTCGTTACTGATCTTGTTAAATGTTAGAAGGAATATACATTTCCAGAGCTCCTTTCATTACCAGTGGGTCAGGTGGTGTCTGTGGAGAGGGGGAGTGTTTTGGGTCGACTTCGCATGTTGTTGGGTGGTTGACAGCCTGGGGCATTGGTTTTGTTTTCCTCTCTCTGCAGCTGCTGCCCGACCTGCTGAATGTTTCTGGTGTTTTTGCTTCAGATTTTTAGCATCTGCAGTTTTTGTTTTTCAACCCAAAGTCAAAGAAACGGGCCCTTTGGCCCACAATATCTGTGCTGACCTTTTTGCCCATCTAAATTCCCATTTGCCTGAATTTGGTCCATATCCTATGGCTGTCCAAATGCCTCTTAAACATAGTGACTGTATCTGATTCTACCGCCACCTCTGGCAGCGAGTTCCAGATATCAACCGCTCTCTGTGTGACAAAAAAAAACTCTCGGATCCCCTTTAAAACTCCTTCCTTTCACTGTACACCTCTGTTCTCTCCTTTCTGATATTCCTATAATGGAAGAAAGATTTTGACTATCTACCCTATCTATGCCTCATAATCTTGCACACCTCTATCAGGTCACCCCTCAGCCTCTGCTGCTCCAGAGAAAAGAGCCCAAGTTTGTCCAGCCACTCCTGATAGCACATGCCCTCTAATCCAGGCAGCATCCTAGTAAACCTCCTCTGTGCCCTCGCCAAAGCCTCGACATCCTTCCTGTAGTGAGGTGACCAGAATTGCACGCAATACTCTAAATGCGGCCTAACCAGAGTTCTATAGAGATGCATCATAACTTCTTGACTCCTGTACTCAATACCTCAATTAATAAATGCAAGCATTCCATAAGCCTTCTTAACCACCCTGTCTACCTGTGTAGCCACTTTCAATGAGTCATGGACTTGCACCCCAGGGTCTCTCTGCTCTTCAACACTATTAAGGGTCTTGCCCTGAAGAGTGTACTGCCTCTTGACATTAGTCCTACCAAGGTGCAACACTTCACATTTATCCGGGTTAAACTCCATTTGCCATTTCTCTGCCCACATCTGCAGCTGATCTATATCACGCTGTATCCGTCGCCAGTCTTCTACAGTGGGTTTTTCTTTAATTTCCTCCTTTATTAAGTGTTAAGGTTTTTGGGAATGTTTGAAAAGCACGGCTGATCCGTGTTTACACTGAGGATTGAAGGGTCACTTCTGTCCGTTACAAATCTGCTTTTCAAATCCACATCTGCAGGTACGAGGAGTCCACCAATCAGCTGATCAATGACGAACTAGGGATAGCCTATCCGATCATCGACGGCATTCCCAACATGATCCCACAGGAGGCCAGGTTAATTCGGAAAAGTGAAGACGGCAGCAAGGAGGAAGAAAGTTCCCAGCAGTGAAGGGGGTACCGGGGGGGGGGGGGGGGGGGAAGACTCGGGGAGACTGCGATCTGTGTGTTTTATTTACTCAGCACCCTGTACGATGATGGCAGTCCACCTGTCGACCCTAACTGTCCTGGTGCCCCTGCTGTCTCTCGCCGGGCTGCTGTATTCGGCAACGTTTGATGAGGACTTTCCGCAGGGTTGTACCAGTGCTGCCAGTGTCTGCTTCTACAGCTTGCTGCTGCCTATCACCATTCCCGTCTACGTGTTCTTCCACCTGTGGAACTGGATGGGGATTAAACTCTTCAGGCACAACTAGTCCCCGCGTAAAACTCTTGGACTTGTTCACAAACTTCAGCCCTGCAGGTGAAATGTTTCAGTGACAAGGTTTTCCATTGGTTTGAAACACTTAACCCTTTGGGTGCATGTTGTCGGTGTTAACAACATCCTTGGTTAATGGGTGCTTTGGGTAGTTGTTCATCTGCGTTGTGTTCCCAATATTTATTGCTTTGACTTCAGTTGCGGTGTCTGGTTTCTCGTGGTCCTGCAAACATTACTCTCAGTCGGATGGTTGTGTGTTCAACCCCCTGCGTGACCGGCGTTACTCCCTGCTCTCTGCTGGCAGTAATGGCCCTGAATCCATGTGTGATGGATTCAAGCCCCATGATCGAGGCTGGCAGTACTGAGGGGGAGTTCCTAAATCCCTTCTCAGTGCCAAGGCCGTGGAAGAGCAGGGGAGTCCTACTCCCACTGCCCCTGGGGTTAATGCTTATCCCTCAGCAAACCACCAGAACCAGTGATCTGATCTTTGTCACATTACTCTTTGTGGGATCTTGCTCTGCACAATTCCCAGCACAGGTCGTTGCCGATAGAGCACTCTGGAATGTCCTGAGGTGTGATACCAGATCGCGTTCCCCGACTGGTCGTCACGAGGCAGCCTGTGGTCACTGACCAATGACTTTGTGACCAACCGTCACAGGCAGTGAATGGCTGTAATGTTCCGACGTCACACTTGTTCCTGTTTGCAGTGTTAGCAGTTAAATAAAACAGTTTGAAGCAATAATCTCTGATTTTATTTTCAGGTGGTTTCAAGAGGTTTGACTGTGTTATGATTGTTCCTTCCTTGTGAGGGGGCTGGAGTGTGTGGAGAGAACATAGTGCTGTCTTCGTATGTGTGAGAGAGAGAAAATGTACCTGACTTGGTAAAGGGTCAAGATGTAGAGCAAAGTTGGGCAGGGCAGATTTTGGGGAGAGTTCCTGCTCTCCCCTGCCCAGCATGTGAGGAGTCACACCCTGAGATCACCGTAATTATCTAGCCTCCAGGTTTAAGATTCATTTCCCCTTGTTCAGACTCCCCACAGGAGGTGGTTCCTCCCTCTATCCTAACAGGATCACACCTCTCTGGGAATATTGCGTTCAATTCCAGTTGCCCTGTTATAGGATGTGGAGACTTTGGAGGTTCAGAAGAGGTTCACCAGGACGCTGCCTGGATTAGAGGGCATGAGCTATAAGGAGAGGCTGGACAGACTTGGGTTGTTTTCTCTGGAGCGGTGGAGGCTGAAGGGAGACCTGATAGAAGTTTGAGAGGCAGAGATAGACAGCTGATATCTTTTTCCAGGGTCAAAATGTGACGGGGAAGTTTTTTTACACAGAGAGTGGTGGGTGCCTGGAATGTGCTGCCAGGGGTGGGGGTGGAGGCAGATACGACTGTGGCATCTTAGAGGCATTTAGACAGGCCCATGAACTGTGGAATGGAGGGATGTGGACCATGTGCAAGCAGAAGAGAATGGATTCAGCACAATATTGTGGGCTGAAGGGCCTGTTCCTGTGCTGTACTGTTCTGTGTTATTCCCTGATAGTTGGTGTGTTTGTACAGCAGGCAGTTTGGTGTGTTGGCCTTTACTGTAGGGGGTCAGGGAAGTCTTGCTGAGATTGGCCAGGGGGTTTTGGTGAGACATGGATGGATGGGCTGATCGGTTCAGGAGTCAGTGCAGTGTACGTTCACTGGACGGATCCCTGGGATGAGGTGGTTGTCCCAGGAACAGCTGGGGGAAGGTGGGCTGATAGTGAAGAAGGAGAGATGGACCTCATCGAGATGAGCGAGGTTCTGAGAGGGATGGACACGGTGGGTCTGTATTGAACGGTGAAGTAGGCTCAAGGGGCCAAATAACCTACTCCTGCACCAACGTCCTTGGTTCATAATTAAAAGGCCATAAGATATAGGAGCAGAATTAGGCCATTTGGCCCATTGAGACTGCTCTGCTGTTCAATCCCCGATCCCAGCTGTGCTCCATCCTCCTGCATGTCCAAGCTCCTGGCTACGTTCCAGACTCTGGCTCCCAATCCATGCCAAACACCTGGCACTGATTCCCAGTTTGCTGCAGTTGATTAGGGATGTCACTGAAAACCATGAATGCACACTTCTGGAGCACAGAGAAGCCCGGTGTACACTGCAGGAGGAGCTCACCACTTCCCAATCTACCCACCCCTCCAGCACCGCGTGCCCCGTCCTCGGCAGAGCCTGCGGCTCCCGCACTGACCCCGTCAGCCACCACAGGACAGTAGTGGCAGGAAGTCATCGCTGATCCTGAGGGACTGCCTGAGAAGTAGTGGAAGGCGGGAGGGTGTTCCAGTGTGAGAGGGGTTGTAGTCCAAACAAGATGCGGACAGACTGCTCTTGGTTCTGGTTGCATCACCCCCTGGTATGGAGGCTCCGATGCCCAGGATCACAAGAGGCTGCAGAGGGTTGTAGACTCAGCCAGCTCCATCATGGGCACAACCCTCCCCACCATCGAGGACATCTTCAAGGGGCAGTGTGTCAAGAAGGCAGCATCCATCACTAAGGACCCTCATCACCCAGGACATGCCCTCTTCTCGTTACTACCAGCGGGGAAGAGGTACAGGAGACCCACACTCAACGATTCAGGAACAGCTTCTACCCCTCTGCCATCAGATTTCTGAACGGTCCATGAACACTCTCATTATTCCTTTCTTTTTGCACTATTTATTTATTTTTGTAAGTTATAGTAATTTTATATCTTTGCACTGTCCTGCTGCCGCAAAACAACACATTTCACGTCATACGTCGGTGATAATAAACCTGATTCTGTCATGAAGTCATGAAATTGTTTTAAAAATGGAAGCCTTTAAATGTAAGGCATTCTGCTGGTTAATCAGACCTTCAGCAGATTAAAAAAAAACAAAGCTATTTTTAAAGTTCAGCTTCAGTGTCAACTGTTGTGACACACGGGCAGTGGATTGGATTGCCGGCTGATTCAGGAGGTGACGACGATATCCCCAATATAACATTTCATCTCTGGTTTCCCTCTCTGTGAAGTTACCTGCATGCATTCAGAATCTGGTCAGTCTGAGACATCGTGACGATCAGAAATACTTTGAGTGAAGTGCTTCTATATTTACCTTGCTTCTGTAGTCGTTGAAAGTTTTAATTTGTAATAATATTGGCAGATATGCAAGGTTGGTTTTTATTCCTTCAAGAAACATGAACTTTGGAAAGGCCAGAATTTCCTGCCCATTTCTAATTGCCCAAGAAGGTGGATGTGAGCTGTCACCTTGAACTGCCGTATCCTTCTGGTGGAGGTGTTCCCACAGTGCTGTTGGGGAGGGAGTTCCAGGATTTGGACCCAGTGATGGTGAAGGAACAGTGAGATATTTCCAAGTCGGGAAGATGTGTGACTTGGAGGGAAACCTGCAGGTGGTGGTGTTCCCCTGCACCTGCCGCCCGTGTCCTTCTGGGTGGGAGAGTCTGGGAGGTGATGTCCAAGTAGCCTGGGTGGGCAATTGCAGTGCATTTTGTAGATGGTCCACACTGCAGCCACTGTACACAAGAGCCTGACTTGTGCCTTGTAGATGGCGGAAAGGCTTTGGGGTGGCAGGAGGTGGTTAACTTGCTGCAGGAAACCCAGCCCCTGACCTGCTTTAGTTACCTCAGTGAGTGCCAAGATTTAGACCCAATCACAATGAAGGAATTCTCAGCAGTGGTGACTTCACTGCCTGCTGTCCTTGCCCTGGACGCTGGAGATATAGGTTTAGGAGAGAGTCTAGAAGAAGCAATTGATGTTTCACTGCAGCCACTGTGCGGTGGTGGCGGAGGGAGGGAGGGTTTAGGGAGGTGGATGGGGTGCTGGTCAAGTGGGCAGCTTTCTCCTGGATGGTGCCGAGCCTCCTGAGAGTTGTTGGAGCCACATTCATGCAGCAAGTGGAGAGAGTTCCGTCACTCCTGACGAGAGGATGGAAAGGCCTTGGGGTGTTGGGAGGTGAGTCTCACTGCAGGGTACCCAGCCTGTGATGTGGTCTTACTCCTGACTGGGAGCCAAGACCAATGATGCTGTGATGTTTAAATGAAAGAGGAATTTAAAAAGGTCTCTGCTCTATAAAGGTTAACTCAGTGACCGTAAATTGCTGAACCCGTGAGAGTAACTGTGCGAATTTCAATGTGTGAGTCGATGATGAATGTGATTCTGGTTCAGTGTCTGCGATGGGTTGACATTTGTAGTCTCTGATTGTTTCTCAGGTTTCCTTGGGTAGAGTTTGAGGAGTTTTACAAAGGAATGGAGGCCATTCAGCCTTCAACCTATCCTGCTGGTCAATCAGATCATAAATCTTTTGTATTTTGGCTCCACAACAATCCTTCCCAACAAAATCTCCCAAACTCCAAGCCGTGTGAGGAGGATCTCCTGATGTCCTGCCTGATCGACCGTGGTCCAGTTTTAAGTTTCTGTCCCCCTGTGACGGACTCCTCACCAGAATGATGTAGATTTTTGCTGTCAGTTCCTTTGAAGGTGCTCACTGCAAGATGTCCTCTCAACTTCTAAGCTCAGCCCGTGCTGGTTACTAAACTCTTTCAGTCCGGGTATTATTGTGATGAACCACTAGCCCTTTTCCAATCCCCGCCCCACACCCTCATCACTCAGCTCTGCACCAATCTCTGCCTCTCGGTGTGGTGCCCAGAACCAAAAGCAGTTCCTCCAGGCGAGATGTAAGTGACTTTGTTTTAACATCACATTCTGCTAAGAGATCATATTTCCATTAAAACATTGTGTATTTCTGGCTGAGGAATTTTGTACCAACTGGCAGAGAGCACTGGTGACCTTCCGATCTCGTCTCCCACACACTGCAACCACTGCATCAGTTGGTAACAGTCACAGAGTGGTACAGCACAGGAACGTGCCCTTCGGCCCACCATGTCAATGCTGACCTTCTTGTCCATCTACACTAATCCCATTGGATCTGTACCCTTCTATGCCTTGCTGAATGAAGTGTCTATCTGATTCCACTGCCTCCTCTGGCAGTGAGTTCCAGATATCATCCACTGTCTGAAAAAACTTTCCCCTCAAATCCTTTCTGAAACTCTTTCCTCTTACCTTGAACTTATGCCCCCCCCCCCCCCCCGACAAGAAAAATATTCTGACTATTGACCTTCACTATGCCTCATAACTATACACACCTCTATCAGGTCACCTCTCAGCCTCCTTCGCTCCAGGGAAACCAAGCCCAGCCCTGTCCGATCTCTCCCCATAACTACAGCCCTCCAATCCAGGCAACACCCTGGTGAACCTCCCCTGCACTCTCTCCAGCGCAACCACACCCTTCCTATAGTGTGGTGACCAGAACTGCACACAGTTCTCCAAGTGTGGGGGCAGGCATGGTAGTGTAGCGGTTAGCGTAACGCTATTACAGCGCCAGCGACCCCAGGTTCAATTTTGGTCGCTGTCTGTAAGGAGTTTGTACGTTCTCCCCGTGACTGCGTGGGTTTCCTCCGGGTGCTCCGGTTTCCTCCCACGTTCCAAAGACGTACGGGTTAGGAAGTTGTGGGCGTGCTATGTTGGTGCTGGAAGCGTGGCGACACTTGCGGGCTGCCCCCAGCACATTCTGAGTAATGCAAAAAGATGCATTTCACTGTGTGTTTTGAAGTACATGTGACTAATAAAGATATCCCATCCTATCCTAACTAGTGTTTTGTAAAGTTGTTACATAACGTCCCAACTTTTATATTCTATGCCCTGATCTATGAAGGCAAGCGTGCCGTATGCCTTCACACCCCCGATCTAGCTGTTGCTACTTTCTATGTACTTGAATCCCAAGCTCTTGTACCCCGTGATCCTGTTGTAAAGATTTTATCATCTTTAAAATGCCACTAAAATAGCCAGATTCTTGCTGCTCTATGGCTGCAGGATGTACCGTCTCCCACAGCACCTCCCGAACCCGCCATCTCTGTCACCAAGGAGAAGGGCAGCAGGTGCAGGGGAGCACCACCACCTACAGGTTCCCCTCCTGGTCACACACCAGCCTGACTTGGAAATACATCGCCGTTCCTTCACCAGTGGGTCTGAATCTGCAGCTCCCTCAAGAAAATCTGCAGTGGGACAAGGCAGAGACTCACCCCCACTTTCTCAAGGAGTTAGGGATGGGCAATAGATGCTGGCCTTGCCTGTGATGCCAAGAAACCAAAATATAATCTGGACCATAAATGTTGGTGCAGATCAATTTAGTCAAAGCCATACCAAGGTCGTGCTTTACCTTCTTAACACCTGTTCTGCGGTTGTCCTGTGCTGTTGATTTTATTTCCAGCTTAAAGAAGACACGAATCAACGTTTACAGACATTATATGCTGAATGTCAGAAAGTCATCTCTAGTACCATAATTACAAAGTGAACATTTCCAGGACATGAGTGGTGAATCTGCTACAGAATTTAACAATCTGTAGTCAACCTGACACCAAGAAAACTACGACAATCCTTTCTATTTAATAAAATCCTGTATCTTGTGAAGTATAAACTGCTGGCTAAAACACTGCAATTATGGGTGACAGACTCACTAACGTACGAGAGAAGAAAAGCAGTTTACTTGTCAGGCTTTGGTGAGGGGACGCCATCCCCGACACTCGACACAAGCAGAGAACATCTTCGAGCTGTGAAGAAAGGGACTGAAAGATAAACGCCAAAGATCGGAGGACAAGATTTACTGGCTGTTGCTAAAATATGAAAATAAATACTGCAGAAGGGAGAGGGAGAGAGCAAGCGAGAGCAGGCATTAAGCTACATTAGCAGGGAGAAAACCAAGGTACATGTATGACCTATTGTCCCTGGAGTTTGAAAGGGGTGATCACACTGCAGAATATATTCTTAGAGAGACTGACAAAGCAGGTGCTGAGTGGCTGTTTTATCAGGCTGCAGAATCTAGAGCTAGGAGGCAGGTCTGAAATGTTAAACTTCTTCACTCAGACGGTTGTGAATTCTCAACCCCAGAGGGCTCTGGATGTTCGTTCATTGATTAAAATCAAGGTAGGGCTGTGGATGTTGTGCACATGGACTTTTCGTAAAGATGTACTCATAGACCAGTCCATGCCGACCACGTTGCCCACCCAGCTAGTCCCAATTCCCTGCGTTCGGCCCAGATCCCTCCAAGCCCCGCCCCTCCATGTACCTATCCAAGTGCTTCTTAAATGACACTGTTGTACCTGCCTCACCCACTTCCTCTGGCAGCTCGTTCCATACACTCACCACCCTCTGCGTGAAAAAGTTGCCCCTCAGGTCCCTTTTAAAACTTTCCCCTCTCACCCTAAACCTACACCCCCTGGTTTTGGACTCCCCTACCCTGGGGAAAAGACTATTACTGTCCACCTTATCTGTGTCTCTCATAATTTTAAACACTTCTATGGCAGGCTAATCCAGAAGATTAAAACACGTGGGATCCAATGGGGACGGTGGATTAGATTCAAAATTGGACAGAGGGTAGTGGTGGAGGGGTGTCATTCTGACTGGAGGTCTGTGAACGGTGGTGTTCCACAGGGATTGGTGCTGGGACCTCTGTTGTTTCTGAGTTATATATATTTGGATGAAAGTGTAGATGGACTGATTAGTAGGTTTGCAGACGATGCAAAAAGTGGTGGAGTTGTGGGCAGTGATAGGTTGTGATCAATAGGGGATGGGTTGTCGAAGGATACAGCGGGATATAGATCAGTGGAAATATGGTTGGAGAAATGGCAGATGGAGTTTAGTCTGGACAAGTGTGAGGTGTTGCACTTTGGGAGGTCAAATGCAAGAGGAAAGTATACAGTGAATGGCAGGAGCCTTAGGAGAATTGATGTACAGAGGGGTCTTGGGACGTGAGTGGCAACACAGATGGATGTGTTGGTAAAGAAGGCGTACGGCACGCTTACCTTCATCAGTCGGCGCGTCCAGTACAAGAGTCAGGAAGTCACGTTGCAGCTGTATAAAACTTTGGTTAGGCTGCACTTGGAGTGTTGTGTGAAGTTCTGGGTGTCCCATTACAGGAAGGATGTGGAGGCTTTGGAGAGGGTGCAGAAGATGTTTATCAGGATGCTGCCTGGATTAGAGAGTATGAGCTATAAGAAGTTGGACAAACTTGGGTTGTTTTCTCTGGAGCGGCGGAGGCTGAGGGGAGACCTGATAGAGGTTTATAAAATTATGAGGCAGAGATAGGGTAGACAGAGTCTTTGGCCAGGGTAGAAATGTCAGATACTAGAGGGCATAGGTTTAAGGTGAGAGGGGGAATTATGAAGGGAGATGTGCAGGGCAAGATTTTTACAGAGAGTGATGGGTGCCTGGAACGGGCTGCCAGGGATGGTGGTGGAGGCAGATACGATAGTGGTGTTTAAGAGGCTGTTAGACACGTGAAGAGGCAGGGAGTGGAGGGATACGGCCCAGTGCAGGCAGATGGGGTTAGTTTGGATTGGCATCATGTCCAGCACAGACATGGTGGGCTGAAGGACCTGTTCCACGTTCTATGCTCTAAGACTGAGATCGATTTCTTTCCGACAGAGTGGAAAATGGTTATGAGGCAGGCAGTCAGTTGGGATCTTACTGAAAACCATAGCAGAGAGCCAATGGTCCACTCCTGATCCTATTGCCTGAACTCTTTCACTTTTGGACAATTCACCCTGTGGCTGCGTTTGAGATTGGTAATTGTTTCAGTGGAGTGACTGACTTTGTAACAGTGGTGACTGATGTGATACTTGTGTGCTCCTGGGCAGTTTCACCCTTCACTGTTCTCCCAGTTATTCCTGCATGGTGATACGTTACTTTCCCTCACACTGAGTTACAGCAGTTCTGGTTACAAACGTTCACCTTCACAGAATTCACAAATCACTCCCGAAAAATCTGAGATACAGAATAAAGATTCGCTCTCACGGAACGTATGTGAACAAAAAAAAACTCAAAATGCAAAAGAAACAACAAATTTTGTCAGTTTTATTTTTCTTCAACTCACATTTCTTGACGCAGATGATGCGGCTTCCCGTTATGGAAAATCGCGATATAGACGGTTTACCAGGGACTCATCACCTCCCTTCTCCGTAACACTGGTGGTGCGGTGGACAGTGAAGAGGGTTGTCTAACAGTCAACTGGGAAAGTGGGCCAAGGAATGGCAGATGGAATTCAACTCGGATAAGTGTGAAGGGATGCACTGGGAAGTTAAACCAGGGCAGGATGTACACAGTAAATAACAGGGCCCTGGAGAGTTTGTAGAGCGGAGAGGCCTCGGGGTACAAGTACACAGTTCTCTGAAAGTGGCGACGCAGGTAGACAGGGTGGTGAAGAAGGCGTCTGGCATGCTGGCCTTTGTCAGACGGGACACTGAGCGCAGGAGTTGGGACGTCACGTTACAGCTGTACAGGACGTTGGTGAGACTGCACCTGGAATATTGTGTGCAGTTCTGGTCGCCGTACCATAGGAAGAATATGATTAAGCCAGAGAAGCTGCAGAAAAGATTCATGAGGATGTTACCGGGACTGGAGGGCTGGAGTTATAAGGAGAGACTGGACAGACTGGGAATGTTTTCCCTGGAGTGAAGGAGGCTGAGGGGTGACCTTATGGAGGTTTATAAAATCATGAGGGACTTCGATAAAGTGGATGGTCCCAATCTTCTTCCCAGGGTAGGGGAGTTTAAAACTAGAGGGCACAGGTTGAAGCTGAGAGGGGAAAGAGTTAATGGGGACCTGAGAGCTAAGCTTTTCACACAGAGGGTGGTGGGTGTGTGGAACGAGCTGCTGGAGGAAGTGGTAGAGGTGGATACAATTACAGCGTCTTTTAAACACTTGGACAGGTCCATGGACAGGAAAGGTTTAGAGGGATATGGGCCAAACACAGGCAAATGGGACTGTCTCAGGTCAGCATGGACAAGTTGGGCTGAAAGGCCTGTTTATGTGCTGTATAACTCTGTGAATCTAACCTGGGGGTCACCTGTCCACCGAAATATCTGAGCTGCTATAATGAGTAACAAACTTGAAAGAATTACAGGGTAATATAAATTTTAACTGATAAGGTTAGCTGCATGAAGAATTAATTGATGCTTTTTAGAGATCAAATTTCAGAATGTCACAGAGTCATACAGCACGGAAACAGGCCCTTCAGCCCAACTGGTCCGTGCCGGCCAAGATGCCCCATCCAAGCTAGTTCCATTTGCCAGCGTTTGGCCCATAACCTTCTAATCCTTTCCCATCCATGGACCTGTCCAACTGTCTTTTAGAAGTTGTTATTGTACCTGCCTCAACCACCCGCTCCAGCAGCTCGTTCCAATAGATACCACTCTTTGTGTAAGGAAGTTGCCCCTCAGGTTCCTATGAAATCTCTCCCCTCTCACCTTAAACCTATGCCCTTCAGTTCTTGATTCTCCAACTCTGGGGAAAAAAGACCGAGTGCATTCACCACTTAAATTGTTTTATGTAATTTAAATGATTTTCTTGCTACTGTAATTTTCTGGGGAGAGTGTATCGAGCATCAGGACAGGCAGTTCCAGTCACATTCCTGAGAGGAACAGTGATCCAAACCAACTCCCACGGCAGCACTGAGGCAGGACCACAGAGTCAGAGGTGCAGACTTTCCAATGCAAATTAATCTGAGGCTGCATTTGAGCTGTGAAGTGGATGCATCAGATCCCACAGAGGAGCCAGCCAGTTCCCACAGTCGGTATTTACTCCTCCAGTGGTGTGAGTGAAAGAGATAATCTATTCACTTATAACTGCAACATCTCACTGTGCACCACTGGTAACGTGCTTCCTGGTGCAGAGAGCACAAAATATTTCATAAATATAAATTAGTTCAAGGCAGAAATCATCTCCCCGGAGTGTGGAACTCCCTCCTGCTGGGAGGCGTCGAGGGCAGCAGCAGAGAGGGATGCGAGGGAAGTTGGAGGGAGAGAGGGATGTGCTCATGAGAGGAATGGGAGGAGGCAGAAAACTAGCACAGAGCAGAGGGGCTAAATGGCTTGTTTCTGTGCTGACGTTCACTGTAATCAAAGTCCTCCTTCCACATTCAAGCACGTTGAATCCAGGAGCAGAGATCTCATAACCCCAACACACTGTCAAATGTTGCCCATTCCCAACTTAACCCATAAATATCTCTGGCTGCAAAGTGCTTCAGGATGTCAAGGTCAAGAAAGGCACTAGATCTACATGTTTTTCTTCAACTTATTCAAGGAGCCAAAAATGACCAGGTCTCACACTGCTGGTGTGTGCCTCTGGTGTCAACAGCTATAGAACTATAGTCAGTACCGGATGAGCCCATTCGGCCCAATTTGCTCATGCCAGCTCTTTGAAAGAGTGTGTTTTATTCAATCCTAATACAACCCTCAGATTTCACTGCATCAACAGGTTAAAAACTCTCCACACAAATTCGCAACAGCCTCTGGAACCCGTTTCATTCCAACCTCTGTTGTTACTATCAAAGGTGGAAAGTTCTGCATTTCTATAGCACCATTTACAGTCTCGGGTCATGCTAATGTGTTTTTTTTGAAATGGAGACACGTATGGAGGAATTTAAGATGGGGGATATGTGGGAGGAAGGGATAGTCTTAGGCATGGTTTAAAGGTCGGCACAACATGATGGGCCAAAGGGTTCTATGGTTCTAAGAAACTGCAGATGCTGGAATCTGGAGCAACACAGAAAACGCTGGAGGAACTCAGCGGGTCAGGCAGCATCTACGGAGGGAAATAGCCCTTCATCAGCCCTCCCTCTTCTGAAAGGGAGCATCCCTGACAAACCTGCACTCCCTCAGTGCTGCACTGAGAGCATCGGTCTGGATTAGATGTTCACCTCTGGAGCTGGCTTTGAACTCATCAACTTCTAACACAGGGTCCAGAGAGTAACCCATGGATCTTGGGGTCCACGTCCATAAATCCCTCAAGGTTGCCGCGCAGGTCGATAGGGTTGTTAAGAAGGCGTATGGTGTAAATTGCCCCTAGTGTGTAGCTAAGCGGTAGGATCTGGGGGGAGTTGATGAGAATGTGTGGAGAACACCAGGAGATTGAATTTGAAGGCAGAATACAAGGTTAATACAAGGACTCTTAGAAGTGTGGAGGAACAGAGGGATCTTGGGGTCCACGTCCATAGATCCCTCAAGGTTGCTGCACAGGTTGATAGGGTTGTTAAGAAGGCCTATGGTGTGTTGGCCTTCATTAGTCGGGGTATTGAGTTCAAGAGCTGCGAGGTGATGTTGCAGCTCTGTAGAACTCTGGTTAGAGAATTGTGTTCAGTTCTGGTCACCTCGTTATGGGAAGGATGTGGAAGCTTCAGGGAGGGTGCAGAGGAGATTTACCAGGATGCTGCCTGGATTGGAGAGCACGTCTTATGAGGATAGGTTGAGCGAGCTAGGGCTTTTCTCTTTGGAGTGAAGGTGGATGACAGGTGACTTGATAGAGGTGTACAAGATGATAAGAGGCCTAGATCGAGTGGACAGTCAGACACTTTTTCCCAGGGCGACAATGGCTAACATGAAGGGGCATAATTTTAAGGTGGTTGGAGGAAGTTATAAGGGGGATGTCAGAGGTAAGTTTTCTTTTTAAACACACAGAGTGGTGGGTGCGTGGAACGCACTGCCGGCAGAGGTGGTGGGGGCAGGTACATTAGGGACATTTAACAGACTCTTAGATAGACACATGAATGATAGAAAAATGGAGGGCTGTGTGGGAGGGAAGGGTTAGATAGATCTTAGAGCAGGATAAAATGTCGGCACAACACTGTGGGCCAAAGGGCCTGTACTGTGCCGTAATGTTCTATGTTCAATGTTCTAACCCACTGGGCATAACCCAAGCCTGTTATTCCATCCTGAAATGCAAAGCACACCCATCACATTTCATAGTTCTCCATCTGAAATCCTGTTTCAGTGAACATCACCTGCAGTTCTACAGTCAGCAAGTCTTTACGTCAGATGCATGCCATCAGAGGATCTGACAGTGCCTGTCACACTGACCCAAGCAGCAAAAGTATGGCAAAAATTCATCCAAAACATTTAACTGTGAAAATTCTATATTTTCTATAAAGACCATGAACAGCACAAGACTGATTAAAGGATGATGATACACAGATGGAGATTTCCTGTTACACTTACCGCAGCCTTCCCACACACTGTGCTGATGTCACTAACTTTGTTCTGTGCTATGGGGTTTTCATCCTTGTCACCCGGTCCCCCCCACGATGGGCTTGCGTTGTTCTTGTTCCGTTAACTCTGGGTTCTCACAACAGGATGTCAGCCCAGCAGGCTGGATCTGGTGACCAGTGCGAGCCACAATGCCCACACCAAACACTGTGTAGACTGCACTTGTGGCGTCAGGAAGGAGTCCAAAAAACACAAACATTACAGATGACTAAACAAGTTGGATGTTTGCCGCTGGAACCAGATCTTCTCGCTCTCAGATCTTTTGCTTCTTCTGTCTATTTCTCACCAAGGGTGCTCTGGGGTCTCTGGTCTTCAGCTGGCCTTTGACTTTAAAGAAGTAAGATTCGTTCAGAAAGGTCTGCACGTACTTCCCGTCGTCGGATCTTCTGCTTTGCGAGAGGATGAAGCTGTTCTTCAGGCCCTGCCTCTTTCCCTCAGAGAGAGGAGACAACAGGAGCACCTGGCAAGTGTTTGGGGCGTCCGGTGACTTTACAAAGCCTTGATGAGATGTACCCCTGCAACACTCCTGCGGACAGAGAGAGTTGGGGCTGGTTTTCATGTCAGAGTCAATTTTAGCTCTTACCCTCGAGGGAAGACTGAGGTCAACTGGCTCCTGAGAGCAGTGCTCCCCTCTCGCCCTCTGGCAGAACTGAAGGGATGTAGCCACAGCTGGAGAGCTGAAGAAGTCAGCAGTTTGTGTCCCCTTGTCACAAAGTTTGCTGTTGGGCAGGTCCAGGGCAGAGGGGAGCACACCAGCCATCACGTTGCAATCTTCCTCCACCATCTCCTCCACCAAGTAACTGCCCGTGCTGTTAGACTGCACCAAGGGGAGGAACGTCTTCTGTGTGATGAAGAGGTCCTGACTGTTGACGAAATCCTCGGTCACTTCAGGATTTGTTTCCACTCCATGGGCCACTCTGCTGTTCTCGGAGCAAAGGCCGTCCACCTCGTCCTCACCACGGAGCCTTTTGCTTCCGGGGTCTCCAGTTAGACAACCGAGATACCGATGCCACGATTCATCGAGTGACACCTTAGGTCTGGAGGTCTGAGCGAGGGACTGCCAGAAGGGGTTAAGAATCCGGCGGTGCTGACTGACAGCTGGCCTCTCCTTCAATGCGTCTTGTCTTGCCTTCTCTCTACAACAAGCTTTTTCCCAACCTGCACATGGCTCCTCCTCCTGCTGCATTCTCTTCCCATTGGCCGGGCTGTAAAGACCTTCCTGAGGGGTGGGGAGGCGCAAGTGCCTGTGGACCTTTGTACCTGTAGCCCATGGATCACTGACTGCTCGAAGACATTTGACTTCCTCCCAGTGTTCCTTCTTCCTTACTCCCATGAGATTTCCAGACAAGGAACAGTCGCCAAGAAGGCATTTTCTCCGTTTGGATTTAGCCGGAATGTTGCACACAGTGATGTGTTTGGGAGCCTGATGTTGGTTCAGAACAGAATTGGGCTTTTCCATGCCTTTCTCTTGTCTATATTTCTCTTTCTTCTTATCCTTCTCTTTCTTTTTGCTTTTCTTGCATTTCTTTTTCAATGAGCTTTTTCTCCTGCCTTCGGAGACCTCCTTCACAAGCTGCTCCACAAAGCTATTGCAAGATCCGTCTTTTCCGATCTGTGGTGCAAATCGAATGCGTTTGGAGCTTTTGTTTCTCTTTGCTTTCTTTGTGCTGACTTGGTTGAGGCCAACTCCCTCATGGTCCGGCAGTTTTTCGCAATCGGGGACCAGACGTGCATTTTGTCTTGTGGATTTGCAGTAAGACTCCTGGAAAGTAAGTCCAACAGCAGTACTCAAGCAATACTGGTTTGGAAAGGTAGCAGGCAGAAAAACAAATTACACACAAAAAGCTGGAGGAACTCAGAGGGTCAGAAAGTATCTATGGAGGGAAATGGACAGTCGACGTTTCGGGTCAAGACCCTTCACCTGGTCCAGATGAAGAGTGTCGACCTGAAATGTTGACTGTCCATTTCCCTCCACAGATGCTGCCTGGCCCGCTGAGATCCTCCAGCACTTTGTGTGTTGCTCCAGATTCCAGCATCTGCATTCACTTGTGTCTTAATAACTACCTGCAGTATATCTTCACCTCTCGCCCTGCTCGATCCCATTGGGAGAACTGTGGACTGTTCTGGGTGTGATGACCAGAAGTGATACCTGGCATCCAAGGGTTAAATTGCAAGGAGAGATTCCACACACCAGCCTCCCCTCCATTGATTCCATCTATACTCCCCTCTGCATAAGGAAAGCAGCCAACATAATCAAGGACCCTCCCACACTGGTCATTCTCTCTTCTCCCCCCTCCCATTGGGCAGAAGATACAAAAGCTTGAGAACACGTACCACCAGGCTCAAGGACAGCTTCTATCCTGCTGTTATCAGACTATTGAATGGACCTCTTGAACGATAAAGGTGAACTTTTGATCTCCCAATCTACCTCGTTATGGCGCTTGCACTTGTCTACCTGCACTGCACTTTCTCCGTAACTGTAACACTATGTACTGGATTCTTTTTTCCCTGTTGAAATACCACCTGGGAGTACTGATGTACGAAATGATCTGTCTAGATGGCACGCAAACAAAAGCTTCTCACTGTGTCTCGGTACACGTGACCGTAATAAACAAATTATCCCAAAATTCTGCTGGTATGTTAATTCGCAACTTGGTGTTGGGCAAACAAATTCAAAGGGGAGTTGATGGGCATGTGTCAGAGAGAATAAATTGTGGGGGTACAGGGAAATAAGGAGGGGGAATAGGACAGATGGGATCGCTTCCCTGGGAGCTGGCACTGACCCAACGGGCCAAATGGCCTCATTCTGTGTTGTTACGAGCATAAGATGATGTCGGAATTTAAGAGGTTCAGAGGTCACGACAGATGTTCATGCTGGAAAGGGGAAGAGATAGGGCAGATTGAGAGAGAAGGTATCGCCATTGATCAAGGCAACTGGAACTAGGCGGCGGAGTCTAAAGTTAGTCCCAGGGTTTCTGCAGTTATAGAAACTTAATCAGGTAGAGGGTGGCAGAAATGTGGAACTTTCTTCCGCAAATGGCAAGTGGTACCGTGGGGGTCAATTGTCAATTTATACACAGTCACATCCAGGTTTGGTTTGGTTCATTGTTATTGTCACATGTACCAAGGTCTGTTTTGCATGATCTCCATACAGATCACTTCATCACATCAGTGCAGTGAGGTAGTACAGGGGAAAACAATAACAGGATGCAGAATAAAGTGTTACAGTTACAGAGAAAGCACAGTGCAGGCAGACAATAAGGTGCAAGGGCCACAACAAGGTATATTTTGAGGTCAAGAGTTCATCTTTATTGTACAAGAGGTCAGTCAAAGAGTCTTATAACAGCGGGATAGAAGCTGTCCTTGAGCCTGGTGGTACGTGCTTTCAGGCTTTTGTATCTTCTGCCCGATGGGAGGGGGGCGAAGAGAGAATGTCCAGGGTGGGCGGGGTCTTTATTATGCTGGCTGCTCTCCCAAAGCAGTAGACAGTGACAGTGGAGGGGAGGCTGGTTTTGGTGATGGATGGAGCTGTGTGTTTGATCAGGACAGATAAAAGAGCAACAGAACAAGAGGTTTTTGTAGACCAGACACGTTTACAGACGCATCCATGCAAACACATAAGTGTATTAAAGGGTAGGTGAGCTGCCTGCACTGCACTTTCTCTGTAACTGTAACACTTAATTCTGCATTCTGTTACTGTTTTTACCCTGTACTACCTCAATGCACTGTGTAATGAATTGATCTGTATGGACAGCATGCAAGACAAGTTTTTCCACTGTGCTTTGGTACATGTGACAATAATAAACCAATTTATTTACCAATTTGTAGGTGTGATAAACCATCTGATGTGATAATAGAGACCTGTCTAAAGGAAGAGCAACAATGGATTCTAAATATTCCAGGAAACAAGTTGTTCGGGAAAGCTGGGAGGGGAAGCAAGGAGAGGGAGCAGTGCTATTGATTCACAAAGTGTGCCATTAAAAATTCACTCAGAAAGGAAAAGTAAACCTACAAATATTGGAAATATAAAACTTACAAAGTTCTTCAGGGAAGGAAACCCACCATCTTTACTTGGTCTGGACCCACAGCAAGGTAGTGAATCATAACTGTCCTCTGAGATGGCCCCAGAGAGGGGTAACTGGGGTTCAGCAATAAATACCGATCCTAAATAATCCCAAGAATTAACTCACTGAACGTCCAGGACCTTCCTCCTCAACTTCCACTGCAGGTGTCCCAGGAGGTGATTGGGCAGCTTTCTGTTTTCTCTTCACCGGCCTTGATTCCATCTTTCTGGAAAAGTAACAAACACCTCAGAGGCAAAATCTCAACCTTCCCACTTATCCCATTACTGCTAGTTGGACCCATGGGAGGGAAAGTACGGTGCAGAGAGATAATTCCTCTCACACAAGGGAGCATGGCCCTACATTTGGAACCCAGCCGTTGGGATGATCTCCCTCACACAGGGGGTGGTGGGACCTGGAACCTTCACCCCCAGGGACCTGCTGAGACTAAGCGCCACATGCAAACCCCAGAAAATGAGGTCAGTTTGATTGGATGCAGGGTCAGGGAAACAAACTGTCCAATCTGATTGGATGGGCGGAGGAGGAGGGGCCGAATGGCCCTTCTGCTGTCCCTCAGGTCTTGCAGGAGGCGGGATCCTTTCCTCTCTGTGCATCACCTCCAACCCTTTCCCCCCAGTGGGTGGCCTGGGTGTGGGGAATTAACCTCCCCCCCCCCCCCCACCCCACCGGCCGGCCCGGGACACGGCTTCACCGTCAGGGCAAAGCCCCTGGAAGGGAGGGGAGGGGAGGCGAGGCGGGGGACTCCCCGCACGACCCTGGGCTCTCCGTCTCACCGCCAGCGGACACACTGTATCCCCCCGGCCGCTACACTGTGGCCGCGCCAAAGCCCACGGGGAGGGGCTTCCAGGCACCGCCCACCCAGCACCCAGGGGACACAGCACGGCGCTGCCGGCACCTCCTCGTTGTAGGCTGCACCCGCCCGATGCCAACTGTCGTGTGACCACAGGGCGTTCGTTGCTGGTGCACTTACCAGATGTAAGTCGTTGCTGTAGCCGGGGCCACCCTATAGATGCACGTTGTTGTTGTAGGAACCAGGGCCACCCTATAGTTGCAAGTTGTTGTTCTAACCAAGGCCACCCAATAGTTGTTGTTATAACCTGGGCCACCCTATGGTTGCAAGTTGTTGTTGTAACCGGGGCCACCCTATAGTTGCAAGTTGTTGTTGTAACCAGGGCTACCCTATAGTTGCAAGTTGTTGTTGTAACCAGGGCCACCCTATAGTTGCAAGTTGTTGTTGTTGTAACCAGGGCCACCCTATAGTTGCAAGTTGTTGTTGTTGTAACCAGGGCCACCCTATAGTTGCAAGTTGTTGTTGTTGTAACCAGGGCCACCCTATAGTTGCAAGTTGTTGTTGTTGTAACCAGGGCCACCCTATAGTCGCAAGTTGTTGACACCAAATGCACCCTACATACAAGTCATTGCTGTTACAGGTGAACCTTCTGAATGCCACCTTGTTCCTGGGTACACCCTATAGATGCTGGGTTGGTACTCGGGTATTCAACAGGTGCTAGGTTTTCTTACATAATTTTGTTTTTTGAGGCTCTGGGTGTTGTGGGCAAGACCAGCGTTTATTGGCCACCCCTGGCTGTCTTTGGAAAGGTGGTGGTGAGCTGCTCTTTTGAACCTCTACAGTCCCCTAGTGAAGGAGCACCACATGGTCCAGTTGGGGAAGGAGTCCCAGCTGCTAGATTCAGCAGCAATGAAGACCAGCGATATATTTCCAAATCAGGAAGGTGTGTGATTACCAGGGAACCCTCAGGTGGTGGTGTTCCCCTGCACCTGCTGCCCTCTTGATGGAGGAAGTCGTAGGTTTGGGAGGTGCTGTGGGAGAAGTAACTGCACTGCATTTTGTAGGTGGCCCACGCTGCAGTGATTGTGTGCCTGTGATGGAGGGAGTGAGTACTTAGGGTGCTGATCAATGGTGCTGAGCTTCTTGAGAGCTGTTGGAGCGGCACTCATCCAGGCAAGTGAAGGATATTCCATTACTGTCCTGATTCATACCCTGCGGAAGGACTTTGTAGTTTGGGGAGGTGAGTTACTCTCTGCAGAACAGCACACATCTGTCAGCATTTGTGTGGTTGGTCTACCTGAGTTTCCAGACGAGAGATGATGGTATTTCCATTGAAGGTCAGGGGTACATGGTTAGATTCTCACTTGTTGGAGATGATCACTGCTTGGCACTATTGCAACGTAAATATTACTTACCACATATCAACCCATGTCTGGGTATTGCCTAAGTCTTCATGCATGTAGACATGTGCTGCTTCATTTGCTGAAGAGTTGCAAATGGAATTGAACATCTTGCGAACATCTGCACCTCCAACCTTACGATGGAAGGAAGGTCATTGATGAAGCAATTAAGATGGTTGAACTTGGGATACTGCCCTGAGGAACTGCTGCGGTGATATCCTGGGGCTGGGATGATTAACTTCCAACACCCACAACCATCTTCCTTTGTGCAAAGTATGACTCCAACCACAGGATTGTTTTCTCTTTGATACCCATTGGCTTCAGACTTACCAGGATTCCTTCATATCAAGATGTCAAGGGCAGCCATTCTGGAGTTCAGCTTTTCCGTCCATGTCTGAAGCAAGGCAGTGATGACGTCTGGAACTGAGTGGTCCTGGTAAACTGGGCACCAGTGAGCAAGTTATTGGTGAGTCAGTGCAGGATGTACCTTATAGATTTAAATTGTTGTTACTGGATGCACTCTATGGAAACCAGCCTCCCCTCCATGGACTCTTGTCTACACTTCTCACTGCCTCAGTAAAGCAACCAATATAATCAATGACCCCAGGCATTCTCTGTTCTCCCCTCTCCCATCGGGCAGATGATACAAAAGCCTGAAAGCACGTACCACCTGGCTCAAGGACAGTTTCTATCCTGCTGTTATAAGACTATTGAACGGTTCCCTAGTACAATAAGATGGACACTTGACCTCACAATCTACCTCATTATGACCTTGCACCTTATTGTCTGCCTGCACTGCACTTTCTCTGTAACTGTAACACTTTGTTCTACATTCCGTTATTGTTTTCCCCTGTACTACCTCAATGCACTGATGTGATGAAATGATCTGTATGGATGGCATGCAAAAACAAAGTTTTTCACTGTACCTTGGTACATGTGACAATAATAAACCAATTCAGATAGAGGTTGTTCTTGATGTTGTATGTTCCTCACTGGAGCTGCTGCCATAATGAGCTGTGTGGTTGGTAGTGAGCAAGATTGACCAGATGGGCAAAGTGCAAGTGAAATTCTATCTGAAGATTGTGGGTAATGTATCCGGGCGAGCAATAAGGCATGGACAAACACAGTAAATAGGACAAAGGTGAACATTGTAGACCAGCATTTACGCAGGTCCCTGAAGGTAGCAGCATAGGTGGATAACGTGGCTAAGAAGGATTACAAGACAGATTCTTTTATTGGCCAAAGCATAGAATGTAAGAGTTGTGCAGGCTTCCTGGAATTAAATAAGCCACGTTTAAATGATGCTCTGGGCTGGCCACATCGAACAAGTGCAGGGTTCCAGCATCTCAAGGATTCTGCAGCAAGGACCAAGCTCCAGGTATGTCCTTGGACAGTTACACAGGCCAAAGCCTGCAAGATAGCAGTTCATGATTTCAAGCATCACTGACCGGGCTTCACGAAAGAGTCAGGGAAAGGCGTGTACTGTCAGTGCAGAACAAATCCGCAGTGTGATGTGTGCAGCCGATCAGCCACATCCCAGGTCAGAGACAGGTCGTAGATGGAGACACAAGAGACTGCAGAGCTAGGGCTTTACTCATTGGAGAGAAGGAGGATGAGGGGAGACATGATAGAGGTATACAAAATATCAAGAGGAATAGATAGAGTGGACAGCCAGCGCCTCTTTCCCAGGGCACCAATGCTCAATACAAGAGGGCATGGCTTTAAGGTAATGGGTGGGAAGTTCAAGGGAGATGTCAGAGGGAGGTTTTTCACCCAGAGAGTGGTTGGTGCATGGAACGCGCTGCCTGGGGTGGTGGTGGAGGCTGATACGTTGGTCAAGTTCAAGAGATTGTTAGATAAGCATATAGAGGAATTTAAAATAGAGGGATATGTGGGAGTCTTAGGAGTGGTTTGAAGGTCGGCACAACATGGTGGGCCGAAGGGCCTGTATGGTTCTATGGTTCAGAAGCTGGAACCTGGAGCAAAAAACAAACTACTGGAGGAATTCAGTGGGTCGATCAGCATCTGTGGGGGAAAGGATTTAGTCCTGATGCAGGGTCTTGACCCAAAATGTTGACAATTCTTTTCTCCCCACAGCAGCTGCTCGACCCGCTGAGACCAGCAACTTACTTTTTGCTTCAGGTCATAGAAGAATGAAATCTGTTGTGTTGATGGCTCCGTCCAGCCCAGTGTGAACTACTGGTTAGCTCGCCTCTGGAGGACTGTGTATGGTTCTGGTCATCTCACTACAGGTCAGGTATGGCTCACTGTAGAGGGAGCAAAGGAAATGTATGAGTCGTAGAGTCATACAGCACAGAAGGAGGCCCTTCGGCCCACCACGTCTATGCTGACCCCTAAACACCCAACTATACCAATCCATTTACCAGCACTTGGTCCCCCTCAGGCACAGCATTCCAAATTTCATTGACCCTCTAGGGGAAAAATGTCATCCTTATGTGCCCTCTAAGCCTTATGTCAAACTGATGCCCCCCGGTTATAAATCACCCTGCTGTGGGGAAAAGTTTACTACTATCTTGGTTGCAAGAGGGGCAGGACTGGCCACTCAATGTTTGGGGATTCTGATGTTTTAGAGACGATAGACGGGGAGGCATTAAAGGGGGAGGGGTGGCATTACTCATCAGGGAAAATATCCCAGCAGTGCTCAGAGAGGACGTACTGGAGGGCTCGACTACTGAGGCAATTTGGGTGGAACTGAGGAATAAGAAAGGGGTGACCATGTTTATGCGACTATAGTACCGACCTCCCAATAGTCAGCAGGATTTAGAGGAACAAATTTGTAGAGATATAGCAGACAGTTGCAAGAAAAACAAGGTTGTGATAGGTGATTTTAACTTTCCACATATTGACTGGGACTCCCATACTGTAAAAGGATTGGATGGGATCGAGTTTGTCAAATGTGTTCAGGAAAGTTTCCTTAATCAATATGTAGAGGTCCCAACTAGAGAGAGTGCAATACTGGATCTCTTTGGGAATGAGACAGGGCAGGGGACAGAAGTGAATACAAGGGAACACTTTGGACCTAGTGATCATAATTCCATTTGTTTCAAGATAATTATGGAGAAGGATAGGACTGGTCCTTGGGTTGAGATTCTAAATTGGAGTAAGGCCAATTTTGATGGCATCAGAAGGGATCTGGCAGGCGTGGATTGGGATAGGTTGTTTTCTGGCAAAGGGATGCTTGGTAAGTGGGAGGCTTTCAAAAGTGAAATATTGAGAGTACAGAATCTGTATGTTCCTGTTAGGATAAAAGGCAAGGCTAAGAGGTTTAGGGGACCTTGGTTATCGAGGGATATTGAGGCCCTGGTAAAGAAAAAGGAGGTGTATATCAGGTACAGGCAGTTGGGATCAAATGAGGTGCTTGAGAAGTATAAGAAATGCAAGAGAACACGACAGGAATCAGGAGGGCAAAAGAGGACAGGAGGTTGCTCTGGCAGACAGGGTGAAAGAGAATCCCAAGGGTTTCTATAGCTATATTAAGAGCAAAAGGGTAGCAAGGGACAAAATTGGTCCTCTTGAAAATCAGCGTGGTCATCTGTGCATGGAGTTGAAAGAGATGGGGGAAATCTTAAATGAATTTTTTGCACCTGTATTTGTTCTGGAGACAGACACAGAGACTAGTGGTTAAGAAGGCATATGATGTATTGTCCTTCATCAATCGGGGAATTGAATTTAGGAGCCGTGAGGTATTGTTGCAGCTATGTACGTCCCTGGTCAGACCCCACTTGGAGTATTGTGCTCAGTTCTGGTCGCCTCACTACAGGAAAGATGTGGACGCCATAGAGAGGGTGCAGAGGAGATTTACAAGGATGCTGCCTGGAATGCGGAGCATGTCTTATGAAAGCAGGTTGAGGGAACTCAGCCTTTTCTCCTTGGAGAGACGGAGGATGAGGGGGGACCTGATTGAGGTTTATAAGATGATGAGAAGTATTGATAGGGTAGATAGTCAGAGGCTTTTCCCCAGGGCTGAATTGGTGGCCATAAGAGGACATAGGTTTAAGGTGCTGGGGAGTAGATATAGAGGAGATGTCAGGGGTAAGTTTTTTACTCAGACAGTGGTGAGTGCGTGGAACGGGCTGCCGGCAACGGTGGTGGAGGGCGGATATGATAGGGTCTTTCAAGAGACTGTTAGATAGGTGCATGGAGCTGAGTAAAATAGAGGGCTATGGGTAAGCCTAGTAATTTCTAGGGTAGGGACATGTTCAGCACAGCTTTGTGGGCCGAAGGGCCTAAATTGTGCTGTAATTGTTCTATGTTCTATATAAAGCCAGGTGGCAGTGTTGGCCTGTGAGGAGGATGCAGAGAGACTCCAGGGGAATATAGCTAGGTTAAATGAATGGACAAGGACATTGCAGATGGAATATTATGTGGAAAGATGCGAGGTCATCCACGTTAGAAGAAAAGCAGAACATTTTTTAACAAGTGAGAGTGGGAAATGTGTTGGTGTTCAGAGTGACCTGGGTGTCCTTGATCACAGAGCACTGAAAGTTAATATACAGGTAAAATAAGATATCTTTATTAGTCACACGTACATTGAAACACACAGTGAAATGCATCTTTTGTGTAGAGTGTTCTAGGGGCAGCCCGCAAGTGTCGCCACGCTTCCGGCACCAACATAACATGCTCACAACTTTCCAACCCGTACGTCTTTGGAATGTGGGAGGAAACCGGAGCACCCGGAGGAAACGCACACAGACACGGGGAGAATGTACAAACTTCTCACAGACAGCGGCCGGAATTGAACCCGGGTTGCTGGCACTGTAATAGCGTCACACTAACTGCTATACTACCGTGACTGCAGGTAATTAGAAAAGCAAATGGTCTGTTGGCCTTTGTTATACGAGCATTTGAGTACAGGAGACATCTTGTTCTGATTATATTGGCAGTGGTGAGACCACACCTGGAGTACTGTCTGCACGTAACTGGAGTGGCTGCTCTTGCACCAGGTCTAAGCTGGACAGATACACTGGGCAAAAGTCCCAGCATTAGTCCTGGAGACTGAAGAAAATTGTGTTCCATTGTTGGACGGCACGCGACGCCCAGAATCGAGGTGTAGTGGTACTGTAAGTGGTGACCAGGGAATCCTGGACAGGCAGAGGTATGAGGGTAAGTGTAGGGATTCTGCACTGAAGTGCCAACTATTTCCCAGACTCTGCTCAGCAAATAATACCAAACCAAAAGATGCAATATTATGTTGCAGTCGTATAAGTTGTTGGTGAGGCTGCAAATGGAGTTCTGTGCACAGTTTTGGTCACCCTGATATAGGAAAGACGTGGTTAAACTGGAAAGAGCGCAGAGAAGATTTACGAGGATGTTGCCAGGACTAGAGGGCCTGAGTTACAGGGAGAGGTTGGACAGGCTGGGTCTTTATTCCTTGGAACGTAGGCGAATGAGAGGCATGGATAAGGTGGACGGTAACAGTCTTTTCCCCAGGGTAGGGGAGTCCAGAACTAGGGGGTATACAGTAGGCTTAGGGTGAGAGGTGAAAGATTTAAAAGGGACCTGAGGGGCAACTTTTTCATGCAGAGGGTGGTGAGTGTGTGGAACGAGCTGCCAGAGGAAGTGGGTGAGGCAGGTACAGCAGGATCATGAGGCACTTGGATAGGTACATGGAGGGGTGGGGCTTGGAGGGATATGGGCCGAACGCAGGAAATTGGGACTAGCTGGGTGGGCACCGTGGTTGGCATGGACGGGTTGGGCTGAAGGGCCCGTATCTGTGCTGTGTTACTCTATGACTCTATTAGCACAGGTGACTAAGAGTTTTAGTATAAATGTGATGAGAAGTGATTGAGAGATTTGGGGAGGAAAGTTCATTACCAAGATGGGTAAAGCACAGTTTCCAGTGGTGAGGCTGAGGGAGTGGGGAATGTATATGAGGGCAGAGTGAAGGGGTTTCTGTGATAAATGATCAATTTCTTCACAATGGTGTCCTCTGCTCTGATTGCTGTTGGATGTCTGTTGGTTCCCCTTTTAACACTAGCTTTAATTGAGAGGAATTACTCTGACGTTCAAATTTAGTTAATTCTGAGGGAATATGCAAATTTCTAATAATTACACATTAACAAGGGACCAGAACAAAAATACCTTTAATGAGAACAACAAATATTGATAATAAGACATACTAGAAATACTCAGCAGATCAGGCAACATCTATGGAGAAAGTAACAGTGTTAATATTTTGGACTAATGATCTTTTTCACTGCGACACAAGAAATCCATTCCAGTTCCCAACAGAGTAGTTCCAAGCCCCTTCTCATCACTGCCAACTATCCCTTCTCTTTCACATGCCCATCAACTCCCCTTTGATTCTTTGGCTTCTTACCTACACTTACAGCATCAATTAACCAATCTGCAGGTCACTGGGATGTGGAAGGAAATTGGAGCATCCAGGAGAACCCTAAGCGGTCATAGGGAGAACGTGCAAATGCCACATAAACAGCACCCAAGGTCAGTTTTCAACCTGGGTTGCTGGAGCTGTGAGGCAGCAGCGCTAACTGCTGCACCAAGATGCCATTTCCGAAGAAAGGCCATCAGCCTGAAACGTTAACTCTGTTTCTCTCTTTGCAGATGATGGTTAACCTGCCAAATGCAGTCTAGTCACCACACTATAGGAAGGATGCAGTTGATCTGGAGAGGGTGCAGAGGAGATTCACCAGGATGTTGCCTGGATTGGAGGAATTTAGGTATGGGGAGAGATTGGATAGGCTGGGCTTGTTTTCCCAGGGGCGGAGGAGGCAGAGGGGTGGCCTGATGGAGGTTTATAAAATTATAAAAGGTGCAGATAGTGAGAATCTTTTTCCCATGGTGGGAGCATCAAACGCAAGAGGCCGTAGGTTTAAACTGAGAGGAAGGAGTTGTAAAGAGGATTTGAGGGGAAAGTTCTTTTACGCAGAGAGTGGTTGGTATCTGGAACTCACTGCCAGAGGAGATGGTGGAATCAGATACAATCACTATGTTTAGGAGACATTTAGACCAACACAGAAACAGGCCCTTCGGCCCAACTCGTCCACGCTGACCAAGTTGTCTACTTGAGCTAGTCGCCTGCGCTTGACCCATATCCCTTGAAACCTTTCCTACTTGTGTACCTGTACAAATGTCTTTTAAAAGTCATAACTGTAGCCACCTCTACCACTTCCTCGGGCAGCTCGTTCCATATACCCGCCACACTCTGTGTGGAAAAAGTTGCCCCTCAGATCCCCTTTGAATTTTTCCCCTCTCACATTCTAAGGAAAATTTATCTTATTGAATCCTAAGAGCTTCTGCTTCTAATGCACCCTTCAGATTGAAAAGCTTTTTACAGCCTATGAATAACCTCGGAAGAGTGGAACAGAAATATTGCAACCAATTTGCACCCAGGGAACTTCCATAAACAGCAGTGAAAATATTGACCGGATAAGCAATTGGGATAAATATCGGTCTAATGGTGTTTTTTTGAAAAGTAGCTGGGATCTTTCACATTTATCTGAGTGGCAGAATGATCCTCGATCCATTTAGAACATAGAACAGTACAGGAACATGCCTTTGTTGTCTGTGTCGACCACGATGCCAAATTAAACTAATCCTTTCTGTCTGCACATTATCCACGTCCCTCCATATTCACGTTCCTGTTTAAGTGTCACGATCGTGTCTGTTTCCACCACCTCTCCTTGCAGCCCATTTCAGGCACCCACCACACTGTGGGGGAAAAAGCTTGCCCCACACATCTCCCTCAAACTTTCCCCCTCCCACCTTAAACCTATGGTTTTTGACATTTCCACCCTGAGGGAAAAAAAACTCTGACTATCTACCCTATCTATGCTTCTCTTAATTTTATATACCTCAGCCTCCTTCACTCCAGGGAAACTAAGCCCAGCCTATCCAATCTCTTTGTGTAAAATAAACTTGCCCCACACATCTCCTTTAAACTTTCCCCCTCTCGTCTTAAATGCATGTCCTCTAGTATTTGACGTTTCTACCCTGCGGAAACCCTGTGTGTCTCATAATTTGATAAACCTCTATCAGGTCTCCCCACAGCCTCCGACACTCCAGGGAAAACAATCCAAGTTTGTCCAGCCTCTCCATATAGCTACTACTGTCTAATCCAGGCAGCATCCTGGTGAACCTCTTCTGCACCCTCTCCAAAGCCTCCACATCCTTCCTGTAATGGGGCGATCAGAACTTCAAAGAACAGTGCAACATTCAATAAGAACTTCACTGAAATATTACCCTGCTAAAGAAAGAAACAACAGCTTGCTAGCACCTTTCATCACCAAAAGCCATCACGATACCCTTTACTTCAGATGGAGTCTATCGAAATGCAGTGACTGTTGTAACGTAGGAATCAAGCAACAAATTTGCACACAGCAAGATCCCACAGGCACCAATAGAATAACAACTGTGTTTTTGTGAAGTTCATTGAGTATTGGATAGGACACAAAGGAGAATTCCCTGTGCTTGGTATTGGTTTATTATTGTCACTTGTACTGAGGTACAGTGAAAAACTTGTCTTGATACCGATCGTACAGATCAATTCATTATGCATTATTGAGTTAGTACAGAGTGCATTGAGGTAATACAGGTAAAAACAATAACTGAGTACAAAGTGTCAAGGCTACAGAGGAAGTGCATTGCAGGTAGACAATAAGGTGCAAGGTCATAACAAGGTAGATTATGAAGTCAAGAGTCCTTCTCATCGTATAAGGGAACCATTCAATAGTCTTATCACAGTGGGGTAGAAGCTCAGGCTCCTGTATCTTCTGCCTGATGGGAGAGGGGAGAAGAGAGAATGACCCGGGTGGGTGGGGACTTTGACAACGAGAGGTAAAGAGTCCAAGGGGGGGGAGGCTGGTGTCTGTGATGTGCTGGGCTGTGTCCACAACTCTCTGCAGTTTCTTGCAGTCCTGGGCAGAGCAGTTGCCATACCAAGCCATGATACATCCAGATAGGATGCTTTCTATGGTGCATCGATAAAAGTTGGTGAGAGTCAAAGAGGACATCCCAAATTTCTTTAGCCTCCTGAGGAAGTAGAGGCACTGGTGAGCTTTCTTGGCTGTGGTGTTTTCGTGGTTGGACCAGAACAGGCTGTTGGTGATGTTCAGTCTTATGAACTTGAAGTTATCAACCTTCTCGACCTCAGCACCACTGATGTAGACAGGTGCAGTACACGGCCCCCTTTCCTGAAGTCAACGACCAGCTCTTTTGTTTTGCTGACATTGAGGGAAAGATTGTTGTCATGACACCATGCCACTAAGCTCTCTATCTCCTTCCTGGCCTACAATGGTGGTATCATCTGCAAACTTGTAGAGGAGTTAGAGCAGAATCTGGCCACACAGTCATGAGTGTATAGGGAGTAGAGTAGAGGGCTGAGGACGCAGCCTTGTGGGGCACCAGTGTTGAGAATAATTGTGCTGGAGATGTTGCTGCCTATTTTCACTGATTGTGGTCTGTTGGTTGGAAAGTCAAGGATCCAGTTACAGAGGGAGGTGTTGAGTCCCAGGTCTCGGAGTTTGGTGGTGAGTTTGCTTGGAATTATAGTATTGAAGGCAGAGCTGTAGTCAATAATCAATGTAATCAGTGCTTGTCTATAACAATGCCCTATGATCTTGTACATGTATCTGAGACAGCAGATGGAGTCATAGTCATAGAGTTGCAATGCACCAAAACAGGCCCTTCAGCCCAACTTGTCCAAGGTGTCTATCCAAGCTAGTTCCATTTGCCTGTGGGCCATATCCCTCTAAACCTTTTCCATCCAGGTACTTGTCTAAATGTCTTTTAAGCATTGTAATTGTACCCAACTCTACCACATCCTCTGGCAGCTCGTTCCACATACCCACCACCCCCTGTGTGGAAAAACTTGCCCCTCGGGTCCCCTTTAAATCTCTCCCCTTTCACCTTAAATCTGTGCCCTCGAGCTGTAGACTCCCCTACCTGGGAAAAAGATTGTGACCGTCCACCCTATCTATGTCCCTCATGATTTATAAATCTCTATAAGGTCACCCCTCAACCTCCTTTGCTCCACAGAAAACAGTCCCAGCCTGTCCAGCCTTTCACTGTATCTCAAGCCCTCCAGTCCTGGTAACATTCTCGTGAACATTTTCTGCACCCCTTGCACCCCTTACGTTTAATGATATCATATAGCTGTCAACCAGAACTGTGCACGATATTTCAAGTGCGGTCTGGTCTCACCAATCACTTGTATGGTTGGAACATGATGTCCCAATTCCTGTAGCCCTGATTGATGAAGGTAAGCCGCCAAACGTCATCTTCGCCACCTTGTCGACCTGTGTCGCCACTTTCAGATAGCTATGTACCTGTTCCCATTTGGTCTGCAACCCTCTCCAAGGCCCTAGCATGGACTGTCTACATTTCTTGTTGCCTTGGAAAAGCAACCAGCATAATCAAAGACCCCACGCATCCTGGGCATTCTCTCTTCTCCCCCCTCCCATTGGGCAGAAGATACAAAAGCCTGAAAGCACAAACCGCCAGGCTCAAGGACAGCTTCTATCCCACTGTTATAAGACTATTGAATGGACCTCTTGTACTATAAGATGGACTCTTGACCTCACAATCTACCTCATCACTGCCTTGCACCTTATTGTCTGCCGGCACTGCACTTTCTCTGTAACTGTAACACTTTATTCTGCATTCTGTTACTGCTTTTCCCTTGTTCTACCTCAAAGTACTGATGTGGTGAAATGATCTGTATGGATGGCATGCAAAACAAAGTTTATCGCCGTACTTCGGTACATGTGACAATAAACCCGTTACCAATTACTATTTACTATATAAGCCCTGCCCTGGTTTAACTTACCAAAATGCAACACCTTGCACTTGTCAAGATTCCATTTGCCAGTCCTTGGTCCACTTACCAACTTTATCTAGATCCTGTTGTAAAACTTAGATATGCCTCTTCACTGTCCACTGCACCACCAGTTTTGGTGTCATCTGCAAACTTCCTAACCATGTTAAGAACATTTTCATCCAAATCATTATAGCCTTGGTTCAACATCTGAGCTGAAAGCTAACACCTCAGACAGTGCAGCACTTCCTCAGTACTGTGATGAATCATCAATCTAGATATTTCTGTGCAAAGCTCTGCAGTGGGACTTGAACCTATGACTTCTGACTCAGAACACACTAAATTGAACAATGCTTTTTACACTAAATTAGAGTCATAGCGTTATACCGTATGGAAACAGGCCCTTTGACCCACCGAGTCCATGTCAACCATCAGTAACCCATTCATTCCAAATCCTACTTTAACCCCAAATTCTCATTCTCCCCCCCCCCCCCCCCCCCCCCCCCCCGCCGATTCTACCAGTCACTACACAGTGGCCAATTAACCCACCAACTCGCACATCTTTGGGATGTGGGAGGAAACCGGAGCACCCAGACAGTAACAGGGAGAACATGCAAACTCCACACAGACAGGATTGAGGCCAGGTCTCTGGCGCAGTGAAGCAGCAGCTCTACCAGCTACGTCACTGTGCACAGCTAGTGGAGCTGATTATTACTTGATAATCTTATTACTTGAACAAATATCAGTAAAGATAAAATGACAGATTAACAGTTGAAAATATTTTTTTGTGGTTGAATTTTCTTCACCAAAATGTCACAAACATTTCCCTTTGGTCAGAATCTAAATTTAATTTCCCGGACATAAAATTGTGAAAATTTTCCCTGCTCATGAATTGAACAGTCAATGTCTTTATTTGTGATGATTTCCAAATAGGTTTCATCTGAGACCCACTGCGACAGAAATATTTCCTTGCAGGTCAGCTTTCCTGTAAATATTGACCACAGCCAGGAGCTGTATTGACAATCTGTTAAATCAAGGTTATTCATCACTCTGTGCGACACTGTGCACTCAATGCCATTTTTGTAACCTGAGGGAAATGTGTTTATGTGGGGCTCGGCTGTAACTCACTGGGCCACCCTTGTCTCTCTGAATCAGAATAAAATATCTCCAAATCAGGAGAGGGTTGCACTTCTATGGTGGAAGAGGTCACAAGTTTGGGAGGTGCTGTTGGAGTAGCCTAAGCAAGCAACAACAGTGCCTTTGGTAGATGGTACACACCCCAGCCACTGTATGGTGGTGTTGGAGGGAGTGAAAGTTTAGGGTTGTTTGATGATGTCAAGTGGGATGCTTTGCGATGGTGCCGATAATCTTGAGCGCTTCTGGAGTTGGACTCATCCAAGTAATTGGAGAGTATTCCATTACATTCCTGACTTGTACTCGAGTAATAGAGTAATACAGCATGGAAATAGGCCCTTCGGCCCAACTCGCCCATGCCGACCAAGGTGATGGAAGGGCTTTGGGTTGTCAGGAGGTGAGTCACTTACTGTGGGACACTCAGCTCTCATGTAGACATGTTATTTATGTGGCTGGTCCAGTTAGTTGTTGGTGACCGCCAAGATGTTGATGGAGGAGAACACATGATCATAATGCTATTGAATATCAAGTGTAGGTGGTTTGTCTCTTTCTTGTTGGAAATGGTCATAGATCCAGGCACTTTCCACTTATTAGACAATATCTGAAGGTTATCTATTTCAGCTTTGTCTGCTGAGCTGCAAATGACATTTGTTACGAGCCAGGTTGCTACTTGGTGAGTGTCCCTTTAAGGCACCTGAACAGTAGTGTAGTAGCGTGTGTGTGTGGTTTTATCTGAATACTGCGAATGGAAAAATAAGACTATAACTGGAGCGTACTGGCAGTTGCACAGAGAGATGAAGGAAGAGAGAGAGAGTTGGTGGCACTGACTGCCGGTCTCTGTATCTATGGATGAAGAACAATCGTTGTGACTGTCACTACAATCCATGTATGGATTTTTGGAGCAATCTGTGGAGTCTACTTTGTCGTTAACCTGTACTGGAAAGCAGGTGTATCTGGGGGTGGCCATGTATCGAGTGCCCTCAGTGTGGCAGATACTTTGGAACAAAGCACTGGAGATCTTCGGTGATTGAGGTGTCGTATGGGCTCCATCGTGGAACTTGTGGATTTCGTAAATTCCTTCTCTCTACATTCTACTGTGGTTTGCAGAAGACTTTGCTCATTGTATTGCTTCATGACTTGCTGAACTGAACTTTGAGAATTGTTCCTAGACTTGGGGGTTTGGGAACTTGCCACACACTTAGAGTTTATTTTGGGGTCAATGTTTAATATCTAATGCTTTTATTTCTCTTATTATTACAGGTAATTATTAATAAATAGATTCTAACATTTATACATGGCTCGTTGTGTTTCTATTGTTGCTGGTACATAACACATTGAACATTGTGCAATCATCAAAGATCCCCACCATCTGGACCATGCCATCTTCGGGCAGGAGGTACAGAAGCCTGAAGTCCCACACCACCAGGTTCAGGAACGGCTTGGTTCTTGAACCAACCAGCACAACCCCAATCACTACAGTTCAGCAACATCATGACCACTTTTTTTGTTGGAAATGTTTTTGTTTTGTTCTAATCGTGTATAATTTACGTCTCTGTTGTGAATGCTGCTTATCTGATGCTATGCACCTGGGATGCTGCTGCAAGTAAGTCTTTCATTGGACCTGTGCACATGACAATAAACTCCACCTTGATACCCCTCAGTGATTTCCAGTTCTGACCTGATGATGGAGGGGGTCACTTGTTGGGCAGCTGGAGGAGGCTGTGGCCGTGCCCAGGGCAGTGTCCTGGGCAACCGCTGGATGTGGCTGCAGCCCTGGTTGTCCAGGCGCCTGGAGGCCGCACATGCGCACGGCGGCCGTCCCGGGCGGGCGGGGCGGAGCGTGGTGACGTCACCCGCGTTGTCGCCGGTGACGCAGCGCGCCGGAGCCGCGGTCGCCATTTTGGTCGTTGCCCGGGCGCCCGGACCGAGAGCGGGGAGCGGGGCCGTCCGTCCGTCCGCCCGCCCTCCGAGCGCCGCCGTCGTCGCCTCTCCGTGTGTTTCAGCCCACTCACGGCGGCCGGACGATGTCTCCGCCTTGAGGGGGCCCGCTCGCCGCTCCAGCGCCCGGACTGTCGTTCCCCACCCCCAGCTCCCGAGACATGGTGCCCAGTGAGGAGAACCAGCTGCTACCCCGGGAGGTGAGGCCGGAGGCCGGGTCCCGGAGGGGGATGGGGGTGGTGTGTGGGGGGGGGGATGAGGGTGGTGTGTGGGGGGGGATGGGGGTGGTGTGTGGGGGGGGGATGAGGGTGGTGTGTGGGGGGGGATGGGGGTGGTGTGTGGGGGGGGGATGAGGGTGGTGTGGGGGGGGATGGGGGTTGTGGGGGGGATGAGGGTTGTGGGGGGATGGGGGTTGTGGGGGGATGGGGGTTGTGGGGGGGATGGGGGTTGTGGGGGGGATGAGGGTTGTGGGGGGATGGGGGTTGTGTGGGGGGGATGAGGGTTGTGGGGGGGATGAGGGTTGTGGGGGGAATGGGGGTGGTGTGTGGGGGGATGGGGGTTGTTGGGGGGATGGGGATTGTGGGGGGGAATGGGGGTGGTGTGGGGGGAGAGAGGATGGGGGTTGGGGGGAGGGATGGGGCAGTGGGGGGATGGGATAGGGGAAGAGGGGAGGGTGGTGAAGTGGAGGGTATGAGGGGAGCAGGAGGAGTGTGGAGGGGGGGAGAGGGAAAAGGGTGGGGGAGGTGGAGGAAGTGGGAGGCAGTGGGGTGGGTGGGAGGAGGGGTGGGGATGGAGGGTGTGGTGCGAGGGGGGCAGGGAGGGAGAAGGTGGGTTGGGGGAGGGAGGGGATGCGGGAGGCAGGAGGAGGGTGGAGGGAGGGGATGGAGAGGGGCTCGGGAGGACAGTGGAGGGGATGGAGAAGGCTTTGGAAGGAGGGATGGAGAGGTGGGGTTCAGGAGGAAGGGAGCAGATGGATATAGGTGGAGGGGTACAGGAGGAAGGGGGCAGAGACGGGTGGAGTGGATATTGGGGAGGATGAGGGCAGAGGGAAAGTTTTGAGGTGTCATCGGGGAAGAGGTAAGTAGAGTGGGGAGACCGGGCAAATGGGGAAGGAGGTAGTAGAGCTGAGAGGCGGGGAGTGGATTGGATGTGAAAGGCCAAAAGATGTGTGTGTGTGTGTGGGAAGGGGGCGAGGTGCTGGTTGTGTGTGTGTAGCGGCATCTTGACCTCATCGCTCCCTCCCAGATCTTCTCAGTTTGACGATGAGCTGTAAGGTAGTGGGATAAGTATTTTGTATATTATTCCCTATCAAGTGAAGGGAACTGTGCTTGTTGTCTTCTGCTTGAGGTGGAGAGGTGGTGAGCTGTGCTGCTCTGATTTCTGTGGATTTATAAGTGATCTTTCTCTGCAGCCAGGACTTGAGAATTGTTACAAATGCAGCCCTGTGCATTTCTCTTTGAACATATTTGTGTTGGGGTATATCTTAAAAAAGAACATAGAGTGCAGGGCCTGAATTTGATTGATTGCGTGAGCTGTGCTGTTTGGCACGCCCTTTACTGTTCACTTTGTTCTTGAGGTGGTGGGGAGGCACAGACTCTCGTCATGTGAAGAAGCCCTTGGGTTGGATACAGTTTCATTTTGCCATGAGTTCTCGATGTGTCTGCCTGCAATGTGTCTCGGTTTTGTTTTCATCAATGTTACTGACAGTTGTCCACACGTGGTTTTGAAATATGTGTTATTTGTTGAGTCATTGCTAATGTTCTTTGGATCTGGCTCTTCAGTACAGTGTAAACTGCTGTTGACGCACAGCTCCGATGTAATTTATTTCTTGGTGCATTGATGCTGTGTGATAAAAGAACTTTGAACTTGATGTGTTCAAAGTGCTTGGGCACTTTTGATGTGTGATGTTTACCAAAGCTGCATTGCTTACTCCAGTATCTATATTTAATAATTCTACAGATAGGCCACACCATATACTCAAGGGTTGTAATTTCAGAATTAAATATCTTTTTTGTTTTGCACCATACTTGAATGAAAATTATTTTGTTAATTTGGATCATAAATTGGGTTGATCCATGTAAAATATGCGGTATGTAATATCTTCGGCTTCAGCAGTATTTCTGTTTAATATCTCAATGGATGCTAGTGATCCTTCCAGTTGGCACATTTTGTTCTTTGACGACATTGCTGTACATGCAATTTTTTTCATTTTTGCTTACCTAAAGTATTGAGATTTTAGGATCTTGGATCATTTGATTCACACTTTAACTGTACACTAATATGCTTATCAAAATGCTCAGAACTTTTTCATTTGGATGTTCCTTGTTACCTTTTGTTTCTAAAAGTAAAACTTGAATTTTATAATGTTGGTTAATGAGTGCGCATTATGTAGATGATAGGGACACTGAGGAGTTTTTCCATTGACTTGACATCACAAATGGTACCATATGGGAGCTATGCAGATATGAATAGAAATCATTTTTAAGGTAGTTTTAATGATGAGGCTATTACAGATGGATCAGTTATACAAACAAGGGGTTTGTAAAAAGGAAAGTTTGTTGCAATTATATAGGACTTTGGAGAGATAAGAAAACACTTGGAGTTGGTGGTGTAGTCTGTCAAAAACTAGAGAGCACTGGTTAAGGGTAGGGGTGAAAAGTTTAAAGAGCTCTAAGGAGGAATCCTTAGAGGGTAGTTGGAATTTGGAAGGCATTGCCTGAGTGGATGGTGAAACCAGGTACTTTCGCAATATTTAACAAATATCCATATGAGCACCTGAATCGCCAAGGTATAGAAGGCAATGGGCCAAATGCTGGTAAATGGGATAGGTATAGATGGATGCTTGATGCTCATGAAGAGCCTCTTTCTATGGGAAATAATTCTCTGACTCCAGATTGATTCCTGAAATTAAAGGTGTGGTATCTTTTGATGGGAAAGTGAAGAAAATTGGCCTATATTGACTGGAGTTGGGAGGTAATCTCATTGTGGATCCTGTGTGGGATTGACAAGATAGATGCTGTTGGGTTGTTTCCTGAAGCTCTGGTTGAAGGTTCACTATTTGGAACAAAAGTGAGAAATTTCTTCACTCAGGATTGTAAATATTTGAAGTTCTTAATCCTAGAGTGCTGTTAATGCTCACTCTGAGTATATTTGTGGCTGAGATTCTTTTTTGACTTTAAAGGGAATCAAGTGGGAAAATGGACAAGGCACAGTTTCAACTATAAACTTAAAAGCATAGATAAGTGCTGTAGTAGGTGATTTGTGTTTCGAGCTTCACCATTAATCACCATGGTTGATCCTGTTGGACCTTGATGCCATTTTCCTGCAGTCTCTAATCACTTGACTTCTTGACAATACAGAAATTTATTGATCTTTATTCTAGATTAGGTCAGAGTGTCCATAGCCCTCTGGGATAGAGAATTCCAAAGATTCGCCACCCTATGAGTGAATGAATTTCTCCCCATCTCAGTGCTCAGTGAGCTTCTCCCTGTTGAAACTGGGACTAGACTCCTCAGGCAGGGGAAATGTTTTTCCTGTGTCCAGCCTTTTAAGCTCTGTGAGGAATTTTGGAAGTTTTGATGACATCTCTTCCACATTCATCTAAACTTTAGAGAATACATACTTAGTCACCTCAATCTCTCCTTAAATAACAAACCTGCCATCCCTGGAACCAGTGTAGAAAATCTTTGCAGCACTCTCTCTATGGAAACTGTATTCTTGTTTGGGTCAGGAGACCAAAACTGCATAAACGTGCATCTAATGGATTGGCAAAGCAGGCTCATGGGCCAGATAGCACCCTGCTATTTCTTGTATCAGTATTGTGAAGAACATATCTTAAGTATGTTCAGAAACAAAATAATATCAAAAGTAGGAAATAGAAATCTGTTGAAAAGACCCACATCCCTTGTTTTTGTAGTCGGTCTGCATTTTTTATAGTCATTGCTGGACTACTTTGCCTGTTGTCTTATTTACCCTAAAGGTGTTGGTACATTAATTGGCCACTTTAAATTGCCCATAGTGTGTAGTAGGTGAATGGTTGGATCTGGAGAAGTTGATGGGAATATGGGAAGACTAGGATATGGGGCAAATTAGTGGGAGTGGGATTGCTCTGTGAGTCAGCATAGATGATGGGCTAGAATATGTCATAAAGAATTATCATATGGGGTAAATGTGATATTATTTGTAAGCTATGTATTGTTTAGGTTTGAGTAATTGCTTATTTACTATAATTTGCCAATCTACCATAGCCAACTCATGCCTTCATAGTTTGCTTCAATCAGATTAAAAGCCCTGGATTCGATTGAATTAAATCACTTTCAATTTTGATGTAAAGTTCCATGATATTAAGCTCATGATGCCCTGAAGGCCCCTTTGCTGCCTTATATCTGACTCCTTGAGAATTGGAGTCTGTTCTTGGAAAGGGATCTAATTGAGATCAGATTAAAATCATGAAGGGTCTCAATGGGGTGGAAAGTATTCCCATTGATGGAAGGGTTGGAAATATCTAGAATCACATGAAGAAAACCTTTTTGCAATCTATGATTAGAATCTTGAATGCAATGGCAGGGGGAATACTTGTGGCAGATTCAATCATAGCAATCAAAAGGGGACTGGTAAAATACCATTTTAAAAAAAAACAAAATTGAAGAACTATGGGAAGGGGGCTGGGGAGTGGGACTGGTTGGATTGCTCTCCCAAAGAGCTGTCATGAACTCAGTGGGACAAATGGCTTCCTTCTCTGCTCTAACCTTTCCGAGATTCTGCAAAATAATATTAAGCATTGCTTCGGACTCTATTTTTTCCTCTAGTTTGAACCGCTTTTTCATGTAATCCTCAGCTCCAGACTCTTGACAAGGAAATCGAGAGTGCCTTCTGGAAAACTGGATTTATTGTAGATTTGCTATGTGACTCTTAGAATCAATAATTGTAAATACATGATCATTTTTTGAAAATCAGTATATTAACTAAGGATAGATGTGGGCAATGGATTAACTAAAATGTTTGACTTGTAAGTATAAACAACAAACCTGTAACTAAAGGAAAATGAAAGACTATTTGTTGTGTTGTAGGAATAGCCTTTGCAGTTTGTGTGTCTGTGAGCATTTGGCATTATAATGGATTCATTGCCCTTTTGGACCAGCTGCAAATCCACAGAGAATCATGATTTATTTACTACACCAGTGTGCATTGCACCCAGATGTTAATTGTCTACAATGTCTGCATTTTTTGAAATTACTATTTTTGTTCTGACCCTGATCATGTTGCCTTCCTCTGTTTTCTTCCCTCAGTTCTGTCAGAGCTTTCAGTTCTTTTTGATACATAAGCAAAAATTCCACCTTTGAGGCTTGACACTGGATGTTCTGATCCTACATAACTGCTTTAATAAAAAGGCAATCCACTGGTATTTCATTCACTGTATCTGCAAGATAGATTTTAAAAAAACACATTGTTATTCATGTAATTAGTAAATCTGATTGATGTTGAAAATGTACCTGAGTTTAACTCTTAGTTTCCCTTTAAAATGTAGGCTAAATGTAAGACTTTTTATTGTTCGCTGTTTCAACGGTGTTGGTGGAATATGGAAATCACTTACTTTTATATCCACCTCTAGATTTTTGAATTTATGACAGTCTGTTTACATTCATTCATTGTATTTTATTTGCATCCTGGAATGCTGCCTAATTTGGTTTGTTGTCTGTTAAGTTTGATCAGCTTTCTTTTATATTTTTTGAATGCAGTTCATTCCTTTGGTATTCAACATCATACAAAGTCTAGCATGCTAGACAAAGGTTCAGAAAGATAAGATCCTAAGTTACATGGTAGGGGTTAAGATCTAGATCAGTCAAGATCTTGCTATGTCGTGAGGAACTGCATGGCCCACTATTTTTCCTGTCCTATGACCAACTAGTGTTGCTTCTCACTGATTTTCCTGTTGCCCCACAGAATCTTCCTCATCATACGACTGATACCCATTGACGAATTTCATCATACGACTGATACCCATTGACGAATTTCATCATACGACTGATGCCCATTGACGAATTTCATCATACGACTGATACCCATTGACGAATTTCATCATACGACTGATACCCATTGACGAATTTCATCATACGACTGATACCCATTGACGAATTTCATCATACGACTGATACCCATTGACGAATTTCATCATACGACTGATACCCATTGACGAATTTCATCATACGACTGATACCCATTGACGAATTTCATCATACGACTGATACCCATTGACGAATTTCATCATACGACTGATACCCATTGACGAATTTCATCATACGACTGATACCCATTGACGAATTTCATCATACGACTGATACCCATTGACGAATTTCATCATACGACTGATACCCATTGACGAATTTCATCATACGACTGATACCCATTGACGAATTTCATCATACGACTGATACCCATTGACGAATTTCATCATACGACTGATACCCATTGACGAATTTCATCATACGACTGATACCCATTGACGAATTTCATCATACGACTGATACCCATTGACGAATTTCATCATACGACTGATACCCATTGACGAATTTCTTGGATTTTAGATTATAGGATTTTTATTGAAAATAGCTTTGCATACTTGCTGGGTGCCTTTACCCAAAGTATAAATCCAGCCTTTGGATCACCTTTTTTGAAGTCATGCTGGTTAATATTGATACAAGACCAATCGATCTGATTTGTCTTCTCTTTTTAAAACAAAACATCACACTCCCTTTGCTGAAATTCCCTATAATTCAGAGGTTTCTTCAGGAATCACTAATATCTCATAATGTGCCTGTCGCTGCTGAAACATTTTGCTTTGTTGTATTGAACTCCCTTCCCTTAACCTAAACTTCTGTCTCCATAATATTCAGGAGAAAGGTAATGAAATCAATAATGTAAATTCAGTAGGAGGATGTAGTGGTGAGAATATGAAGCTATTAGGTGAGATGCTAGGACTAGAGCATGGAGGCTGTGAGAACATTTAATAGATTTCATGAATTGTAGAGGATTTTGACAGAATATTAATGAAAAAGTTTCCTTTATTCTCTGAGCGCATCTGTGAAGAAGGATCATTATCGACAGTGAGGTGAGGACTATTTTTTAAGGAACTGGCATGGTGATTGAGAGGGAAAATACCATTCCTTTTGGATATAATTATGGAAGGTAGAGCACTAAGAGTAGACTGTAGATCTATGGGATGAGTTTTAAATTGCTTAGCAAAAGGCCGACACAGGTATGATGAGCTGCTGCCTTTTCCTTTAGTGTCCTTGCACCAAAGTCATTTTTCTCCAGTGACTAACATATTTCAAAGCTTGCAATTTGGCCTCAGTGAGATCTTGCATCATGCAGGGGCTGTCCTCGAGCACAAACGGACCAAAAGCTGCTGTGTGGTTACACTCACAAGCCTAGGGCCTGATGGAGAATCTTCTTTTCATCTTAATCAGGGGAAAGAATTAACGCCAGTTTGGGTTGATAAAAGAAAGTTGTGTTTGGACTTGTTAAAGGCAAATCACGTTTGATGAACCTGATAGAATTTTCTGATAAGGTTAATGAAGAAAATGCAGTAGATGTCATCTGTGGGTTTTCAGAAGGTGCTTGGCAATGTCCCATGTAAAAGGCTGGTTAGCAAAATTGACAGCCATGAAATTAAAGGCTCAGTGGCATGATGGATAAAAAAAATTAAAAACCTTTGGGCAAAGAATCAAATTAAATAAAACTCTTTACAGCAAAGATTCATTAAGTTAATGTTCACTAACCGGGTAAGACTTGAAGTGCCAAGTTTTGAGTTGCTTGCAAATTTAGAAAGTGTGGCTTGGACACCCAAGTCTAAATCATTAATATCGACTGAAAAGTAAAACCAGTCGCCTGAATACCAATCTTTAGAGAATGCCAATATTCACCTTCCTTCAGTCTTAAAAAAACAGCCATTCAGCACTACCCTCTACTGTCTGTTACTAAACTAATTTTGTTTTTTATGCTGTCAATATCCCTTTTATGCCATGTACTTTCAACTTTGCAGATAAGCCTGGCATCTTAGGAAAATGTTCTCAGAGTCCGTCTATACCACATTGACCCTCATCAATTGTTACCTCATCAACAAATTCAGATCATCTTTCGAATGGTGGGGAGGGTTGTGCCTGTGATGGAGCTGGCTGAGTCTACAACCCTCTGCAGCCTCTTGTGATCCTGTGAACCTCCACACCAGGCTGTAATGCAACCAGTCAGAATTCTCTCCACCGTACATCTATAGAAATTTGCAGAAGTCTTTGGTAACATGCCAAATTTCCTCGACCTCCTAATGAGGTAGAGCTGCTGGTGTGCCGCCTTTGTGATTGCATCAATGTGTTGGGCCCAAGATAGATCCTCTGAGATGTTGACACCAGGAACTTGAAGCTGCTCACCCTTTCCACTGCTGACCCCTCAATGAGGACTGGTCTGTGTTCTCCGGATTTCCGCTTCCTTGGGATTCAATTCCTTGGTCTTGCTGACCTTGAGTGTGAGGTTGTTGCAACACCACTCAATCAGCTGATCTATCTCATTCCTGTATGCCTGGGGACATCACAGCTACAGGAAAAATCAACTTCCATGTACCCAATCAAGCCCCGTAATAATTTTAAACGTGAATGAGATTATCTCTTTTTCTAAACTCACCACTGCAGGCCCTGTCTGCTTATTTTCTTCATGTGACAAACCCATCATCCCAGGAGTCAGTTTGGTGAACCTTTGCTGCATATCCTTTCTTGGGTAGGGAGACAGTACCTGTACGTAATATTCCAAATGTGAGCTCACCAGGGCTGTATAACTGGAGTAAGACTACTTTGTTCTTCTGCTTGAATCCTCTTGTAATTTTTTTTTAATTTGCTTGGATTGATAGTGAATGTAGCAGTATTTAAAGGACAAGCTTAATTTTCCATGGAGTGTCTGAATCTATGGCAAGGCTAGTAGTTGTTGCTCATCTTTAATTGTCCATGAGAATGTAATTGTGAATTGCTGCCTGTGCGCTGATGGTATTTCCACAATGTTAGTACAGGGAGGGAACGCCATTGATTTCACACAGTAATGAGGATGATTGGTGTATGTATGATTGACAGAAATTATAGTGCAGAAACAATGTTCCTGCTCAACACAAACCTCCCACTTTATTTCATCTTAACTGACAGCAAATTCTTCCATGTTCTTCCCCTCTAACTCACTGTTAAATCTCGCTAATTGTGATATAATCATATCCCATCTTTATAAATCCTTTGATCAGCTGATCTTCATTATGAGCTACATATGGCAGTGTAATTGACCTTTGTGCTATTGCACTGAATCTGTTCGGTGTTGACTAAGCTGCTACAGTGGAACTACTTTAATCCAGCATGCTTGGGACTTTGGTGTTAGACTCTCAGATTTTTTGGATTATTGCATGTTATCTTCATTAGTGCTTCTGAAGTCCTTTTAATTTGTATTTTATTTATATATTTCATTGAAATCTAAAAGTTTTCCGGTGAAGCTGGTAAGTTTTGAGGAAGCATGGGGAGCAGAACCAGGTGAATTTCAAGGGAGTGTGGGAGCGAAAGGAATATGGGAATCAACACCTGGTGAGCCCAGATATTGAACTGTTGGAATTTCTGAATAGTCAATGTGTTAGAAGAGTTTTACTGTTTATCTACCATGCATAACTTTATAACTTGGGCACCTTTTAAAAGTGGAATTCATTTAATAACCAATTCTACTTGCAAACTGTAATTTCTTTTAATAATTCTGCTAAATGCTATTGAAAGTGTTCTTCCCACCATGTCCATGCTGACCATCAAGTAACTCACTGAACCTATTAGCAGCATTTGGTCCATGGCCTCTCATACCTTCGTGATTCAAGTGCTTATCTAAGTGCTTTAAAGGTTGAGAGTCTCCATCTCCACTATCCTCTTGGGTAGTGTGCTCTTAAACCTCTTACCCTTATCCTTGTGTCCCAGTATTAGTCCCTGTGGTACACCACTGGTTTCAGGCTCCCAATCACAAAAGCAACCCTCCACCATCACTCTCTGCTCATAAGATATCTTTATTAGTCACATGTATATCGAAACACACGGTGAAATGCATCTTTTTGCATAGAGTGTTCTGGGGGCAGCCCGCAAATATCGCCACACTTCAGGCGCCAACATAGCATGCGCACAACTTCCTAACCTGTACGTCTTTGGAATGTGGGAGGAAACCAGAGCACCCAGAGGAAACCCACGCAGACACTGGGAGAACGTACGAACTCCTTACAGACAGCAGCCGGAATTGAACCTGGGTTGCTGGCACTGTAATAGTGTTGCACTAACCACTACACTACTATGCTTGCCATCACCAAGCCAATGTTGGATCCAATTTGCCTGTTTACATGGATCCCAATGGCTTTAAACTTGTTGATCAGTTTCCCACTTGGGACCTTGTATACGGCCTCCATGAAGTCCATGTCGATTACATCAAACTGCACTCTCCTCATTCATACATTTTGTTAGCTGTTCAGTAAATTCAGTCAAAATTCAATTAAATTGGTCAGACAGGATCTCCTCCTAACAAAGCCATGCTGACTATATTTGATTAATCTGCTTCTCCAAGTGTAGATTAATCTAATGACAGAATTTATTCCAATAACTTCCTTGCCACTTATGTTAGACTCTCAGGCCTGTAATTAACTGGTTTATCCCTGCTGTCCTCAAATAAAGGTACTACATTGCAGACCTCCAGTCATCTGTCACCTTGCCAGATGACATAAGGCCAGTAAAGATTCCAAAATCTCTGTTAGTGCCATAGCAATCTTCTTCCTTTTGTCCCATAGCAACTTGGGGTACATCTCATTGGTACTTGGAGATTTATCCACCTTTATGCCTGCTAAGACACCTAATACCTTTTTAATGTTCTCTCAGAATGTTATGAAAATATAAGCAAAGTCGATAACTCAATTAAAGGAGTGAATATCCAGGATTGATTGGTTACAAAATGAACAAGTCAGGTACGAGATAAAGGATAATGCCCCAATGTAATATTCTTCGCCTCTGAAGTGCAGTAATGAATTGGGAAGTTCGCTTGCTTTACTAAGGCCCAAGGTCTCGGAGGCCTTGTACTACATTGGAAGCAGCAAGACTGGCCATCTGGGTGCATTGAGATAAAATATGGGTCCACCCTTGGACATCTTCAGTGGCATCCAGGGCTGAACAATCAACATAAAAGCTGGCTGTTGCCCTGGAAGCAATAACCGGTGGCTTGGGTTAAGACAGTGAAATATGTGTGGTGAGACTTGTGGGGAGTGATGTCTTTCTAAGAATCGTTCTGAGCAACCAGTTCCATACTCCTCTGTACCTGGTTGGCTCAGTACCAATAACTATGATGTGGCATAGTTGGTGGTGGAAAATGAAGGTGGTACTCCAGCAAATAGCAGTCCAGCTGCAGCATGACTCAGATGGAGGAAATGGGTCAGACTGGACTATCATAATAAACCTATGAAAATAGGAGCGGGGTGGGCCGCTGGGCTCCTTAACCCTGTACCATGACTAATGTGCCCCAGGCCTCAGCTCTTCTGTGCCAGTTTGGTATAGCCCTCAATTTCCTGATTTTTTTTTTTCAATAAATTATTTACCTTTTTAAATTTGGCATGATTTAATCGGAGGATAACAGAAGGAATGGGTGGGGATAGAAGTAGGATTTAACTCCTTACTGAATCCTAGAACAACATAAGAATGTGAGATCAAGGAAAAATGTGCACAGGGAGAGACCCTGAATCTGGAACTTGGAACATCGCCACAGGTCAGACCGAGACTGAGCACCTTGTATCTTGATGGATGGTCATCTGTGAAAGATGTGAGTTGTCTGCTGTCTTAAGAGTTTGAGTAAAGCTAGGGATACCTTACATTAGTTGGTGCCTCTAATATTTACGAATTTGCCACAACAGATGTCATGAAATGGAGTCCCTAGCCTCCTGCACAAGCTCAAGCTGTGTAATTGGGGTTTTCAGTTAAGTTCTTGGATGTTTCAGAATATCTGGCTTTGGTACCCCTGATCACTGATGTCCTTTTGGGCCAGCAGAAATGTGCCCATGCGATTCCAGGAAGGTTTGCAATGCTGCAGTTGGTTCAGTGGTGCACATTTGAGGACTTGGTGGATTGAGGGTTGGCTGGGAATTTTTAGTAATCGCCTGTAGTAATGAATTCAGCAGTCTGGCCTCGGAGATTACTGGTAGTGGGGTGGGCCTATTTGTGCAGCTGATTGTTTTCAGAGAAGTATCGATTTGTCAATAAATTTTATGGTTGAGTAGGCACTTTGCAACATTCTGGAAGGAATATTGAATTCTCCAATTTCAGGTAAACTGCCCTCTCATCATTTCCCATATTTGTCTCTTTCTCACCCCATTTCTTTTAAATGCCCTTCTAATGTTACTCATTACTCATGCTCCTTATCAGCTGATCTGTCTTATCTCCAGCAAGAAAAACCACATCAGTGTCCTGACAGAGGGTCTCCACTCAAAATATCAACTATCCCTTTGCCTCCACAGATGCTGTTCGACCCTCTTTTTTCCAGTATTTTATCTTTTTGCTTCAAATTCCAGCATCTGTAGACACTTGTGCCTCCATTAACCTATCTCTATATGGTCTTTCGTCTTACTCCTTTAGAAAACTAAACCCTCTACTCTTCCCCAAATTCTGATATCTGGTTTCTCGTTCCACTGATGCTGCTTGACTGGCTGAATTCTTCCAGCATTTGTTTTTCTTTCAGATTCTAGCAAGTGCAGATTTTTTCCATTTAGTAGGCAGTACCCTTGTTGATTGGTCAGCATCCAGAAAATTCAAAATTAGCTTCCCATATTGTCCCTGCTAGCTTCTGTCTGATGTTCTCCTTGGATTTTGTCTTATTTCTCATCTTCATGACAGCTTGATGTGACTCCCAGGTACCTGGTTTTGAAATCACGTGCAAGCAAAATATTGCATGATCGCAGTTTGAGGGAGATAGCAGTGAATATATATGAAGGTGCAAATTTTACCTCTGTTTCACCTGACAAAGATTCTTGGGCCTGAGATATTAATTCTGGTTTTCTATTCACAGATTCTGCCTGGCCTGCTGGGCGTTCGAGTATTTTCTGTTTCAGATTAACATCAGCTGCAGTTTTTTAAAATTTCTCTTGAATTTAATTTGCCATTTTACCTTTCTGTATAGTGCATGCCTCAAACCATCAAAAAAAACTATGCCTGTGTGCTCTAGCATAAGAAGCAGATGGGCATATGAATCTGTATAATAAGATTTGGGCATCCCCAGATTGAAGGAAATGGGTGCCAGGAATGTGGAAGGAATGACTTTACAGAAAATTTGTCCTTCCTACTGTTTAGGGTCAAAAAAAAAAACAAACTGCTGGAGGAACTCAGTGGGTCAGGCAGCATTTGTGGAGGCAGAGGGATGGTCAATGTTTTGGGTCGAGACCCTACATCAGGACACTTTACTGTTTTGGGCTATTGGTTTCAAAAAGGGGTGTTAGTGTGCAGGAAAGGATCCCAAAAGTTAAGGCAAAAACACAGTTTGAATACTCTGGTTAATTTCATTTTGATAACAGGAGGAGAGAGAATATTAAAACTTGTGAAAGAGTTGGAAATTGGAAAATGAATCTTGGCGTACCAGTGAACGTGCTCATGCAAATTTTCATTGCAATTTCTACAGGTTTAGTTGTGATGCAAATTAATCGTTCGTAGGAGTTGCTTGAAGCATTTGGAATAATATAAAAATGTTGCTTCACTGGCAGTTTACTATCAACTTCTGTCAAATTGTCAGAACATGTGGGAAGTGTGATGGCTGAAGAAGGTTCTCGTGATTTCTCTGGATTTATGATTGGCACTTGTTCTATTGTTTCACCAGCAAGTGGAAGCACATTTCTGCAAGCTTGCTTGTTGCATTAATAATGGCTTAGAGCAGTTCTGCAAGCAAATAATTTGTTCCTTACTCATTAGCCTCTGATGGCAATCTGGCAATGTTCTTCAGGGATTAACGAGCCTGTGGTATAGCAGTTCTCTTTTCAAATTCACAATACTGCCTGGTAATTTATAGAATGTGTTGTAAGGTCATACCTGTATTTGTATTTTGTAAATCATTTCCAATATGCATCTCTCTATCATGCCTCCAGAGTTGCAATTGATGAATGTTTGGTTTACTCGAGATAATTCAATAACCACTAATATTCAAAGGTAGTTTTATTTATAATAACATTGAAGTTTGTTGTGGATAATGCCTTATTGCTGTAAGAACAGTGCCTTAAGCTTTGTGATGAATGAACTACAAATATAAACTACAAATTTGTTGCCATTTTTAACAGAAAAACTTCAATAAATAGGCTACATTTAATTGAACTATTTATTCTCATGACTATATTACTGAGGCTAGGTTTGACAGTACAACTGAGTGTGGTATATACAATCTATTGTGCTTTCTGGCATGTCATTTAAAAATCCTGTTTTTGTTCCCATTGTGCACACTTCTCCCAGAAATTAGCAATTTTTAAAATGGGACAATTTGATGTATACCAGAAGTCATTTGGTTCTACAGGTACAGAAATGTCCCATACTAGGATGGAAAACCATTATGACATTTCTCACGTTGCTGATTTCTCCATAGCCTACCCCCTCACCCCGCCATCATCAGTGGGGGAATCATGCCATTAGCTGCCTAGGTCCTAAGCTGTGAGCTCCACCATAATGTCCCCAAAAACCCCATAGCCATTCTATGGTGGGATCACATCTGGAGTACTTTGTACCGTTTTAGGCTCCTTATTCAAGGATGGATATACCTGCCTTGGAGGTGGTATAGAGGAGGTTCACTAGATTGATTGCAGGTATGAAAAGATTATTTTACGTGGAGAGATTATTGGGGTTTGGCCTATGCTCTCTAGAATTAAGAATGTGAAGTAATATTGAAACACAATATCCTGAGGGTTTACTACGGTGCACGTAGAGAGGATGTATCTTCTGTGGGAGAATCTGGAGTTGGGGACATTATCTTGGAATATCTGGTTTCCCATTTTAGACTGAGGAATTTCTGAAGTATTGTGAATTTTTACACTTCTCTACCTTGGAGATAGAGCCATTAAATTACTCATTACGACACAGCAGCTGTTTAGCCCACCAGGTCCTGTTGGCTTTGAGTAGAGCTGTCCCATTTCTTCCCTCATTTCCCTGTACCCTGAAACTTGCTGTGTCTCACATGCCCATCAACTCTGCTTTGATTGTGCACTTTTGTGAGATGCATTGCACCTTATGGAAACCCACGTTGTCAAGGAGAGAATGTGCAAACTACCGAGAGTGGTGGACTCAGCCAGTTCCATCATGGGCACAGCTCTCCCCATCACTGAGGGTATCTTTGAGGCAATGTCTCAGGAAGGTAACATCCATCATCAGGGACCCCCACCACCTGGGCCATGCCCTCTTCTTGCTGCTGCCGTCAGGCAAGAAGTACAGGAGCCTGAAGACCCACACCTCAAGGTTCAACAACAGCTTTTCCCCCACTGCCATCTGGTTCCTGAACTGACCTGAAAAACCCCAATTTTACCTCTGACTATATTTCCCTCAACCTGCACTAATGTCGGTATGTTTATTTTTGTTTATTTCGTCATGTAGATTATGTATAATTTGTTAATTTAAGTTTATGTAATTTGTGTTTGTCATTTTGCAGTCATCTGCTGCTGCAAAAGACTAACTTTCATGGCATTTATGCTCTGGGTATGTGTGCCCATGACAATAAACTTGGAAAAAAAATTAAGTAGATTAAAGGCTGGGATGGATAGACTTTTATAGATTTCAGGTGAGTCATGGTTTATGGGGACTTGGGTTGTCAGTGCAGTTACTGATGGCAGAGGTGCCTCTATATATTTCTTGCCTACGTGTATTCTTAAAACTACTGAGCTTTTAATCATTGTCCTAATATCCCTCTGGCTAAATGTCAAATATTTCTATTTTCTTTGGACATTTTACTACATTAAAAGCAGTTTAAAATTGAACATTGCTGTAGGTTTGGTCAATATAGCATTAAAGTTAAATGTCAGGATGGAAAAGGCATACAGGATACTCTTGCATTCCGGCTGTTCGGATAACAGAAATTCACCTTTACTGAATTCACAAATCAGTACCCAAAAATTGGAGATACAGAATAAAATTTGCTCTCTCAGAATTTGTATGAGGAAAAGGTAAGTAAACTTTTTTTTTCAACTTGTGTTTCTTGACACATGCGCAGATGACTTTGTATCAAAGGAAAATCGCGATACATACTTTCTAGGAATGCAACCCCTCTGTAACATGGGTCTCCTGTAGTGGAATTATTGTAGCAGTGTATAGAATCATAAAATACAGCACAGAACTGGACCCTTTTGGGGGAACCAGATGGGGAGATGGTGAAGATATATTATTGCTTGTTTTAAACATGGATAATTTAAGTAGTGGGCACTATATTCAATCCTTATATCTAGAGTGTTTCTGTGCAGACATTGGCTTGAGAATTTGCATTGATTCTTGTTCATGAATGACTTCTCTGTTGCATTTTGAGTGCACGTTATTTTACATGCCTCTGGTCCTTGGCAGTGGTGGTCTTGTATGGAGAGGATTCTGAGTGTCCAAAGTATTTGAAACTTTTGTATAAGTGTAGATTTGATAGTGGTAGTTTGACACTGAAGGGAAAATTCAATAAATATAAGAACAGCAAATGAGAAGTTGAGGCTGGTTGGCTTTGAGCTTAAAATCTCCTTTTTTGGGTACTGGCTTGTTTCTGAAGCAAAATAAAACACTTGCATACTGTGCAGAGAGCCTTTATCTGGTTGTGAAAAGGGACATATTTCCTATCTTGGCTGATCACCTGTTCTGACGAAGTAACTGGATGCATTGGGACTGTTGTGTGAAGCATTAAGAGTGGTGTACAAATACTGGCTGCGGAGCTGTGAAAAGATGATCATTAAAATGTACCACAGTAAAAAGTGGTGAGAAAACATTGTAACTAAAGGAGTTGTAAGTTTTAAAAGGAAGATACCACATTATCTTGGAATTTTTGTTGGGAAGAGTGCAGTGTTCTTGTGCACTGCTTTTCTGGTTTTAATGTGTGATGTACTTAATTAACAGCTGTACCAAATTGGCTTTGTTTACACATTAGCACATTTGTATTGAAATTTTGCTAGTCTTCAGTAATTATCAAATTATTGGCCTGTTCAGGTACTGGATTGCTTCTGCTTATGCAATTAACTTTTATATTAAGCATCCAGTCAGTCGCATGCAGATTCTGATGGAAGCTTGCCTTTAACTTGCAGCTTTAACATCACCAGAGGTTCACCCATTGACAGATATTAGTGTGATGATTAAAAGTTTAGTCAAGCAGGACTTGAATGTGGGGAGAGGTGGAGAAGTTATGGAGGAAATATCGGCCTGAATCATTTTGTTTGTTAAAGTGCTGGCATTCAGTTGAAGCAAGTCCCAGCTTGACGCTGAAAGTCCAGGACTGTGGAGTCTATCACTCTGATCCTATGTTAGGTTGGATCTGAGCATTAATTTCATCAGTGATCCCAGGCCAACAGTTTAGGAGACAATATAGAATGTAGTTTCTAAATTATTTTTCTTTAGAGTGATTGTAATTGATTTTTCACAATTTTATATTTTCAAAAGTTTGTTTTAAATATTTAACTTCATAGTTGTTAATTGTTTCAGTTAGAGACATTTAAAAATTAAAATTCAGTGCTGATTTTGACAGAAGACAAAGTTCTGGCCCCAGATTTGCCTTTTGCCAGATGAAAATCAAAATCTGCAGGTGCTGGAAATCTCAAAAAACCCGAAGTGCTAGAAGTATTTGGTAGGTAAGATAGTACCAGTGGGGAAAGAAATTGAGTTACCATTTGTTAGTGCTGCCTGACTTGAGTGTCTCTGCAATTTTCTGTTTTTATTACTTTCTGCTGAAGCCTTTCAGAGGCAATTCTGGGGTAGGATGTGTGCATGGCTGTTTTACGGCAGTCAACTGACCCTCAATTACAAGAGGGTCACTGAAGTATGATGTGGGAACTGTGGACTGGCTCCTTCCTGCCTGGTCCTGTAAAGTTTGGGGCCCAAGCAATTGAATTTACAGCTACCAATGGTGAGCAAAGGAATTGGGGCGGGGGCGGCATGGGTGAGCAAAGGAATGGGGACGGCATGGGTGAGGTGTGAAGAAAATAAAAATAATAGAGGAGCGTCCCTAGAGGATTGGAGGTTATGTAGATTTGGAAGGTGAAGTCATTGAATACATGGCAGTTTCAAATTTGAGACATTCATGTACTGGGAGCCAGAATGGATTAGAAAGGACAGGGATGATGGGAGATGTGAATTAGTTTCTGAACAGCCGGTTTAGGTCCAAGGGGAAATTGGAACCTATCCAAGAGAACATTGGAATGGTTATTGCTTTGTCTTTCTGGAAGCAGGAGCTTGGAGCACCAAAAGTTGGTGTGAAAATTTAAACTGGAGATAAGCTGAGGATGGAATAGAAGTGTGAAAGGTGGCAATAGAGGCAGAAGAAGCCTTTCTTTGTGATGGACGATGTAAAGTTGGAAATTCCTCAGAGGGTCCAATGGAAGAGTAGGGATAGGTCTCATTTCAGACATCCATAGAGGAAGCAGAGCTTGTGACATGGACAATGTTGATGGCCATGGTCTTTAGGTGGTTGTAGGAGATCCATGGTATAAATCAAAGTAGGGGAGTGCCAACAGTTCGTCCTCAACTAATAACTTTAAAACAAAACCTAGTCAACCTTGTCTCTGCTGCTGTGAGCTTCTCTTGTGTGCAAATTCATAGGGTTTCCAGCATTTCCTTTTGTTTGTATTTCTGTTCTCCTGGCATCCTATACATTATTTATTCCTCAAACTGGATATCCAAAACAGAGAGTGAGCACACAATATTCAGAGGTGTAAAACTCTGGAAATGATGTTTTCTTGGGGGAGGGGGGAGGGGTGGGTGAGTACTGAGGTGCTACCTTGTTGTCAGAGGGCTTCTGTTGAAGATGCACTGCTTATAATGTAGAAAAAGTAATCTACCTTACAGTAGTGATGTCACATGGACAATATTGACACTGAACTAAGGTTCATTTACCCCCTCTATTGACACAAAAATATTCTACAATAGAGTTTAGTTTGCAGGAGAAATCCCCCTGGTATCCTGGCCAGTATTTAGCCATTCCTTTAAAAAGAGATTCTCTGGTCATTATCATGTTGAGAACTTGCTGTGTACAAATTGTCTGCCATGTTTCCCATATTACAGCAGCAACTACATATCAAAAGTATTTTATTGGCGATAATTCAGAACACTGTTTAGTCTCCAGGCTTTTGAACGAGTTATTATATATTTCTGAAAATCATTTGTGGTTTACATGACTATTATTTTGTTATGGCATCATAAATATTTTCATTTTAAAAATCCTGTTTCTGAACTGAATTTGAACTCGTCAGGCATTACTTTCCAGATCACAATTGTTTAATTGTTCTTTGTCTTCAAGACTGCAAGGAAACCTTATTTGTACAGTGACTTATACAGGAAAAAAGTTATCAATTCTAACATTACCATTTTATGAGATGAGTCCTTATCTGACAGTTGCTGTTTGTTTTGGAGTTTACTGTCTTAGAAGCTATCATTAGCTTGAGATTGTTCTCCTTACATCTGAGGAAGGAGGTTATGAATTCAAGCCCAATGGCATAGCCCAGTACATAGTGCAGGCTGGAACTGTACTGCAGCAGAGGGAATGGTTCATTCTTACAATTGCCAGCTTTGGGGTAAGATGCTAAACTGAGGTCCTCAAAAATGCAGGGCACTATTTGAAGCAGAACAAGCTAGTTGTCCTTGTTCAGGTAAGAGGTGGTGGTCTTGAGACATCAACTTTCTCTCTCCACAGATGTTGTCTGTCGTAATAAGCATTTCCAGCAATTTTTGTTTATAGTTTAGCATTCTCCTGATCCTATACAGTATTTATTCCTCGTGGATATCCAAAACAAGATTCACTGCTCGCTTATCTTGCTCCTAGTGGCACATTATCACCTCTGTAGTCCCTCCAAGATTTAAAAAAAGGTGCCTTTATGCAGTGCTTTTAATGTAGAAATACATCCCAGGACGTTAGAGGGATATCTGGAGAAAATACAGAAGGCCCCTAAAGGAGATGCCTGATGGGATGGTGGCGAGCTTTTGCAACCAGATGGGTTTTGAAATGCTGCTCAGACAATGACACGTGGAATTCCTCTCCAGTGTATAGGAGACCATGTGAACAGCGAATGTTGCACAGACGTGCAAGTGAACCATTGCAAGATCTGGAAGGACTGTTTAGGTCCTTGGATTGTGAGAAGGGAAGTGAAAGAGCAGATGTTGCACCACCTGTTGCACTCCGTCTTGCAGCACTTTCCTGTGCATTAAAGCAAAAGCAGTCAACGTTGATTTATGAGGGTGATGCTAGGAATGAAACATTGAAAAGATTCTGTATGTTGGGACTATGTCCATTGCACCTACGCAATTAAAAGTGGTATTAAATCTACAGGGCTTTGATAAGAATAAAGAGGAATAAAACTACTTACTTTAAGAAAAAAGTCAGGTGGGGAGGGTATCCTAGTTTAACACTGCCTCTATTTAAAGCAAAATATTGCAGATTCTGGAGAAAATGCTGAACACACTTGATCAGTAGGATCTCTGGAGAGAGAAACAATGCGGTTTAGCTGGATATTTCATAAGATCCACATTCATGCCATGCTGTGCCTCAAGTGCATGCTCATCAGCTCTCTGCCAACTCTTCAAAGCTGTTCTGTTTTGTTCTTCACCACATCTGATGCCTTAAAATACTTTTCTCTTATCATCTCACTGAGTAACTTAGAGTTCATAAGAGTTATACTGCACAGAAGCAGGCCTTTAGGCCCAACTGGTCCATGCTGACCAAGATGCTGCATCAAAGCTAGTCTCATTTGCCAGCTTTTGGCCCATAATCTTCTAAACTTTTCCTATCCATGGACCTATCCAACTGTCTTTTAAAAGTTATTGTTCCTGCCTCAACCACTTTGGCAGCTCATTCCACATAGTGTGTGTTTAAAAAAAAATTCCTTTCAAGTTCCTATTAAATCTTTTCCCTCTTACCTTTAGTTATTGATTCCCCAACCCTGGGGGAGAAAAGAAACTTCTAGACCACTATGATTATCTCATTCATTTAGCCTTCCTTATTCTATTGAATGTAACAACGTTGTGGTTATTTTCCAACTTTAATTGTTGTTGGTTCCAAATTTCCCAGAACTGATTTAGGGTTGCACCTTTTGTTCTGATAAAGGATTATTCACCTGAAACATTAACTCTGCTTGTTTCTCCATGGCTGCTGACCATCTAGCCATTTTATTTGTATTTCAAATATCCAGCACCTGCAGTTTTTTTTGCTTTTCTATGTTGTTTTGCTTGTCAGGCTCAGATTATTATGATCTAAGAATGGTCCTGCTTGTAACTAAATATATGTCCCACTTCAGCTAGATAAGTTTTTTTATTTTACTGTCGGATATTCAGAAATTCATTGGGGTACAATTTCTTAATCTTACTTGACTACTGCATGAATTGCAATATTGTTACTCTACCAATTTACCAACTTCATTTTAAAAAAATGTGAACTAAAGGTAATGCAACATTACTTATAGATTTGCTTAGTTGGCTAATCATAAGTATGATGTAATTTACTGAATCTAAACATGATTCCTCATCAAAGTTCCCTAAAATTCAAGCCCTCAACAACCACTAAACACTAATCCTGGATAACTTTTTGCCCTCCTGGTCTTGAGCCTATAAAGAACAGAATTTTTTGTTTTGTTGGTACAGGCAACCCCCACGTTACGGGGGGGGGGGGGTGGTGGTAGGGGGTCACCTGTACTATATAACAGTGAAGATTGTTCCTGCCTTATCTGATGGACTTAGGGCCATATAATGTACAGCATGGAAATTGGTGTTGATATTGTAGTGGCGACACTTGTCATCTTTTCCTTCAAAATGTAGTCAAGTAGCTACATCACCTACTGTCATTTTAAAGCAAAAACATAATTTATCTGTTGGGCAGGCAGGGTAGTGTAGCGGTTGGTGTAACACTATTACAGCGCCAGCGACCCGGGTTCAATTCCGGCTGCTGTCTGTAAGGAGGTTGTACATTCTCCCCGTGTCTGCATGGGTTTTCTCCGGTTTCCTCCCACATTCCAAAGACGTATGGGTTAGGAAGTTGTGGGCATGCTATGTTGGTGCTGGAAGTGTGGCGACACTTGCGGGCTGCCCCCAGGACACTCTACGCAAGAAGATGCATTTCATTGTGTGTTTCAATGTACATGTGACTAATAAAGATATCTCATCTCAACGTTATTGCAAATTTTCTTTACATTTGCTAAGTTTTTGAGGTTCATTCTCCCTCTCCTTATAGTCTTTTATTCCAACATCTCTGGTACATGCTTTGGGATTCAGTATTTTGTGATGTTTAGCAGTTACTGTCAATATTATAAATTCATTTGTAGGGATTATTTCCCAAGTTCAATATTTTATCTACAACAGTCAAATTAATTTGGGTTCACTAATTGAAGCTGTTTCTCTTTGGCAATTCAGCTGATCTAGATTTCCTCAATCTCCCCAGCATTCTGCATAGTGTGGGATTTGTGCTGATCCCACAAGTGGCATGAGCAGCCCTTGATCTTTGTGCTATGTAGTCATTTGATGTGGTGGGATCAGAGTACTTGTTTTCCTAATATGCAAGCTTTTCAGGTAGAAAGAATAAACAGCTCATCGCTCCTTACTAGTGTTGCTTGTTAGTTGTCCCTTTGTATCTTGACCAACATTTAACTTGCCCAACACCCGAGCTTGTTTGTAGTCTTGTTTTTGAAGATCTTCATAATGGCCAGTCCAGTACATTAAACTTGAGTATCTTTTCCAAGTGTTTCCTTGGTACCCCTTTATTCACTTGTTTAAGATGCACATTCCTCAGTTGGTGGTATTGTGCACAAAATGAAATTGTAAAGTTCTATTTTAATAACTTTACTGCAGTTTGTGAGAGTGCTTTTCAAAATGAGTGAAGTGGAGTTTAAAGGTTTTGGACACAGTTTGTTGGTAAGGGCACCTGCTGGTAGACATCAAAATTTTTGTCAGTTGTTACGTATTCCACTTATTGGACAGTGTACATGTTACTTAAAAATAGTCCTGCAGCGTGTTGATTAGTGATAATGCAACTGTTTAAAGTTGGATCTGCAGAATGCAAAATTCACTCTTTAGAGCAATACAGCATGGATACAGGCCCTTCGGTGCCCACCCAGCTAGTCCCTATTTCTTGTGTCCAGCCCACGTCCTTACAGGTCCCGCCCCTCCATGCCTATCCAAGTGCTTCTTAAATGATACTATTGTTCCTGCCTCACCCACTTCCTCTGGCAGCTCGTTCCATCTTTTTTAATCAGAAGTGCAGGCAAATATTTTGTGAATGTTCTAGATTTATCTACTCAATCATAAATTTTTAACCTGACCATTGATTGTGTAGTTTTTTTAACTTCTGCAGTGAAATTTCTTTTGATTTTTGACATTTTTCATTTTTGGCAGTGATCCTTGTCTTTCTCTTCACTACTTGCTCAAAGCATCCTCGTATTTTGACTGTGGATCTCTATGATTAGAGCTCATCAGATTTTACATTTATCAAAAACAAGAAGCAATGGAATTGAGGACCCACCTCCACCCCTTGCTCTTGAGGATTCTTTGATATTGCCCTCTGCATATTTCTTTGCACAGCTGTTTGGTCTATCTGAGGGTTGACAGCAAACTTTAACACTATAGTTAATGTGGTTGTCCTGATCTCCTTGCTTACATATATTTTCAGTATCTTTGGCTGTTCCTCCTAGCAAAGTCTTTACTAGCAATGAAGCAAAATTCCTGTGTTCTAAATAAATCTTGCCAATTGGACCCCTGGAATAATCTGTATTGATTTTCATTTGTTCTTATTAGTTTGATGGTATTAACTTTCTAACATGTCAGGGAATTGGTGCTTTAGCCATTGAATGTTTGTGTTGATTTTATTTTTGTAGGACTTAAAGTAGAAAATCCTGATCCCTGATTATTTAATGAAAAATTTTTTGGTTGAGAAATATTTAAAAGTTTTATCTTTTTTGCCTACCATTTAATCTATCTTCTATATTATCAGTAGCAATATGTATTTATATAGTGCCCTTTAATGTAGCAAATTATCCCCAGATGCTTCACAGGATTATTATTAAACAGCAATTGAAATCAAGCCACCAAGAGGCATTAGGACTTTTTTTAAGGGGGAGGTATAAAGGAAGAAAAAGGATTAGAGAGGTTTGGGAGTAAGACACTAGTTTCCACTGGTGGCGTATTCAAATTTGTGGATGGTCAAGAGGCCAGAATTGGATGGGTGCAGACTCTACAACATCTAGAGAAGATTATGTTGAGATGGATCAGAGAATTTAGACCAGGATGAGACTTCGTAATCAAGGTTTTGCTTAAATTGGAACTGGTTTCGGCACTTGAGCACAGGGGTGATGGGTAAGTAGGTGTGGGGAGGACATGAGCTAAAAAAAAACTTTGAAGGACAGTTCATGGATGATGAAGGCTGGACAGGAGCAAGTTGAATTAGTCATTTTAAGCTCCTAAATTCCCATTAATATGTCAACCATATTTTCTCTGGAGCTTTGGAGGCTGAGGGCTGACCTGATGGTGAATAAAATTGAGAGGCAGAAGGTAAATGGTCAGTCTTTTCCCCAGGGTTGAAATGTCAAATAATAGAGGGCATAGGTTTAAGTTGAGAGGAGGAAAGTTTAAAAGAGATTTAGGAGGTTTTTTTTTACAGAGTGGTAGGTGCCTGGAACGTGCTGCCAGGGGAGGTGGTTGAAGCAGATACGATAGCATAGTTTAAGAGGCAAAGGCATGTTAGACACATGAACAGGCAGGGAATGGAAGGATATGGACCAGTGCAGGAAGATAGGATTAGTTTAATTTGGCATCATGTTCAGCACAGACATTGTGGACTGAAGGGCCTGTTCCTGTGCTGTTCTGTATTCACTTTCAACCTGAATTGGTACCAAGCAAGAATAATTGGTTTTACAAATAAATTGTTGAAGGGTTTATGTTCTTTCTATGTCCTGGTGCAGGAAGAAAAGCAGAGATTCTGAGTGCGAGTCTTGCTTTATTTTCTATTAAAGTCAATTTTGGCCTTCAAGTTTGATTTCCATTCAAAGTGTACTCTTGCGCACAGCCGCTTTTGCTGCGCACAGGAGCTAATTGATAATATTTGCATGTGAAATTTTCAAAAAAGGCTGTAAAATGGAGATAGCAATGGAGCATTTTAATAGTGACTGTTGTGGATGGTGCAAAATCATAAAGCATTTTCTAGAGTACGTCACATACTATTAACGCCACAACATCTTGAGGATCTGATTTATGATTTGGCTAGCAAAAGGACGATATCTCACACCAGATACAAGTCAGCTACGGGTAGACAAGCACAAGTATTTTCCTTTGTGCTTCAAAAGGAGATCTTAATTGTAAAGGAAAAATTTGTTTTGCCTTTTTGACGTACAAAATATCTGCTGCCTTCATTAAAATCATCAGAAAGACCATTCGGCCTGCCCCAAGATTGCTCTTTGAAGCAATCCCACCTGCTGTGTTCCCTTGATTAAAAAGTTTCCATTTTGACTATTTTCACCAATTCAGCAATCTGAGTGCTAGGTGGCAGCCTATTCCCTGGATTTAAGTGATGGAAATAAAATAGCTGATCCCAGAAGTACAACTTACTTGTCACTTGAGATTTGGAATTTAGCTCTTCAGTAATCATTTTCTCTTCCAGACCAATATGGCAGTGATTCCCTCATTTCCAAATGCCTTGAGTATCATTCACAGCTTAAATAATCAGTCCTTGTTTTTTTTTTATTTTAAAATGTACTTTATTTATAAATTCAAAAATGAGTCAGAAACTTTAACAACATCTTCATAAATCACATTATTCTCATTAGTTGAACATGAAACATAGACAACACAGAAATAGTCCTTTCAGCCCAACATGTCTGTGCCGACCATGATGCCAGTCTAACTAATCCCATCTGACTGCACGTGGTTTGTATCTCTCTATTCTCTGCCCGTTTACGTGTCTGAATGCCTCATAAATATCACTATCATATCTGTTTATACCACCCCTCCTTGCTCCAGGCACCTAAGTTTAAAAAGAACTTGCCTCATAAGTCTCCTTTAAACACCAGACATAAATCTGTTTTTTAACTGAATAAGATGCAGCTACCATGGTCACTCACTGAGGAATGAATTGTACAATACACTCTTATCAAGTTATTGTGGCATTTAAACATGGCTTACTGTAACATTGCCCATGCCCACCCCATGCCCCATTTCACTTGTTGCTGAAGCCCTCCTTCATGCTTTAGACTAGCACGCTACTTGCAATATGCTCAACATATAACCCTCCCCAAATGTGAACTCACCTAATGTTCTTTTGCCTTTGTCCCAATGGGCACTGTTCCATTCACCTAGCTCCATGTATTTGCTAACCTCTTCAACCCTTCCACCCTGGTCGCTGTCTGAGATTTCAAACCTCATTGTGGCCTTGCTCTTCCCCTCCTCCTCCCCTCCCCCCCCCCCAACTATCCCTCTATCTCTGTGATCCCCTTCAATCCTCTCAGATCCTTGCTTTTATAATTCTAGCCTTCTGATTATCACTGTTTTTTTTTCATTTCTCTACCATTGTTGCTGTGTGTTTAGTTCTGGAATTCCCTTCCTAAACCTCACTATCTTTATGTCCCTTCCTTCTCCTTTAAGTGACTCATTCATACCAACTCTTTCACAAAACTTTTGGCTATCTTTCCTCGTGGTTTGGTTGTAAATTTTGTTTGATTCTGCTCTAGTGTTTTGCTGTGTTAGAGATATCGAGTAAATGCAAGTTAGTTCAAGTATTCTATAGCTTTTGCTGTATAATTCAGTATTCTGTTTGTTGTCATGGTGTGCTTGGACATGCTGAGTCTACAAGCATTCGTAGATCTGTTTCAGATTTGACCTGGCTATTAAACCCCATTTATGGGATATTTTGCAGATCGTTTCTGGTATGGTATTTTGCACTTGTCCATATGAAATTTCATCTGTCACTGTTCCATTATTACATGTTTTATCCTTTCTGTCCAGCTGAAACCTAAAATTTATCTTCACCACAACCCCACTCCATAATTAAGTGCGTCAGTCAGAACTCACTGAGGAACATTCAAATCTGACAAGAAGAAAGTCCCAAAAGATTACAGAATGACCGCTGCACTGTCAAAGGTGCTCTCTTGGATGAGTGGTTAAACCAAGAATCTATCTGCTCTCTAGAGTGGATGTAAAAGATCCTGTGACACTATTTTGTTGAGAGAGGCATGTGCACTACTGTTCCCTCAATCAAACTTACCAATTCGTATTATCTGATGGCAATCATGTTGCTGTTTGTAGGAGCTTGCTGTGTACAAATTGGTATTGATTTATTATTGTCACTTGTACCGAGGTACAGTGGAAAAACTTGTCTTGCATACCGATCGTACAGGTCAATTCATTGCACAGTGCAGTTACATTGAGTTAGTACAGAGTGGATTGAGGTAGTACAGGTAAATGTAGTACAATACCAGTACAGAGTAAAATGTCACAGCTACAGAGAAAGTGCAGTGCAATAAGGTGCAAGTTCACAACAAGGTAGATCGTGAGGTCAGAGTCCATCTTATTCTATAAGGGAACCGTTCAATAGTCTTATCACAGTGGGGTAGAAGCTGACCTTAAGTCTGGTGGAATGTGCCCTCAGGCTCCTGTATCCTCTACCTGATGGAAGAGGAGAAAAGAGAATGACCCGGGTGGGTGGGGTCTTTGATTATGCCGGCTGCTTCACCAAGGCAGCGAGAGGTAAAGACAGAGTCCATACAGGGGAGGCTGGTGTCCGTGATGTGCTGGGCTGTGCCCACAGCTCTTTGCAGCTTCTTGCAGTCCTGGGCAGAGCAGTTGCCGTACCAAGCCGTGATGCATCCAGATAGGATGCTTTCTATGGTGCATCGATAAAAGTTGGTGAGAGTCAAAGGGGACAAACCGAATTTCTTTAGCTTCCTGAGGAAGTAGAGGCGCCTGAAGTTTCCTGCATCAGATCATTGTTTACTCTTCAAATGGAAGACTGGTACAAAATGTTGGAGCTCTTGGGATTCGGGGCAAGTTGGCAAACTGGATCTAAAATTGGCCCTGTAATCTGGGATAGAGGGTGATGGTGGAGGGTTGGAAACGTATGACTGGTGGTGCACCACATGGCGATCAGTATTGGACGCTTGCAGTTTGTTTTATGCATTAATGACTTGGATTTGCATGTCTGGGGTATGATTAGTAAGTTTGTGGATGACACACAATTGGTGTTGGTAAAGAGGGTAATCTTTGGCCATTGAACATTGTTGAAGAATTGGTAAGATGGGTAGAGAAATGGCAGATGGAATTTATTCCTGTAAGTGTGGTGATGCATTTTGGGAGAACAAATAAGATTAAGCTATGAGGTGTGATTGGAGAGGTTGGGTTTTTTTGGAGAGGAGAAGGAGGCATGGAGCAAGTGGACAGTCAGAGACTTTTTCCCAGGGCGACAATGGCTAACACGAGGGGACATGATTTTAAGATGATTGGAGGAAGGTATAAGGGGGATGTCAGGGGTAAGTTTTTTTTTACAGCGAGAGTGATGGGTTCGTGGAATGCACTGCCTGCAGAGGTTGTGGGGGCAGATACATTAGGGACATTGAAGAGACTCTTAGATAGACACATGAATGGTAGAGAAATGGGGAGCTATGTGGGAGGGAAGGGTTAGATAGATCTTAGAGCAGGATAAAATGTCGGCACAACTTTGTAGGCCGAAGGGCCTGTACTGTGATGTAGTGTTCTATGTTAACCTGATAAGGTATATACAACTATGAGGACATGGATAAAGTAGGTAATGAGAAATGTCTTCCCTTAGCAGACGTGTCTATAACCAGAGGGCATAGGCTTAAGATAAAGTGTATGAGATTTAGAGGGAGAGATTTTGTCACTTGGGAGGTTAAGATCTGGAACACACTGCCTGAAGCGTGGTTGAGGAAAGTACAGGCTGCCCTTGGGTTACAAATGCCTGACCTACAGACACACGTACTACAAACGAGCTTCCACATTATTAAATTCAGAAGTCTGACATGCGTTCGTTCCTTTGAACAGCAGAGCTACCTTGCTCGCGCACTTGCGCTCTCTCTCGCTCTCCCCACTTTCAAATCAGTCATCTGTGCTTTTGATACCATTCATTTTAAGAGTGTGGAGATGTCGTTACCTTATTGAGTGATTTTTTAAAAATCTTTTCTGACAATGGACATCTGTAATAATGGAACCTGTTGGTTACCTGAGAATGGTCTGTACTTTGATTCAAGTGTTTAGAGGCGCACTTGAATCGCTGTGGTATAGATGGCTCCAGC